>NC_055986.1:169458170-169766742 GCF_018446385.1 Zingiber officinale | reverse complement strand
GTGACAATGCGTTGTGGATTAATTATTTGCACCTAGTAAGATTTCGTTCCGCATTAGAGTAATTTCTTACTTGTCTTGCTTTTAATTTATTTTTTTTGTTCGTAGGATTTAGAATTAAAACCCAAACCCCATTTCCATATTGAAAACCCCAAAAACTAGAAATAACATACGATCCTAAGTTTACCATCCTATCGTTGCTTTCATTGGCGGACGACCCGAGTCATTTCTATGCTACATTAGCGTAGGAGGGGTTTGGTATTTCATCATTTGATGCCCAATTCGCGACAAAATTGGGTCACATCCGCTAATCAAATTGTACAAATGTATTTTCCACTGAACCCCTTAATTTCACATTAACGTTGTAGTAACGAGCCCAGGATCGATCCGAGGAACCAACGGTAGAATGTAATTTGGGATTGTCTTTTTATTCCTATTTTTGGGGTTTTCGATATAAAAATGGAGTTGGGGGTTTAAAAGCTTTAAATCTAAATCTAACAGAGAAAAAACACAGCAATTAAGAAATTAATCTAAAGCAAGAGTGAAACCTAACTATGTACCAATGATCAAACCTCAACGTATTGTCACTCTACGTTGTGATTAAACCATCGACACACACTTAAACTAAAGATAAAATAGCAAAACACAATTAAATCTGATCTAAACAGAAATGAAACCCTAACTTAGAATTTAAACACTAAACAAGTAACCAAGCAACAAATTAAAATTAAACTAGGCTTCAACAAAGAAAGAAATGCTAACTACTTGCATAAAAATATAACGAACATTAAAAGTAATCTGTGCTAAGCTATAAAAACAATAATAAAAGTGAACTAAAATGTAAACCAATCCAACTCACAACCAATTCTGCAAGTTTCACACTCAAGCCGTCACACAAGAGTGCCAAAGTCGAGACCACCCAACTCTGGACCTCAGTGGAGACTCTCTACAGCGTATCGGTTCCAGGATTGCTCAAGAACGCCGACGGACCACCCCCGACGAGCTAGAACAAGCCAAAACCCAAGAAAATGCCGAAAATCTGGAAATCTGCCTCTGGATCTGATGGAAGGCTGTGGAACGCGGATGAACGTCGAGTGAAGCTCAGGAACACCAGAAGACCACCTCCAAATGTTGCTGATGGGAATCGGAGCTCAGATTTGGAGGACCACCGCCAAATCTGAGGTGAAACAGGGAATCGCAGAAGTAGAGATTGCGCCGAAAGGAACACCCTCTGATGGCTCCAGAAGATCGGGATAACGCCGCCGAGAAGTCCTCCACCGAGGTTGAAGCTTGGGAAATGGATTGGAGAAGGAAAAGGATCGAAATCCCGGCAAAAGCTCGCCGCGGGACGCACAGCTGCGTGAGGAGATCGACGAAGAAGAATGCTACTGTAGCTTCTCAGATTTAAATCAGATCTGGATCTGAACGGACGGCTGAGATGATTCCGGGCTAAATCAACGGTGAAAAGTCATCCAAAATCTGATCCGAAGGTACTGATGTTGATCTAGGGTCTGGATCTATCCTCCCGTAGGTCGTATCGATCAGATCATCACTGGATGGCCCAGATCTGCCGATCTTCAATGAACGGCCCAGATTAATCCGGCTGGATCAATGGCTGGATGAACTCAGATCTGGATCAAAACTTCTGGATCTTCATCAATGACTTAGATCTGCTCCCCATTAGGTTGGATCGGCCAGATCTTCAACGGATGGTTCAGATCTCTCCTATTCTTGATGAACGGCCCATAATGCTTCAAAGCTTGATCTTGTCTTTTGAACTCCGATTCGAGCCCAATTCCGGTCCAAATAGATCCAAATCTAAGATCCTTTGATGCCTACAAAATAAGAATCAAATATTAGCAACAAATAACACCAAAAATAATATAATTTGTAATTAAGTCCAAAATCTATGCAATGCACAAAAATGTAATGTAACCATGATTTAAACTATGAAACCAACATCAAAACCATGCATAAATGAATCAAAATAATGCAGTAAAATCATGGTTATCAGGGAGGCGTCCGCTCGGGGATCATTGTCTCCGCTCGGGGATAATTGCCTCCGCTCGGCTACCTGATGCTGACGTTGTTTGTTGCTTCAGCCGCTCGGCTTGCGCATTCTCTCTCTGTTGCTCCACGAGCTTAGCTGCTCTTGCCTTGATTAGAGCGTCGAGTTCCTTCGTGGAGAGCATCACCATGGGCGGTCGTCCAGCCTCGTCCATTGCTTCCGCTCGGATGCAGGTGCGTTCCCACAGACGGCGCCAAATTGATCCTGTCCGAATCGCTGAACCAACGGACGCTGGGCACGTGGCGCTCTCCTAGTCGATGACGTAGGCCTCCGTCGGGTCGCACGAATCTCCGGCGAGCCTGCACAAAAGTCGGGCCGGGAAGGGGTTCCCGGCGACGACCCTCCGACGCTCAAGTCAGGCAAGCAAGCAATGAAAAAGTGGCTCTCCAAATCTTAGAATGCGTACCTCCGGCGAAGTGTGAGAATATAGAGCTGTGAAGAGGCTCGGGCACACATACCGAGGTGCATACGTGTCCTCTGTCCATACCTCGATATGAGCTTATCAGAAGAGCTTACCTGACACCATACTGCTACAGTCCGAGCACATCTATGATGGGACAGCGGGATCCTCTGTTGTAAGATCTTGCGTATGGCCTGGTCGTTGAACATACCCGTTGTCAGGAGATGTTCCCCCGATGTTTCCTTTGTCCTTGTCTCTTCTGTTCACGCGCCGAGTGGCCAGCCGCTCGGCAGGCATAGGTCCGACCGGGCGTAGGTATCGGTCCGACCGGGTGCTCGGCTTAGAGTGTTCCACAGCAATGATGCTTTATGCTTCGGCCGAGCGGGCTATCCGCTCGGCCAGGTGACTCTTTTCACTATGAGCGTCGGAAACCCGCCCATGGTCGGGTTGTCTTCTGTCCGGCCCGGGAAGCTCCTGGCCGAATGTCAGGTCGGCTCGGCATCCTTCCGTTCGGCAGGGCATCCTTCCGTTCGGCCCGGCATCCTTCGTTCGGCGCGAACTTGGGGTTGACCTCCACGTGTCTTTGACCCTCCGCCCATGAGGGTCCCCCGTCTTTACCACCGGATCACATGCCTCCCTTCAAGTCTAGTCGAAGGAGGCGATTAGTCCGACTGACTGGACCATCAGTTCGGGCGAGCAGCGCCATGAAAATACCATCCGCTCGGACGAATATATTCTGCTTCGACAGAAGAGGTTATTCACTGGATGTTGGTGAAGTATCTTTGGGTACTGGGCCGAGCGGAACACGTAGGTGGTCGAACGATATTGACGGCGAGTACGAGTCCCCTTGATCACCTTTTTCCGTTCGGAGGGTTTATAGACGCCTGCTCGTCTCTCGATTTTTAACGTCGGAGCTCGACGGTCTTCCGCTCGGAGGGTTTATAGACGCCGGCTCGTCTCTCGATTTTTAACGTCGGAGCTCGACGGTCTTCCGCTCGGAGGGTTTATAGACGCCGTCTCTCGATTTTAACGTCGGAGCTCGACGGTCTTCCGGCCGGAGGGTTTATAGACGCCGGCTCGTCTCTCGATTTTTAACGTCGGAGCTCGACGGTCTTCCGCTCGGATGATTTATAGACGCCGGCTCGTCTCTCGATTTTTAACGTCGGAGCTCGACGGTCTTCCGCTGGAGGGTTTATAGACGTCGGCTCGTCTCTCGATTTTTAATGTCGGAGCTCGACGGTCTTCCGCTCGGATGATTTATAGACGCTGGCTCGTCTCTCGATTTTTAACGTCGGAGCTCGACGGTCTTCCGCTCGGATGATTTATAGACGCCGGCTCGTCTCTCGATTTTTAACGTCGGAGCTCGACGGTCTTCCAAGGCTAATTTCAACACGGTCCGAGCGGCACGTGGTCTTCGTGTAGTCGGCCGTTCGGCCAATAATTCCAAAATGTGTTTTATCACTTTGCCTCCTGCATTAAAAGGACACAGGCGACCAAGACATACATAAAATAAATTACATCGGCGCACCTTTCACCTAGCTCGGTACGGCTGGAGATGATTTGCGCTTCATGGTTGATCCAAGTCCCAATCCATCTTCATCCGCTCGGCGGTGCTCCCCCTTGAATGCCGGTTGGATCATTGTCTTGGGGGAGGCGTCCGCTCGGGGATCATTGCCTCCGCTCGGCCACCTGATGCCGACGTTGTTTGTTGCTTCAGCCGCTCGGCTTGCGCATTCTCTCTCTGTTGCTCCACGAGCTTAGCTGCTCTTGCCTTGATTAGAGCGTCGAGTTCATTCGTGGAGAGCATCACCATGGGCGGTCGTCCAGCCTCGTCCATTGCTTCCGCTCGGATGCAGGTGCGTTCCCACAGATGGCGCCAAATTGATCCTGTCCGAATCGCTGAACCAACGGACGCTGGGCACGTGGCGCTCTCCTAGTCGATGACGTAGGCCTCCGTCGGGTCGCACGAATCTCCGGCGAGCCTGCACAAAAGTCGGGCCGGGAAGGGGTTCCCGGCGACGACCCTCCGACGCTCAAGTCAGGCAAGCAAGCAATGAAAAAGTGGCTCTCTAAATCTTAGAATGCGTACCTCCGGCGAAGGGTGAGGATATAGAGCTGTGAAGAGGCTCGGGCACACATACCGAGGTGCATACGTGTCCTCTGTCCATACCTCGGTATGAGCTTATCAGAAGAACTTACCTGACACCATACTGCTACAGTCCGAGCACATCTATGATGGGACAGCGGGATCCTCTGTTGTAAGATCTTGCGTATGGCCTGGTAGTTGAACATACCCGCTGTCAGGAGATGTTCCCCCGATGTTTCCTTTGTCCTTGTCTCTTCTGTTCACGCGCCGAGCGGCCAGCCGCTCGGCAGGCATAGGTCCAACCGGGCGTAGGTATCAGTCCGACTGGGTGCTCGGCTGAGAGTGTTCCACAGCAATGATGCTTTATGCTTCGGCCGAGCGGGCTATTCGCTCGGCCAGGTGACCCTTTTCACTATGAGCGTCGGAAACCCGCCCATGGTCGGGTTGTCTTTTGTCCGCCCCGGGAAGCTCCTGCCCGAATGTCAGGTCGGCTCAGCATCCTTCCGTTCGGCCCGGCATCCTTCGTTTGACGCGAACTTGGGGTGGACCTCCACGTGTCTTTGACCCTCCGCCCATGAGGGTCCCCCATCCTTACCACCAGATCACTTAAGAATTCCAAAGTTAAGCGTGCTTGGTTTGGAGAAATCTGAGGATGGATGACCTCCTGGGAAGTTTTCCAGGGTGCGTACGAGTGAGGACAAAGCACGCTGAAAGGACCTGCGGTGGTCTGTGGAGCTAGTCGTCAACCCGATGAGCAATTCTGGTGGTGTTCCCGGTTCTGTCCGGGTGGGGCTCACCCGAGCCGGGGCGTTACAGATGGTATCAGAGCGACCTTGCGACTGTGAGTGCGCCTATGACAGGAGCACCCAGGGCACCATCTAGCGAGAGAGATTCTGGGATTTGTCTTTGGTGTGATTCGTGGTTACACAATAAAGACGTTGTGTCTTTAAGTGGAGGTGATTGTAATACCCTGGTTCTGAGATTCTGGTTAAGTATGACTTAAAAGGTTAGATGATACTATTTATATCATCAAGGTTCATATTTTTTTTCGGAAGGCCAAACTTAAGAATTCCAAAGTTAAGCGTGCTTGGCATGGAGAAATATGAGAATGGGTGACCTTCTGGGAAGTTTTCGAGGGTGCGTGTGAGTGAGGACAAGACACGCTGAAAGGACCCCCGGTGGTTTGTGAAGTTAATAGTCAACCCGATGGACAATTCTGGTGGCATTCTCGGTTCGGTCCGGGTGGGGCCCGCCCAGGCTGGGGCGTTACAGATGGTATCAGAGTGACCCTGCGACAGTGAGTGCGCCTGTGGCAGGAGCACCCAGGGCACCACCTAACGAGGGAGATTAAGGGATTTGTCTCTAGTGTGATTCGTGGTTACACAACGAGGATGTTGTGTAAGTATGACTTAAAAGATTAGATGATACTATCCATATCACCAAGGTGCATCTTCCTGTTTGGAAGCTCAAACTTAAGAACTGAGGATGGGTGACCTCCTTGAAAGTTTTCCAGGGTGCGTGCGAGTGAGGACAAAGTACGCTGAAAAGACCTCCGGTGGTCTGTGGAGTTAGCCATCAACCTGATGAATAATTCTGATGGTACTCTCGATTCGATGTCCGGGTGGGCCAGCTCAGGCTGGGGCGTTACAATTAT
The DNA here is from genome assembly GCF_018446385.1 of Zingiber officinale. Lineage (NCBI taxonomy): Eukaryota > Viridiplantae > Streptophyta > Magnoliopsida > Zingiberales > Zingiberaceae > Zingiber > Zingiber officinale. The sequence continues at coordinate 169,760,537 of NC_055986.1, read as the reverse complement.
CATTTCTTATATTTTTACTACTAGTACTTTTCGCACTATAAATATTATGTATTCTATTTTATTGTACGGTGTAATTGATCCTTGCCCAAATCATGTATCTATTTTAAAATCATGATATTTTTTTCATAGTTCATATACAGTTGTTGCGTTTACGAATTCAAACTTTATTGGTGTCAAATAGGCACCTAGTACAATACAATTTAGGCCGAGATTAATACATTAAAATTGAGATTAATACATAATCAAAATAGTTGAGTGATAATAAATGAAACGGTAAGTGTTTTATTAATCGATAAGTAATGGTCATTAATCAACCATTAACGTTGTTATTGTTCTGAGCTCCTATATAAGGAGGTTGCGATGACAAGTAGAAGACACAACAACACAAGCAGAAACGCTTCATCTTTGTTCCCTCATCCTTTGTCGTGCAACTCCTGCTCGGCATAGTACCCGTGATAACGTTCAGGTGTCACTAAGTTCGTCGTGATCACTAGTACTTGGTGGAATCACGGCCCAGTCTGTTCGACCGACCTGTCTATTCGTCCGACTTGTCTGTTCGCCCGACCTACCTCTCACCAGGTCTGTCTGCCCGCCCGATCGGTCTTGCTGCTCGATCGACCTTTTTGCCCGGTTGGTCTTGCTGCCCGGTCAGTCTTATTGCCCGGTCGATCTTTCTGTCCAGTCGATCTTATTGTCTGCTCAGCCCGACCATACTGCTCGATCGGTCTCTTTGGTTGGACGACTGCTCTATCCAATCGAACTCTGTGCTCTCGATTGCTCGGCTCGGCAACACAGACCTACTGCTCAGCAGATCTGTCTACTCAACGTTTGAGTCCGATCTGCTGCTCTTCGACACGTAGTAAAAATCAACTCCTGCTGACAGTCTGAGATTATCCGATCCACTTAGGTCATTTTTATTATAAATTAAATTTAAATTATGTGTAATTTTAAATTCAGCTAAACCTCCAACAACTCCGGCTGACATATTGTTTCTCCAACAAAAATAATCCGATTGGAAGCAAATAAATTCTTCAAACTGTTGAAATAAAGATTAATTCTGAACAAATGCATTAAGTTGCACTTTCAATCATTTAGAAGCTCAATCCCTTATTCATATATAGCTGTGCACTAAATAAACAATCCAACCCCAAATAAACGCTGCTGGTAGCAGTTGACACTTGAACAAGTTGATAACATCAACTTGTTTTTGGCTGATAGTAGGTGACAGTATATTCCCTTTTTACCTTTACTGATAGAACGGGCATGATTGCCTATTCAAGGCAATGCTTTCTCCTTCATTCTTTGTCTATTTTTGATGCTTTGTAGGTTATCATTTACAGAACAAACATCTCGAAAATGTTGTAGCACTAGAAACACATTCATAATTGATAGCACCTCTTACACTCAACAAGTCTTCTTCCTTCAGAAATCCGCAAGAAGAAGAAGCATGCGTCTTTCAAGTCATATCAGTTTATGGAACTTGATTATTATTATATTAACAATCAGTAGTGTCATATTTAGTGCAAAACAAATTCCATCAGTAGCTCCTAGTTTGTGATTCAAACTACATGCTAGTTACTTTTCACCTTTTCCATAGACAACAAAGTTCTAAGAAATCTAGAAGAGTCCGCTAAGGTTGTGCTGTGCCTATGATAAAATTTAACAGTTCATTTAGTTAGGAAAGTTTTAGAACTAGGACGGTAAATAAATCAAATATTCGTGAACAAGTTTGATGTTTAATTTGGTAAGAGCTTGTTTATATTCGTTCAATATATACAATATTAATTAAATAAACAAGCTTAAACAACTCGTTAAATTAAACAAATAAGTTTGAACACATATGTATTCAGCTCGTTAACATTCGTGAACAACATTCGTGAAAAATATTCGCGAACAATGTTCACGAACCATATTCATTAATAAAATTCTTTTCAATATGCTAAATAAATAATAAAATAAACTAAAACAAACAAATAAGTTTAAATTATCAAGCTCAATAATCAATCAAATAATTAAAGTTTTCAAACAATCAAACAAGCTTGAATTGAGAGCTCGATAAAATCTAAACAAATCAAGCTTGAACCAAGAACAAGCCAAGCTTGAATTGAGAGCTCGATAACATCTAAACAAGCCAAGCTCAAGCCAACCTTCAAACAAGCTCAAACTCATAAAAAATAAACCAAGCCAAGGTTGAACAATCATTTCAAAAGTTTGATTCATTTTAAGCTCGGCTCAACTCACTTATCTTATCAAACAAATTTGAACATTTCGAAATTCGACTCGGCTCGACTCGTATACAGAACCTAACTAGAGCACAAGATTACCATCAAGACAAATAATAAGCTAAAGTATGAAACTTGGTGGAGAACGAAGAAAATCATTTTTTCTGGTTATATCTAGCTAGGATGAAAAATGAGAGTTTTGATGTAAAGGTGAAATTGTTGCTATATGACTTTGACGGGGGTAAAGGAGAACAAAAATATTCACTCAAACGCCTTCAAAAACAGTGTTTATACACTAATAAAATAACAGAGTTTCTAAAAAAAAAACTCTAACAAACTTTTATAAAAAAACTACATAAACCTTTTTTTTGAAACTCAAACTTTTAGATTTTTTTTAAAAAATAAACTAACTCTTTTTTGCTTTTTACAGTCTTTTATATATATATATAATCGGAGATTTGAAGGGGAAACGATGATTTTTGTCCTATAAAAGCGTAAAAAAATGATAAAAATTTAAATCCTTTTAAAGTTAAAAGAATAAAAAAATTAACTTCGGCGCTGGCGACCTGCGAGTCGCAGCTACCATTCGTCGAGCCCATCACTTCGTCCTGGCCGCGGTATTCCTTGATATATTTCCCTGCCGGAGAGTCGACGAAAATGGATATGGCAATCGCGATCGAAGCCGATTCAAGTGTCGATCTCTCATGGAACTGCCTTCTACTGCTCCACCGAATTTCTATGATTTTCTCAATCGGATTCGCCATCCCACTGCTGCCGATCTCATTCGCTCCATCAAAAGGTTCTCCCAGTTATTATTATTTTTTTTGCTAAATCCATGGATTCCCTTGTGTTCAATCTGCGGTTGATTTTGGGGCTTTAGTTTGTAGATAACTTAGTGGACCGCCATGGCTCCTGTGACGCTTAGATCGAGGTTTCGAAATCATTCTATCATGCGCTTCTAGGGTTTAATCGTTTTTGTTCAGATTGGTATTTATGAAGACGAGACTCCCAAGTTTTTTTTTCCCTCTCAATAAATATTTCAGGTCATTAATTATTTCTTGGGTTAACTAAGTAGGAGTATACTGGTTGCGGTTTCTAAGTGAGTTCCTACCTTTCGTTTTTCATTCGGGAATTTTTCAGAAGTTCGTAGATTTTGCCAGTTCGAAATTCCTTCAAGTCATGCGCCAAATCCGCCGAAGTTTTTCTGTTTCTCTTTTGAACTTCTCGGCTTTGCTTATCCCTTCAGAATCTCTGTTGTACGTACTTATATATTCTCTGATTTTGGTCCTACCTTAGTGTAATATTGTTACTGAAATTATGTGTAGTTAGAATCATTTATTTGCTGTGCGATTCTGGTTAAAACTACTTCTCTTTCCGTAATTGCAGTTTCATCGTGTCATTCTCATTTGAAAATTCTGATGCTGAAGATGAAGGCCAAAGGGTACAAGCTTTCCTGGCTAGAATGGAGACTACCATCAAGGAGCATCCTTTGTGGGCTCATGCTGCACATCAAGAAATAGATAATGCAATGGAGGTAACCACGAAGCTAAGTATTTAATATTTTTTTAGCTAACTTTTCTTGCTGCATGTTTCTCTCCCCCTTTCTACACTGATATATATACTTTTATCTTCTTATTTTCATTGCATGCCCAATCTCTGATCCATATAGCTGACTCCAAATAACTAGGACATTTTTTAGTGTCCGTCTTTAATTTTGTGGACCATAAAATCTGATGTTTGTTTAAGATAAACAGATACCGGTTCCTTGAAGGAAGAGAGATGGACACAAGGGAACAAGGAGAGACTCCTATGAAGTACGAGAGTAAAAGAAAAAAAAAGAAATATTGGAAATGAACTTGAAACGTGTAGTGATTTTAGGAATAAATACAATTGGAGAGGAGCATTCGTTTCATGCAGAGAAAAAAAAACACACTTGTTTCATGTCATTCATTTGCATCATACCCATGCCAATATGCAATCATAACCAGCTAGTTCCCAATCTTGACTTCATCTTGCCTATTGGAGCAGAGTGCTAGACAGGGAAAATATTCTATTCACCCATGATTGTTGACCAATGCGAGGTGGTCATTGGGAAACTTGGGAACAGATGTTCAATTGCTCATAATCTTCTTTGTTTTGATCTGTTGTCCACTAATGACTTTCTTACTATCTAATCAGGCAAACTTATTTCATCTCATTTCATTTAAAAAAAGGTTATTTTTCACTGGTTTAGTTTGTCAAAATCATGTACTAGTTGTTTAGAACATAAATGCTAGTATTATAGACTAGACAAAAAGTATTGTTGAGGTCATCAAATATAATAAGCCTTGATTGTACTGTGTAATAAATTGTGAACCTAGTTCTACGATTTATCCAACATGGCCCTATTTCACTTTGTAGTTGTCATATGTGAATGTTTTACTTTATATGCAGGGCCTAGAGAAGTTCATTATGACGAAATTATTTGATGGTACATTTGCTTCTTCCTCAGAAGATATGAAGTTGGACCAAGAGATTTCTGAGAAAATTTGCTTGCTGCAGCATTTTGTTACACCAGATCAATTGGATGTGCCTAGAGTTCTCCAAAATGAAGCTTCATGGCTGGTATAACTCTAACACAAATTCCTCAGTGCTCATATTCTTGCTCGTGTGACTCTTCATATCCATAGTGGCTCACCAGTAAGAATGACTCTTGTGTAATAAGTTGCATAACGGATTTATACTAACCACTACTTATTTACCTGATTCTTACGTGAATCTTTCATAGTTTCTATAAATTGAAAAAGAAACCTGTGAATATGGTTATAAATATGTTTCCTAGGTATCAACCTTTATGGCTATCCTTTTTTGTTTTGCAGTAGAGATGAGTATTTATCAAGTCCCACAGCCAAGTTATAATCCAAGTGTCAATTCAAGGTTTAAATTATGGTTCCAGTACTAGTGTTGACCCTTATTTACACACAATATTGGTCATCACAGATCAGTCATTCCAACAGTGCAGGATGAGAGATGAGAAGAGCAAATGGAAGAAGATGAGGAAGCGGAAGAAGAGAAGGAAGAGGAAAAAATAAGGGGAATAACTGACGAGGGGAATGGAGATGACTCATCATACCATTGATGCCTCTCTCAAGGGGTGGGAAGTTGGTTGTGAGTGGGCAGGGGAGGTTGATTGTTCTCAATTAAGAATAATCCTTTACTCTTGATCGAGAGAAGTTGTTTGAAATTGGAACACAGATAGGGTTATGCGATTAAGGTAATTACAAGCCCCCCTCAACGAAGTTGTTGGCAGAGATTGGCTACGTCAAGCCCCCTCAATGAATCTTAGGTAAACAGCAACAATGCATTTGAGGTAGGCCGGCCTAATTTTTGTCCATTTCTCCTCGTTTTCCTTAGTATGATCCAAAATATACCCATGCATTGCCTATTGTATGCAATAGAATCTTGTTTACAAGCTGCAGGAGCAAGCTAAGTATAACCTCCTGGGTCGATCCCATTTCAATTTGGATTCACAGAACGATAACTCATGCTGTGCCAATTGAAACAAAGTGATATTTTGAAACTGTTACAATTGGCAACAGTATCATCTCTGCAAACAGTAGGCTGCGACAAACCGGTTGGGGATCCAAGTCAAGAGGTTTACTAGTTCAATCGCGTTGGCTCTTTGACTAAAGAGATAGTAAAATATATAATTTCAAACTAAAATTGAAAATTCAAGTCAACAGGACTAATTCTGTAAGCACTACTCAAGGTAAATAATTCTATGGATATCAATACTAATAATCTTTTTGAACAAAATACAAAAATGTGTTCATTTTAGCTAATAAGATGGTTTATGAGTTATTGCACGCCTCATTGCATGTATTTTTCTCTCCCTAAATAATTTCCCTTCATGTTTTTTCTCTCTGCGTCGTCACACAAGCTTAACTGAAACATGACTTTGAGCTTTGTGCCATTAAGGATGAGCACACACAAGCACAATGCTCGTTTTGTTTGAACAAATGCCTAGCATCTTATCAATAGTGTAATGAGTACCTGAAAGGTCTATATGAAACTTTGATATGCATAAATTTGAAGGAATAAATAAACAGGAATAACTTGAAACATGAATTGTTCTAGCAAGAACGATATGCAAGAAAAGATTCTTTAATGTGTGTTTTTAAATATACAAACAAATTGATTTCATGGTTTTTAAATTGATTGTTAATGCTGTTTCAATTGTGTTGTAGTGGATCGTGGATAAGGTGTAAATTTCACAAAAACCAGTGTAACTAATATTTAGTGGATCTGGAATTAATGGTAAAAAGAAAATTTTAATAAATGAGATTCTTGATCTAACACTTCATAGTTTTTTTAAAAAAAATTTTGTCTCTAAACTTCTATGGACACTTCTAGTTATTATAACCAATTTGCTCCTGCTGGGTTATTGGGCTAACTTGTTTTTTCTCTACTCTTACCAGTTTGCAGCAAAAGAGCTCCAAAAGATTAATGCTTTTAAAGCTCCACGGGATAAACTGCACTGCATTATGAATTGCTGTCGTATCATAAACAATTTATTGCTTGAGATTTCAATGACAACAAATCACAAACCAGCTGGGGCTGATGATTTTCTTCCAATTCTTATATTCACTACAATCAAGGCAAACTATCTTTCATTCTAATTTAAAATTTTCCAAATATTACCGTTCCTAAAAATTAGCTTTGTAATCGTTTTGCTTGGTAGTTCCTTTTTTAGTCTATGTTTAAGATTCAGTTATTTATGTGGGTCATTTTTCCTTTCATCCTATGGAAAATGATGTGACTTCTTTTTTGTGCAAATATCTAGGCCAATCCACCCCACTTGCATTCAAACCTTAAATTTATTCAGCTCTTTAGGAAGCATTCCAAACTCGTTTCAGAAGTGGAATACTACCTTACCAATCTGATTTCAGCAAAAACATTCATAGCAAATATCAATGCTAGTTCACTGTCCATGGATGAGAGTGAATTTCACAAAAATATGCAATTAGCTAGATCAACAAATGAGATGACTATCAATGAGCCTAGTGCTATGGTCCACTCATCTGAAGCCAACTCCAGCACACCGACAGGTCATGGCAAAGAGATTAATGCCAAAGGTAGCTACTTATTCACTATAATGTTATGTTAAAGTTTACAGAGATCATGTGATAGCCTTGTATACTATGTTTTCAATCTGTAGTTATTAGCTGTAACCTGAAAACGATTCTTTGGATTTGATTCATGTATCATTGTGATTTTACAAGGACTTTATTACCTCAACAAACTATATTTTGCCCATAGGCATATGATTTATGCATACCTATATGGTTTTATCTCGTGATTACTTCCATACTTGCAACATTCAGTTAATCTCGTCACTTGATTCCATATTTTCCTAGATTCTAAAGCCGCAAAGCAAAGTGGTATTTACAGAGTTTATTTTGTGACTCGGCATAGGAAAAATCGTATTAATGACCACTTACCCAACTTTGCTTGGTGCATACATATTGGTGGGATATCTAAGTAAATGAGCTAACTATATATAAAAAAAGTAATGCATGAAGCACCAAAGGCGACAAAGGATGATAAGGCCATAGATATGTCAAGCATATTCCCTAAGACCAACTATAGCATGTTATGAGTCAAAGTTGAACTGTCATTTACAAGATTCAGCCTCCAAATTTGGTATCGTAGAGAATTTTTACTTGAGTGAGCAGAGATGATAAATTGATTGAAGTGCATGCTTTGTTCACAGCAGCTCAAATCCTCTAGTGCCATTCCTACTCAATGTTGTCTTGACACCACAGAATGTGCTTTCAAGGGTGCATTTCTGATAAGCTACAATTACCTATATTGTTTCCAGAATCAAGTTTCAAATCTCTTTCCTATCTAATGAATTACAATAAAACGTTGTGCAATTCTAATATTTTTTTACTGAGTCCATGTTGAGATTAATAGTATTGACTTTGTTAACTGAGAATCTATCTGTTTTGCCAGACTACAGATATCCATTCATGGAAGCCAAAGCACAGGATCTCAGGTTCGAGGACGTGCAGAAGTTGCTGGGCTTGTATAAACACATTGTAACAAAGTACGCGGCACTGTCAGATGCACTCAGCCGGCTTTCCATCGACCAAAATCACCTCCTTCTTGCTCTCCAAAATCCAAAAAGCAAGGCCAAGATGAAAGAGCAGATTGATAAAGGTACTGAAAGAACTAATCTTGATTTCTGATCTGTCTATTTCCTCCAATTCATGTCAACTTCACACATTCCATTTCTTTGTATGGTACAGCCATCAATAATAGAACTTCAAGGATGCATCCTTTTGATGAAGAGACTGACTGAGACATTACAGTGGCTTTATCCTTCGATCTGTAATATGTACATAGTTCCTTCACTTCGTCCTCGTGTCCATTTTCAGTTGCAATTACCAAACCAGAACGGACTGGTAACTTCTTGTTTTTCAGATGGAAGTGTTTACAATAGTGTAACAGTCGGGAATAATATAATGTTTATTTAAAAAAGAATACAAACCGCTTTGTTAATATTAATTTTCATTCCTCTCATCTCAAATAAAAAAAAAAAACAAAACTGACAGCCACTTGAGGTGAGTCGACTGTTAGTTGGCGGTTCATCAAACTGACGGTGTCAAATTAATCCTGGAAATAGATGACGCTTGAAAGCAAAGGTTATTGTTCGATAATTTATCAAAAGATGTACTTAAAATTTTAAATTTATTAAAAGGTGTATACTATTTTAATATTTATTAAAAGGTATATTTTTTTACAATGATTTTACTATTTTATCCTCTTGATAAATTTAACTGATTTTCTTTTTCTTTTCTTTGTCATTTCTCTTTTTTCTCCTTTCATACTATGCATGTAACCTATCTTCCTTTTCTTGTTTTTTTTTTTCTTCTCATTTTTTTTTTCCAATTTTTTTCTCAAATCTATTATAGGAGATCAGAATCATGTTGGGTTGATATCTCTCCATATCATGCTTAATATGAACTTGATATGAGGAGATGTCAGACCTAACAACAGGGAAAAAAAAAAGAAAAAAGAAAAAAAAGAAAGAAAGAAAAAGATATTTAGATTTTTCAAAACCTCTGGTCCACCACTAGGAATGCCGAAAATAACAATGGAGAGTATATTTGGACTTCTTGCAATTTTAGAAATCCACAGGAATTGAAATCACTGCAATCTGAGATCTCTAGATCGATCAGTGGATTTCGACCAAATATGTTCTCCATTGTTATTTATTTATTTTTTTTTGTTATTGAGCTTGATACGAAGAGATATCAGGCCAAATGTGAGCATGATATGGGGAGATATCAGGCCTAACAACAGAAAAGAAGAAAAAAAGAAAAAAAGAAAAAAAGAAAGAAAGAAAGAGACATTTAGATTTTTCAAAACCTCTGGTCCACCATTAGGAATATCAAAAATAACAATTGAGAGCATATTTGGACTCTTTGTAATTTTAGAAATCCACAGGACCTGAAATGGCTACAATCTGAGGTCTCTAGGTCGATTAGTGAGTTTTGGTCAAAACTCACTAATCGACCTAGAGACCTCAGATTGCATCCATTTCAGGTCCTGTAGATTACTGATATTGCAAGGAGTTTAAATATGCTATCTATTATTTATTTCAACTTCTAAAAGATGTTAAAATATAATAAGAAAGAATCAGAAAAACAATCCTCATGGTTTTAGGTTTTTCAAAACCTCTGGTCCACCACTAGGAATGCCGAAAATAACAATGGAGAGCATATTTGAACTCTTTGCAACATCATAAATCCATAAAAACTTAAATGAGTGCAATCGGAACTCTCTAGGTCCATCAGTGAGTTTTGACCAAAACTCACTAATCGACCTAGAGACCTCAGATTGCAGTCATTTTAGGTTTTGTGGATTTTTAAAATTGCAAGGAGTCCAAATATACTCTCCATTGTTATTTTCAACATTCTTAGTGGTAGACCAGAGATTTTGAAAAACCTAAATCTCTTTTATTTTTTATTTTTTTTATTGGGTCTAATATCTCCTCATATCAAACCTAACAATAGAAAAAAAAAAGAGAGATTTAATTTTTTCAAAACCTCTTGTCCACCACTAGGAATGTCAAAAATAACAATGGAGAGCATATTTGGACTCCTTGCAATTTTAGAAATTCACAGGATCTGAAATGATTACAATCTGAGGTCTCTAGGTCGATCGGTGGGTTTCGATTAAAACCCACTGATGGATCTAGAGAGTTCCGATTGCACCCATTTCAGTTCCTATGGATTTCTGATGTTGAAAGAAGTTCAAATATGCTATCTATTATTTATTTCAACTTCTAAAATATGTTAAATTATAATAAAAAAAGAATCAACAAAATAATCCCCATACGTTGGGTCTGATATTGAGCCTGATATGATTCATATCAGGTCCACGCATGAGGATTTTTGTCAATTCATCATTATTACAATTTTACACCTCCGTAGAAGCTGAAATAAATAATGGACCAGTCTCTGTTAATTTATAGGGTTGCAAAGAAGTCAAATATATCATCTATTGATTATTTCGACTTCTCTAAATGTATTTCTAAACATTGTGGGTCTGATATGATTTATATATCAAACCTATGTTATGCATGCACTCATGGAAAAAAAAGAGAGAGAAAAGAGAAGAGCAGAGAGAAAAAATCAGATTGTTGCATGCATAGGAGAAAATAAATAGAAGAGAGAGTGAGAAATGACAGTGAAAAGAAAAAAAAATTAAATTTGTCATAAGGATAAAAATAGAAAATGCATTTAAAAAGATATGTTCTTTGGTAAATAATAAAGTAGCGTACGTCTTTTGGTAACTTTAGATCTCTGCACGCGTCCTTTGATAAATTATCGATTATTATTTTAGTTGAGCCAATTTTCACCCGATCATCTCAATTTGGGTAGAATCTTTTTATTTATTAAAATTACTATAATTGTTATTATTATTTTCCTTTTTTCTCCTCAAAATTCCATACCATGTCGCTCTCGTCCTCTTCATGCGCGCTGGAGTTACTCTTACGTTACCAGTTACGATACGATATCTGGGATCGTGGGTCCCGGAGATTATAGCCAATGACGAGTCGGGTGCCTTCAGGAAAAAGTTTGGCGAGTACTTAACTTTGATGACGGGCCGACCATTTTTTTTTATTTTTATTGGGTCTGATATCTTCCCATATCAAGCCTAACAACATAACAAATAAAGAAAAAAAAAGAGAGATTTAAGGGTGCGTTTGATACGCGTGTTTTTTCATTTTCATTTTCTGGAAAACGCTCGTTTTCTGAAAAATGGTGTTTGGTTTGCGCTTTTCGTGTTTGTTTTCTAAAAAAATAGCTAGCGTTTTCTAGAAAAACAGAAAATGACAAAAAGTCGTTTTCTGTTTTCTAGAAAATGCGCGTTTTCCAGAAAATGAAAATGAAAAACACGTGCACCAAACGCACCCTAAGTTTTTCAAAACCTCTTGTCCACAACTAGGAATGCCAAAAATAACAATGGAGAGTATATTTGGACTCCTTGCAATTTTAGAAATTCACAGGACCTGAAATGGCTGTAATATGAGGTTTCTAAGTTGATAAGTGGATTTCGATCAAAACTCACTGATAGATCTAAAGAGCTCCGATTGCACCCATTTCAGTTTTTATAAATTTCTGATGTTGCAAGAAGTTCAAATATGCTATCTATTATTTATTTCAACTTTTAAAAGATGTTAAAATATAATAAAAAAGAATCAACAAAATAATCCTCATACGTTGGGCCTGATATGAATTATATCAGGCTCATGTTGGGCCTGATATGATTCATATCAAGTCCACGCATGAAGATTTTTGCCAATTCATCATTATTATAATTTTACACTGTTGAAATAAATAATGGACCAGTCTCTGTTAATTTATAGGGTTGCAAAGAATTCAAATATGTCATCTATTGATTATTTTGACTTCTCTAATTGTATTATGATGTTATAAAAAAATCAACTAAACTCTAAACGTTGTGGACCTGATATGATTTATATATCAGGTCTATGTTATGTATGCACGCATGGAAAAAAAAGAGGAAAGAGAAGAGCAGAGAGGAAAAATTAGATTGATTGCATGCATAGAAGAAAGTAAGTAGAAAAGAAAATGAGAAATGATAGTGAAAAAAAAAAATCAAATTTATCAGAAGAATAAAATAAAAAATAAATTTAAAAATATAGGTTTTTGGTAAATAATAAAATAGTGTACAATTTTTGGTAACTTATCTCCCTACGCGTCCTTATAAATTACCGATTATTGTTTTAGTGGAGCCAATTTCCACCCGATCATCTCAATTTGGGTGGAAATTTTTTTTTATTAAAATTACTATAATTGTTATTATTATTTTCCTTTTTTGCCCCTCAAAATTCCATACCATGTCGCTCTCGTCCTCTTCATGCTCGCAGGAGTTACTCTCACGTTACCAGTTACGATACGATGTCTGGGATCGTGGGTCCCGGAGATTATAGCCAATGACGAGTCGGGTGCGTTCAGGAAAAAGTTTGTCGAGTACTTAACTTTGATGGCGGGCCGACCGTTTTACCATAAGCGACTTGGTGGAGACTTATATGAAAGGTGGAAGGTGACAAGGTGGAGAGACGAGGCCCGATCGACGATCTCGTCTTCTCCCTTTGCTTTGCTCGTCTTCATGCGCTTCTTCTGATCGAGGTCGAGTATAAGTTCGCTCGCTCTTCTTCTCTTTAATTCGACGAGAGAGTTTGGATTGGCGTCGATTGATGTATATACTCCGCCCTTTTCTTCTTCTTAGTTTTTTGGGCGGGCGGAGAGGGGGAGTTCTATTTGCTTATTAGGGATTACAGTCGAATTGATGTCTTCTCAGAAGTTTTCATGATTTTCTTTCGGCACTTATTGAAAAAAGTAGATTTTTGGGAGGACCAGTAATTTTTCATGGATGGATCTGATCACCTTTCTTTATTTTGCCATCCTTATTCGTTTTGTTGAATATTCATTCACAAGATGGGAACTTCCAGCTTGTTCTCTTTCTGAGCTTTCGTCTGTGTTGCCTTTTGATTTCGTCTCAGTTGATTTGATCTCCCTTATTTGTATACTTCTTGATTCTCTAGTTGACCCCAAAAAAATTCAATTTTTTGCAGTAAAAAAGGCAGGAAATAGTTATACAACTTCATTCCAACTGAGACCATTGCTCCTCGATTACGATACCCTTCGCCGGTGAACCAACTCAAAGAATAAGAGATGGGGAACGAGATGAAACTGAGATCAGAGCCAGATCAAGCAGACGTGGATTTCTTTCAATCTTCACCAAAGAAGGACTGCTCGTTCGGCCGACTGGTTAGTCTCGTCTCATTCCTCGTCGTCTTCATGTCCGGTATCGTCTTGGGCTTATCTGGGAGCGCACACTACACTCGGTACTTTGCCTCGCGGACCGAGCTATTCTTCCCGACCACCATCTATTCGACGGAATGCTACAAAGATTCCACAGATTTCAAGACCTTCGCCCAGCCGACCAACTTGGCACATAACATGTCCGACGACGAGCTCTTTTGGAGGGCGTCGTTGGTGCCAAAGATGAAGGAATATCCCTTCCAAAGAGTGCCCAAGGTGGCATTCATGTTCATGACAAGGGGGCCTCTGCCTTTTGCCCCTCTCTGGGAAAGGTTCTTCAAAGACCACAAGGGCTTGTTCTCAATCTACGTGCACGCCCTTCCAGATTTCAGGCTCAATGTACCAGAGACCTCCGTTTTCTTCGGCAGACAAATTCCCAGCGAGGTGAGAAGCTATATCTGATTGTGTTCACTTCCATAACATCACACCATCAAACTTCTGTTTCTCACCTCTTTTTCTATTTGCAGGAGGCATCATGGGGATCCATCACATTAATAGATGGCGAGAAGCGCCTCTTGGCCAATGCTTTATTGGACCTCTACAACGAGCGCTTTGTGCTGCTCTCCGAGAGTTGCATTCCAGTGCACAACTTCCCTACTGTATATGAATACCTCATCAATTCAGCCCACAGCTTCGTCGAGTCCTACGACCAGAACACCCGGCAGGGGCGCGGGCGATACAGCCGGCACATGGCACCCAAGATCATGCTGTATCAGTGGCGGAAAGGCTCTCAGTGGTTCGAGCTCAACCGCAAGCTAGCGGTGAGCATAGTCGCGGACTACAAGTACTACTCCCTCTTCAGAAGGCACTGCAAGCCTTCCTGCTACCCAGATGAGCACTACATTCCGACTTACATGAACATGTTCCATGGATCGTTGACAGCGAACCGGAGCGTGACATGGGTCGACTGGTCCAGGGGCGGCCCTCATCCGGCACGATACGGCGCTCTGAATATCACAGTGGAGTTTATTCAGGCCATAAGAAACAATGGGACCTTCTGCATGCACAACTCAGTGCCAACCAACATTTGCTTTCTCTTTGCAAGGAAGTTTGCTCCTAGTGCATTGCCTCCTTTGCTCAACCTTACTCAAGCAGTAATGGGATTTTGATTCATTCACTTCATTGCTTCACAAAGTCGTCTATGATCTATCCATATGTTCATTGATTTGTTTAGATATAAATTATGTGAATAACAACAATCAATCACTTCATAGTTTATATTCTAGTTGTTAGATTAGACTGTAGCAGTGGTTGATTGTGGAGTTGGAATATAAGCTCATCTAATAATACAATTTGATTTTTTTTTTCTTCTTCCTACGGGCTATAAACAAGCCGACTGGAGGTTTGAGGTGTTCAAGCTTGTTTGATAAGGTAATCAAGCCGAGTCGAGCCGAACTTAAAATGAACCAAGCTTTTGAAATAAGTGTTCAAACTTAGCTTGGTTTATTTTTCATAAATTTGAGCTTGTTTGAAGCTTGACTTGAGCTTGGTTTGTTTAGATATTATCAAACGCTCAATTCAAGTATGGTTCGAGCTTGGTTCGTTTAGATATTATCAAGTTCTCAATTCATGTTTATTTGATTAGTTGAAACTTTTAGTTGTTTGATTAGTTATTGAGTTTGATAATTTAAATTTATTTATTTATTTAATTTTATTTTATTGTTTATTTAACATATTGTAAAGAATTTTATTAATGATTATAGTTCGTGAACATTGTTCGTGAATGTTCACGAACGTTATTCACGAACGTTAACGAGTTGAATACATATGCGTTCAAGCTTGTTTGTTTAGTTTAACAAGCTGTTCAAGTTTGTTTATTTAATTAATCTTATTTATATTAAACGAACATTAATAAGTTCCTACCAAGTCAAACACCAAACTTGTTCATAAATACTTGGTTCATTTACAACACTATTCCTACCTAAGGTCCCAAACTGTTGATTTATCTTCTTGTTGTCAATGTTTGTTTATTTGCTGAGTTGGTTGAGATCAGGTCACCAATTATCCAAATAATGAAGGTTAAGTAAGGACAACTAATGTATGATTTGTGACTTCACTCAGATTTTAGTTATGAACTGCCTCAAGTTAATAATTTAGGCAAATTATCTAGTTAAGCTTGTTCACCAGCCATTTACAAGGGTATCTTTTTATTCTATTGACTAGAGCAGGTCAATTTGAGTTGGGTCATCGGATTGGTTCGTCTTACCAAATAATTTAAAGAGATTAAGTTAAAATTATAAAATATGGTATCAAATAATAATAAAATAATAAGGTTATTTGAGAAAATAATCTTATTGAAATTTTTAGAAATTTTTAGAATTTTTTCTGGAATTAATCGGAGCTCATACGACGTATTTAGAGGGGATGCACTTATGGGCTCGAGAAAAGTCTGTTTGGAATACCCGGAGATGGGAGTTGATTGAGGAATTGATCTAACGTTCAATTTACAAATCCCTAAGTTATAAAAGGAAATTATCCCCGTGCCCTAGTTCCCACACCCGTCGAACTCCCCTTCCCCCAAGCCCTCGCGCGCCGCTCCACCTTCCGACGTTGCCTCCCTTCCTTCGCCAAACCCTCTCCTCACCAAAAATCGCTAGCCTCTTTCTCTCAGGCGAGCACCAGCCGATCCTCTCTCGTGATTTTTCTCCCCAAATCCACCGTTGACTCCTTCTTCCCTCTCCCTCTCGCGAGTTCCGTCACCCTCACTGGCCTCTTCTCCTCACGCGAGCATCACAGCCGTGACTCTCTCTCCCTTGCACGAGCACCACAGACTGCAGCCGCCGACCTCTCCTCACGCGAGCACCAGAGATGAACGCCACCGCACTTGATCGCACGGCGTTGCTCAGGCCGCCGCCGCCCGCCGAAGCCTTCTAATCCCTCAACCTCTCATCTACAACTCCGCCAGGTACACCTCTCCTCGGCTCTCTTCCGCATAGCTCGATCTTCAGCAGAAGGGGTGGAAAATCCGAGCCCTAGCTTCGCTGGACTTGGAGCTTGCTTGAATTGGGGGTGGTCGACATTCCAGACGGTGATCTCTTGCTCCAGAACCTTGATTTCGAGATACAACTGTTGGCATATCCCTGTCGATCTCAATAGCAACTTGCTGTGTTTTTGGTTGGAGAGGAAATTTGGGATAAGATATTTACAGCTTTGGATGATAGATCTGTAGATCGGGGTGTTGGTTTCAGTATGGATTACGTGCTGATTGGATTGATTGTGGATAATGGTGTTAAGTGCAATCATTAATTTGTTGTGATTTAGGGTGTTGATTTGGAGATGGTAAAGAAATAAGGAAATTTGGGATAAGATATTTACAGCTTTGGATGATAGATCTGTAGATTGGGGTGTTGGTTTCAGTATGGATTACATGCTGATTGGATTGATTGTGGATAATGGTGTTAAGTGCAATCGTTAATTTGTTGTGATTTAGGGTGTTGATTTGGAGATGGTAAAGAAATAATGAGCCCGCCCATAGTTTTCCAGCAGCAAGTTTCTCCGGTTGTGAATCAACAGCAGTGCATCTAGATTTGGGTAAGTTTTAGAGTTGATGTCATTTCTTATTGAATTTGATTAGTGTGATAATGAAATAGTGGAGATTGATAGGTGGATTACTGTGCTTGTGGTTATAATGGGATTGATTTGGATTTCTTTACCAGACTAGAGAGTGTTAATCGGTTATTGTTGATAGGGATTCGATCTCAGTTTCTTATGGTGATTGGGTTAATCGATTGTAGGTTGACTTGAATGATTTCATGAGCATTAATAGGAAATCATTAATTGTTATTGTGATAAGTAATGAAAGGATCCATGGATGATTCGATTAGGGTTTTTCCTAATTAGTTTGGGTCGGGATTTAGTTAGTTATTGCATATATGATTAGCTAAACTGTATATTATATGATTATGCAGGGATTTGATTCGAGATGGGTGTCTCGACGTAGGATTTGCAGATACGATATTCTTTTAAAGGCGGGTACTTCTTACTTTGTTTCTTTTAGTACTTTGACCTTGGTGCATGAACTATTTTGACTAAGAAACTGTTTTTACCTTGACTCCACTCTTATTTTCCTGTGCTTGATACTTCCACTCGATCTTTGAGATATTCGTCTCCACATCTATACAGTCTCTCGTTGTTATCTATGTTATGTAGCAGATACTAGATACCATGTTTGCATGTTTTGATTTTGGTTTATTTATGTACTGTATTGAGCATGCTGACTTCATGTAGCATATCTAATTCCTATTTATCTGTATATGATGACTGTTGTATGTTGCACATCATATCATTGCATACATGTTAATGACAAATTCTCCCTTGCGGTCGAGAGAGTCGTTAACTAGGGTCACATGCTCGGCCACTTGAGAGAGTGGCAGCTGGAGCAGATGTCGCTTGTCTTGTCATGCCGCACTCAGCCACTTATGGGTAGTGGTAGCTGATAGATCGAAAACTTACGATAGAGGGGGGGGGGTGAATATCGCTTTTTAAAACTATTCTTTTCATATTTTAAAACTCAAAGTTAAGCAGTGGAAATTAGACAAAGAGACACGTTCTTTTACTTCGTTCGAAGCCTAGCTCGACTCCTACTCGAAGGCCCGCGGTCCTTGACCGCACCAATGGGCAAATTACTATAACTCTTCTCTCCGAAATCCTCGGAGAGAAGTAGATCGTACAAGTACAAATAGAATAAGATAGTAACAATCCTACTATTTTATTGAAATTAAGTGCAATATGAAAATATACCGATAATTATGTGTGTAGGTTGAAGTTCGGTCGGTACTTCCGGACAAAGTAGACTTGCGGCGTTGATGACTTGTAGCACAATCCGTACGCAGAGAGAAGACTTGAAGATAATCAGAAAGTTCTATCTCGCCTCTGTCTTCGAGCCTATTTTTATAGGTGTACCGGAGGTTCGGTCGATCGATCCCACTGTTCGGTTGACCGAACGCGCTCCCTTCCTTCCTGGCTGAAGTTCGAAGTTGGCTCGATCTTTTGCATTTACTGGTCTTTAATGGTTCGGTCGACCGATCATGCCTTTCGATCGACCGAACATCTTCCTTCCCTGTTCGTCGTGACTTTGTCGAGATCATCATTTAATGCTGAATAAATGCTGATTGGATCAGTCGACCGATCCCCAGGTTCGGTCGACCGATCCCCAGGTTCGGTCGACCGATCAGCTTATTTCCTTTGTTGCTGATCGATGCTGATGATCTATCCTGTGTTGAGTCATTACGGTTCGGTCGACCGATCTTACGGTTCGGTCGACCGATCAGGCTTTGATCCGACTTGGACTCAGTTCTGATCTGACCTGATTTCTGTGCTGATTCTGCTTGGTTCGGTCGACCGATCCTACTATTCGGTCAACCGATCAACTCAGATCTGCAAAACAGTATTAGACAAAATTCTCCTGCAAAACAGATGTTAGAGGAATAATATAAAGCATGAATAATATGTAAGACAGTAGGACTGTCTTGATCTCAACTTTTGAAACCTTCTCGGTTTCTTCAGTTGGATCAACGACCTAAGATTGTTCCCTTCGAGAACCCGACCTCACTGTTGCTCCTCCAGTTGTTTACCTCAACCTACCTGCCAAATTTAGATCCTCCAGATCTAGTTTGGACTTTTCACTTAGCCTTGATCGGCTCCCCAGGAATTTTCCTTTGATCTTCGGTCCTCCAGACCTCTCGATCACACCGCCAAGCATCTGGTCCCCTCGACCCACTTGGACTTGCACCTGGGTTCCACGATCTGCTAAGATTTCTCGTGCCTAGCCTCCAACTAGGTCTTTCCCAGTTGAGTAAACATCCTACACATTCAGTCAACTTGTTAGATCACAACAAGACTTAACTTGAACTTTTGACAACATCAAAACTCAGGTTTGATTCTGGTGCAACTTGCACCAACAATCTTTCCCTTTTTGATGTTTGGCAACAAAGGTTCTAAGTTAAGTTTAAACATATGCAAAAAGTAAATAAACAAACAATTTAACTTTTCTCCCCCTGAGTTAAACAACTTTCCCTGAATTCACTATCTCTCTCCCTTTGACACACATAAAAAATTGGGGTAGATTCAACAACCAAGTAAAATTTTAACCATATAGTTTTGCTAAGTAACAATGATAAAAAAAATTCTAAGTAAAGTAAATTTTGAATAAAATTGTTAAAAAAAATTTTACTAAGTAAAAATTTAAACATATTACTAAATTTTGAAAAACTTTACTAAGCAAAATAATTTTGAAAAATTTACTAAGGAGTTTAAATAAAAAATATGAATAAAAAATTTGCTAAGTAAAAATAATGAAATTTTGAAAATTTTACTAAGTAATGTAAATTTTGAATAAAATTGTTGAAAAATTTTACTAAATTTATACACATTACTAAGTTTTGAATAAAATTTTGAATAACGTTACGAAGCAAAATAATTTTGAAAAATTTACTAAGGAGGATATACTTAAAAAATTTGAATTAAATTGTTTTTTTAAAAAAAATATTACTAAGTAAATAATTTTGCAAATGATAAAAATTAAAAAATTTACCAAGTCAATTAAAATTTTGAAAAATTTGAAAGATTTAATAAGTTAAAATTTATGAAAAAAATTTTGTAAAACATTTTAAAAATTAAATTTTAAAAATAATAAGGTTTTGAAAAACATTTTGAAAATTATATTTTGCAAATAATTTGGTCACTAAAAAATTGATAATGATATATAAAATAAAATTTGGTTTGAAGCTCCCCCTAAAATTGATAAATTCCTAAAAGTCCAAGCATGGGTAGGAAAACTAAGGAAAATTCATCCTTATTATGAAATGTCCAACCTTTGTTCAGGGCTAACTACCACAAGATAGTAGCTGATGACTCAGGTTGGTCAATTTGAGTATTTAGTACTAACTAGGTTTTTACTAGCTAATTAACTCAAATTGATTCATGTATATTGTTTTAAAGCCCAGATTTATAGCGATGCACTGACATAAGCATCTGAAATCTAGGGCTAAGACCTAAGCATCTCACCTATTCTAAGTTATCAAACAAGGAATCCTACTGTGCTTGTGAGATGCTGGCTCCTAGAACTATAGGATCATGCAGTCTACGGTAGATCCTAAGTTACTCCAGAAAATTAAAATATTTTGAAAAGAGGTTTGAAAACAAAAAATTTGAAAGGGGATTTTTATAAAAATAATTTTGAAAAATAAACTAAGTAATAATTTCCAAAACAAAAGAACCTATTCTATAAAATTTAACAAAAGACATTACTAACTAGAAATTACTTAACATTAAACTTAGTCATAATCCAAGTCAATAGATGCAATAAGTCAAAAGCAACAGATCCGAAAATCACTCATCCTCATCCTCATCCTCATCATCTCGATAATAGTCAAATATCCTCCGCTGCTCCTGCTCTAAAGCATCAGTACAATCCATCATCTCTTGACGAAAATCTACAATTTGTCCCTGAAGAGAGCTGTACTGATCATCCATTTTTGTTTCCAAGGAGTCAAATCGACTAAAAATATCATCTCGCAGACGGGTAAAGAAGTCACTAGTTGGAGGAGGAGGAGCATATGAACTGCTCTGAGGAAAATCAAAGTAGGGTGTCATGGCAAATCCTGGATCAATATATACTGGAGGAGGTGTAGTAACTGGGAACGGATCATCTTCAGCAATAGGATCATCGACAGCAGGTGGAATGTAGTGTGGATGAGTCCGTTTATACACAAGACCCTCGTCGCTAGTCTTAATCTCAGCCAAGGACAATTGCCTAACTCCGACAAGATCAAAATCTGATAACTCAATCAACTCACCCCGATGAACACCCACACCCAGAGAAGCAATATAGGCAGTAAGAATATGACACTGGATCATATGAACTTTATTCGAGGTGCTATACCCCGAATAATAGATAATGGACCGGAACACCCAGTAGCCTAAGTCAAACTCTAGTTTATGTCGTAAGGCATACATCAGAAAAAGATGGACCAGTCGTAAAAGCATTGTCTCTCGGACTAAGTGGTATAGTAGACATCTTTTTAGGACGTGGTCCCTCAAAGAAGTCAACATACATAATATCAAGAGTAAGATGTGCAAATGGAGCAGGTAATGGATCTAGAATGGAAGCACTGAAAAAGATACGATTAACTGAGGGTCGCATCCGTAAAAACCTAAGAAACATATCCAGATCAAAGAACATTTCTCTAGTGGCGACCCTAGTCCTATAGTGATGAGGATCAAGCTCGCACAAGTTGTGGTAAAATTCCGAACAGAGAATAGGATTGTATGCATGTCTACAAAAGATGATGCTATCAAGTTGATAGTGTTGATTGATCTCTATGGCTTCAGGACAAAAGGTTTGGTAGAATTGGAGATCTAGACAATGAGTACCTATCACCTTAAATTTTTTATTAGGAAAAGATTGCCTTAACTCTTTAGTAGAAAACCTAGGTTCCTGACTGGGATCAAGAGAGCTAGCCTCTCGTTGCACAATAACTCTACTTTTTTCACTATATATATATATATATATAAATATCAATAAATAATTGTGCATAAATATTTTAAAAGATTTAGAACAAAGAAATCGTTACCGAGGCATTGTCGGGTTGCTAGACGAACTGAAACCGGCGAGAAAAACTTTGTATGCAAGGAAGAAAGAAAAGAGAGGATTTGGGGGATGAGGTTTTCGGTTTGCCGAAACCTGTATTTATAGAGGTCGATCGGTCGACCGATAAGGGGTTCGGTCGACTGATCCCTTAAATTCCTCGTCCTTTTGATCAGTGAGCAGACGTTCGGTCGACCGATAAATTAACTTTAGCACAGATACAGGGTAGGTGGAGAGCAGTTGAACGGATGAGAATTTATGATGTTCGGTCGACCGATTATTCGGTTCGGTCGACCGATTAATTTATAACCATTTAAGTATCATTGACCCGTTCATCGGTGGTTCGGTAAACCGATAATTCTGTTCGGTCGACGGAACATATTTTTTAAAATTTTTTAATTAAGTTTTAAAATAATTGTTTTTAAGTTTTTAAATAAATTTTAAAATAATTTTTTTAAAAGGTTTTAAATCAGTTTTAAAATAATTTTTAATATGTTTAAAATAATAAGTTTTAAATTAAGTTTTAAAATAATTTTTAATAAGTTTTTAATTAAGTTTTAAAATAATTTTTAATAAGTTTTTAATTAAGTTTTAAAATAATTTATGATATGTTTAAAATAATTATTAATAAGTTTAAAATAATTTTTAATAAGTTTTAAATTAAGTTTTAAAATAATTTTTAAAAAGTTTTTAATTAGGTTTTAAAATAATTTTTTAAAAGGTTTTTAATTAAGTTTTAAAATAATTTTAAAAGGTTTTTAAAATAAGTTTTAAAATAAATTTTTAAATAAGTTTTAAAATAATTCTTAAAAAGTTTTTAATTAAGTTTTAAAATAATTTTTTAAAAGGTTTTTAAAATAAGTTTTAAAGTAATTTTTAAAAGATTTTTTTTAAAATAAGTTTTAAAATAATTTTTAAAAGGTTTTTAATTAAGTTTTAAAATAATTTTTAAAAAGTTTTTAATTAAGTTTTAAAATAATTTTAAAAGGTTTTTAATTAAGTTTTAAAATAATTTTTAAATGAGTTTTAAAATAATTTTTAAATAAGTTTTAAAATAATTTTTAAAAGGTTTTTAATTAAGTTTTAAAATAATTTTTAAATGAATTTTAAAATAACTTTTTAAAAATTTCTAATTAAGTTTTAAAATAAATTTTAAATAAGTTTTAAAATAAATTTTAAATAAGTTTTAAAATAATTTTTAAATAAGTTTTAAAATAATTTTTAAATAAGTTTTAAAATAATTTTTTAAAAAGTTTTTAAATAAGTTTTAAAATAATTTTTAAATAACTTTTAAAATAATTTTTAAATAAGTTTTAAAATAATTTTTTTAAAAAGTTTTTATTTATGTTTTAAAAGGTTTAATTAAGTTTTAAAATAATTTTTAAAAGGTTTTTAAATTAAGTTTGAATTAGGTTTGATAATTAATTAGGTTTGAATTTAATTAGGTTTGAAAAAGGTTTGATAATTAAATTCGAATTTTAATTTGATAATTAGGTTTGACTAATTAAATTTGAATTTTAATTTGAATTAGATTTGATAATTAATTTTGAATTTGAATTTGATAGTTAGGTTTGACTAATTAAATTTGAATTTTAATTAGATTTGATAATTAATTGGGTTTGAATTAGGTTTGAATTAGATTAGGTTTGAAAAAGGTTATTGAACCCATGTTAGATTCAAACTTAGCTTTGGGTTAATCAAGCAGGTTTCATAAGGATATGCTTTAAGTTCAGTGGCGAGACATATGATCTTCTTGTGTATCAACGGTGGACCACTTGCTGAAGACTTTCCAAACTGTTCCCGCCCAAAAAAATAAATACTAAATCTTGGTCTAACTAGCCCATGTTTGACTGGGGTAGCTTCGGTCAGATCCACTAAGTCTAGTGCACCAGGTAGAATTCCATATTCAACCTAGACATTGTTGGTGCAACATCCCTCAGGTCAAGGTTGACCTGGTTGACCAAGCTGAGTCTTGGTTTGAGTTTAGATGTTTGACAATAAGAAATTGATTGAAGAAGAGTCAAGTAGGTCAAGGTTGACCGGATACTTGACTGGGAAGTCCTAACTGGGATGTTAGGTAGAATGGAAGTCCTGTTGAGTGAAGTCAGGCAGAAGGAAAGTCCTGGTGAGTGAAGCTAGGTGAAAGCCCTAGTGAGTGAAGCTAGGCAGATTGAAAACCCTAGTGAGTGAAGCTAGGTGAAAGTCCTGGTGAGTGAAACCAGGCAAGGGAAAATCCAGATGGATCAAGGATGATCGAACATCTGGTGTTGGGAAGTCCAAGTAGGTCAAAGGATTGACTGGATACTTGGCACGAGGAAATACAGATAGGTCAAAGGGATTGACCAGACATCTGATGGAAATCCAAGTAGGTCAAAGGGAGTGATCAGATACTTGGCATGAATAGAAAAGTCCAAGTGGGTCAAAGGGATTGACCAGACACTTGGTGGGAAGTCCTAGCAGGTCAAAGGAGTGACCAGATGCTAGGCATGGTGTACCAACAGGTCAAGGTTGACCGGGTGTTGGTTTGGTAGGCTTGGGACTTGGTTTTGGGCAAAAACCAAGTACTGGATCGATCCAGGAGCTGAATCGATCAGTGGATCGATCCAGATGTCCCAATCGATCAGTGGATCGATTGGGACGCGGCTGCTTCGCGCGATAAGCGCTGGATCGATCCATGGATCGATCCAGGAGTTTTTCCCAGAGCACAGAGGCGCTCTGGATCGATCCGTGGATCGATCCAAAGCCTCCCCGATCGATTGGGAACATTCGAATCGATCGGGATCCGACCGTTGGCGTCGATAAAGGCCGCAGGCGCATGATTCCTTCGGCACCTCTTCTCTGATTCACTCCAGATCTCTCGCCAGCTCCTCCACAGCACTCACAAAGCTCAGATCGCCAGTTCTTGAAGGATCTTGGAAGTTCTCCAAGTCAAGAGGCGGATCAAAGCCAAGAAGAGAAGCTAGGGTTAGGGTTTATACTCATTGTAAGCTTGTATTTCTTGTATCCTTTTCCTCTCTTCTTGTATTGAGTCTTGTAGGGCTTCTCCGCCCTTGGTAGTTACCATAAAGGAGAGTCTTATTTAGTGGAGGGTGTGTGTGTTGGTGTGGATCCTTGGATTAGTCACCTCTTGTGAGGTGGATACCAAGTAAACTAACCGTGTTAGCGTTGTGTGATTGTTTCTTTGTATTTCCGCTGCACATCTTTGAAGAAACAAGGAACGCCGAGCAACGAGCGAACGCGACGAGCTATTCACCCCCCCTCTAGCTACTTTTGGTCCTAACAAGTGGTATCAGAGCAAGACCGCTCTTCACCGGAATCATCGCCGGAAGGGTCAAGCATAACTAGAAAAGCTAGAGGGTGAAGAAGTTGGAGCAAATTCTTCAAGTTCAAGACTTTATCAAGCTCAACTTCAAGATGCAATTCCAAGATGGACTTGGATTTGACACAAGGGTGGCTCCACCATACACTTCCACGAGCTTCGATTCTTGGAAATCAAGAATCGAAAACTTTCTTATGATGGAGATAGAGCAATGGTTTGCTCTAATGGAAGGATTTGAAGCTCCAACAAACTCGAAGGGCAAGCTTCTCAAGAAAAGCAAATGGAGCTCGGAGCAAGTCCAAAGGTGCGATGCAAATGACAAAGTGACCAAGCTTTTGGTCAATTTATTGCCAAGCACCATCCTTTGCAAAATTGGAGAATTTGAAGATGCAAAGGAATTATGGAGCAAATTGGCCAAGCTTCATGAAGAGATCCCCTCCACTGTACAAGAGCAAGAAGTATCCAGAGAGGGTGACTCTTTGGAGCAAGACCAAAAGGAGGACTCCGAGGTTGAGAGATGCTCAACCTCCGAAGAAGAGGAAATCCAAAAAGCTTCATCCTCAAGGGAATGCAACGAAGGGAACAAGGAGGGAGCATACTCCTTGTTTCATATTCAAGATGATGAAGCCTCCACCTCTAGGATTGAGGGGGAGCAATCCTTGGTGACGTCGGATCAAGAAGAAGTAGAAGCTTCTACATCCGGGTCAAGAGACAAAGAGGAGGAAGAAGATTCTACCTCCACAAGTCAAGAAAAAACAAATGGAGGAGAATCAAGGTTCGATCAAGAGGAAGCTTCTACCTCCGGATCCAAAGAAAATGCCACCCCTACAAGCAAAGGTATAAATATTTCAATTAATAATAAAAATCATATTATATGCTTTGAGTGTAGGGAACATGGGCACTACAAGAGCAAGTGCCCTAAATTGGCCAAGAAGAAGGACCAAGTGACACAAAAAGGCAAGGTGAAGCCCAAGGAGATCATCCCCAACACAAAGAAGAGCAAGGAGCATATTATATGCTTCTCTTGCAATCAAAAGGGGCATTACCGAAGTCAATGCCCCAAGGGGAAGAAGGTGGTCAAGGCTCAAGGAGGCACTAGTCAAGGGGGAGCCTCCAAGGTAAAGAAGAAGGTATCTTTTATTGAGCCTACCCCTTTACATTATGGTAAAAAGGATGATAGTTCTAATTTTTATCATTTTAATGCGATTTACCATAAGAATAGGAAGCATGAGGGCTTTAAGGAAAAACATGTGGCCCTACATGCCAAAACTACCCAACCTAAGGTTAGGAAGGTAGATGGACACTTGGGCAAGAACACTAAGGATAATAGATACAAGCCCAAAAACAAAAATGCTCATGGGTGTAATGAAAAATCAAAATCTAAGGATTTAATGATAGAAAATCAAGTCTTGAGATCGAGACTTGATAAAATGGAAAAGACCCTAAAAAGGATGGAAAATATCCTAAAAGGGCAAAATGAGCATAACCTAGGTTTGGGATACAAACCCAAAGCTAAAAGGGATGTGCCTAGTTATCATAGGGTTCCATATAGCTATGGAACAAACCCTAAGTCTAGAGGTCAAGTCAAAGATACAAGGGAAGATATCCCTAGAAGTCTCTTTGCAACCAAAGTGACTAAGACTTCTAAGAAGTCTAAGAAAGTCACTAACAAGGTCACAAGGGAGGCTATCCCTAGAGTTGACCTAGAAAATGTGACCAAGGCTTCTAAGAAGTCCAACAAGGTCACTAGGAAGGTATCTAGGGAAGTTATCCCTAGTGAGTACCTAGAGCATCCAAGGAGCACCAATAGGTGTTGGGTTCCTAGGAGCATTTTCTCTACCCCATAAATGGGTTAGAGAGTGTCAACTCCGATTAGAAGGGTAGTTAACCCAACTTTGAGGAAATTGACACTCAAGGAGCATTTTCAAGGTTTTGTTAACCTTTGAAAATGAAATGGAAGTATTATTTACTCCTTGAAAGAGTAAAATGTGCCTAATGGTGGAAGAATTGATTTTAATCTTAAATGGCACATATTGGGAAATTCATAAGAACTACCAAGTTGGAATTTTGGTATGTTCTTAGGAAATTTAAGGCAATCCAGGCCTTAATTTAAAAGTGCTACTTTTGTGAAAAATGAAATATGCCAACATTTGAGGATATGCTTAATTTCGACTGGCATAAATTAATCAAGGGAATTAGAAATGCCAATTTAGGCTTTGGCATTTTCTTGAAGCACTTTAGGGCAATCTAGGTTTAAGTTGTAAGTTTAGCTAAGGTTTTAAGGATACTTAGATAGTTAATCTAGGTATATTTTATTTATGCTAAATCTTGCCATGATTGTTTGCCCATCATATGCCATGACATCATGTCTATTTTTGCATTCATGTTTTATTATGCAAAATCCAAAAATACCATGTCATGACATTCATACATCATGTAGTTATAGGAATCTTTCTTTTGAAAGTTATTTTATTTTGATGTATGCCATAACATTATCATGCATTAGTTTAATTCCTTGTAATTAAGGGCAAATGGCATTTTAGCAACACTTATTAACAAGTGACATCCTAGGTGGATGTCTAATATCTTTAAAATGCCTAGATAGATATGCATGATCCCTAGATTAGGGCAAAACCAAAATCTACATCTCACAAAGACTATAAGGTGACTTGTATGTGGTTTAGTGCACATTAGATACAAGTGAGATGTTAGGATGATGAACAAAACTTAAGATGTTGATTTAGTGCATTCTTTTGAGTTTTTAGGTTCATCAAAACACATAGTTATGTGTTTTCCCATCATTGGGAAAGCTAATGTACAAGTCATGTGCATTATGCCCAAGGAACATGATGGGATATTGGTTTTGAAAATGTTTTAAAAATGCTTTTGGAAAACCATGGTGAAGGCTATCTTTTGATAGTAATCACCATTGAATAGTTAGACACAAACTTGAAGAAAACGCTAAAGTTTTAGCAAGTTTTCAATCTTGTGTCAATCTTTGAAAATATGATGTATTTTCATAGAAAACTATTTTTCCATGATTAAGTATGCCCTAAATAATGTCTACACGAAATTTCATGATTTTTGGATTTTTGTAGAATTTTCTAGGGGTTTCTGAAGTTGACTGAAATGGAATTTCAGCAACTATCAGAGCTCCGATCGATCCGTGGATCGATTCAGAAGGCAAGTCCCCCGCGAGCAGAAGCTCGCTGGATCGATCAGCCGATCGATCCAGGTAGTCTGAATCGATCAGTGGATCGATTCAGAAAGGTTCAATCGATTGGAACCCAACTCCAATCGATCCAAGTTGCTGATTTTGGCTGGGAAGGCCTGATTTCAGCATCTTTGAACCCCTTTTGAGTCTAGGTAACCATTCTAAACCCCCCAAAATACATTTGTATACATACATGGGTGTTTTCATGTGAAAACAAGGATGGATTGGTTAAGGAAAACTTCTAAATTTGGGTTTCCTAAAGGTTTAGGGATTCCAAGTCATTGTTGGTGCAATGACAGAAGTTACCACCATGTCTTTAGAGGGAGGGACTCTTTAAAGACATGAAAAATTATTTTTCATGAACTTTGGAAGGTGGTTAACCTTCGTTAAAGAAAATGCTCATGTATGAGCTTTTGAACTTGAAATGGGGAGTGGATATCCTCATTATTTCAAGTGGGAACTCAAGTGGTTAGAAAATGCTCAAGGTTGGGTATTTGTCTACATTGAGGGAGAAGTTAAGGATAAATGAAGGGTATGGGACCTTCATTATCGTGTTGATCACAACGAGTGATGTTGTGAACAACGAGGAGCAACTCTTAAGGGGGAGAGTCGTCAACAAATGAATTTGTTGATGTGTACCCAAAATTGGGGCATGGGTTGATGTGTGCCCAAAGATGGGTTGATGTGTGCCAATAGGGGGAGAATGAAAGGACCTGTGAATGGGTGTAAGTTAGGCTTTCATTACCTAGAGGGAGTGTGCCCTCTTAGGGGGAGAATGAAGAGCTTAATTTATGTGTTCATTACCTAGTGGCATGAAGATTGAGGCTATAGGATTAGCCTAACTTACATGTGGTATTGTAAGTGTTATTGTGGTATTGTCAAACATCAAAAAAGGGGAGATTGTTGGTGCAACATCCCTCAGGTCAAGGTTGACCTGGTTGACCAAGCTGAGTCTTGGTTTGAGTTTAGATGTTTGACAATAAGAAATTGATTGAAGAAGAGTCAAGTAGGTCAAGGTTGACCGGATACTTGACTGGGAAGTCCTAACTGGGATGTTAGGTAGAATGGAAGTCCTGGTGAGTGAAGTCAGGCAGAAGGAAAGTCCTGGTGAGTGAAGCCAGGTGAAAGCCCTAGTGAGTGAAGCTAGGCAGATTGAAAACCCTAGTGAGTGAAGCTAGGTGAAAGTCCTGGTGAGTGAAACCAGGCAAGGGAAAATCCAGATGGATCAAGGATGATCGGACATCTGGTGTTGGGAAGTCCAAGTAGGTCAAAGGATTGACTGGATACTTGGCACGAGGAAATACAGATAGGTCAAAGGGATTGACCAGACATCTGATGGAAGTCCAAGTAGGTCAAAGGGAGTGATCAGATACTTGGCATGAATAGAAAAGTCCAAGTGGGTCAAAGGGATTGACCAGACACTTGGTGGGAAGTCCTAGCAGGTCAAAGGAGTGACCAGATGCTAGGCATGGTGTACCAACAGGTCAAGGTTGACCGGGTGTTGGTTTGGTAGGCTTGGGACTTGGTTTTGGGCAAAAACCAAGTACTGGATCGATCATGGATCGATCCAAGCCTTTCCTAGCGAACAGAGAGCCTCTGGATCGATCCGTGGATCGATCCAGATGTCCCAATCGATCAGTGGATCGATTGGGACGCGGCTGCTTCGCGCGATAAGCGCTGGATCGATCCATGGATCGATCCAGGCGTTTTTCCCAGAGCACAGAGGCGCTCTGGATCGATCCGTGGATCGATCCAAAGCCTCCCCGATCGATTGGGAACATTCGAATCGATCGGGATCCGACCGTTGGCGTCGATAAAGGCCGCAGGCGCACGATTCCTTCGGCACCTCTTCTCCGATTCACTCCAGATCTCTCGCCACCCAACACTCACAAAGCTCAGATCGCCAGTTCTTGAAGGATCTTGGAAGTTCTCCAAGTCAAGAGGCGGATCAAAGCCAAGAAGAGAAGCTAGGGTTAGGGTTTATACTCATTGTAAGCTTGTAAGCTTGTATTTCTTGTATCCTTTCCCTCTCTTCTTGTATTGAGTCTTGTAGGGCTTCTCCGCCCTTGGTAGTTACCATAAAGGAGAGTCTTATTTAGTGGAGGGTGTGTGTGTTGGTGTGGATCCTTGGATTAGTCACCTCTTGTGAGGTGGATACCAAGTAAACCAACCGTGTTAGCGTTGTGTGATTGTTTCTTTGTATTTCCGCTGCACATCTTTGAAGAAACAAGCAACGCCGAGCAACGAGCGAACGCGACGAGCTATTCACCCCCCCCCCCCTCTAGCTACTTTTGGTCCTAACAGACATGCCTTCAACCGAGTTTCCTTGACGTACTATCATCCCAATCCATTCCGATGCTATGTTGTAGGGTTTGGTAAACCTTTTTCATCTAACCGTTCTATGCAGAAAATAAACCTAATCCTAAGTATTGAGTTTTGGTTAATCAAGTTGGATGTATTATTTTTCTACTTGCTCCCCCTGAGTCATAGCTTAGATAAGGTCTATCTAAGTAATGAATTTGACTCTTAGAGACCAAGTATAGAGTTGGTTCAATTTGTTTGGTTAAAAGTTTTGTTTGAACCCATGCTTGGACTTGCTTTCTAGTATTTTGACTGATTAAGGATAAGTATGATTTGTTTGTTTGTTTGGATTTGTAACCCAGAGTCCTGATTTGTTGTTCACGGCTCGTTGCGATCCAAGTACCATATTTATACACTTGGATCCCATTTCGAACATTTCCAACGTTTTCTTGAGTCGCTCGACTTGATCTTTCAAATCAGAATTTTCTTCCTCAAGTTTTTCAACTTGAGTTGAAGTTCCGACTTGAACTCGGTTAGTCGAGTCACTCAAGTTAACTTGTTGCTTAAGGTGGTCTATTTCCTTAAGTAACAAGTTATTTTGTTTTTAGATTTCGATAATTTTTTAAACGAACATTTAACTACTTTAAGTAAATTTGACTTGGAATAAATTGTTACCATATTTGGATCTTCTGATCCGTTGCTTTTGTCGGACTCAATGTCGATCTTAGATTTGTACTCTTCGTCGGACTCAGACATGGAATCTTCGTTTCTTGCCATAAATGCAAGATGGCTCGAGTGCTTCGTTTGCTCCGCGTCGGATTCGTCGGAAGAAGTTTCGTTCCATGTCGCTTGAAGAGCCTTCTTTCGTCTTGTTGATTTGGGTCTTTCTTCTTTCCGATTTGGGCATTCATTTTTGAAATGCCCCTTCTTGTTTCATCCATAACAGATGACTACTGATTTATTTTGGATCTGGTTCGGTGGGGTCTTTTTGGTGCTTCTTCTAAACTTCTTCTTAGTCAACAACCTTTGGACCATGTTAACTAATTCTTCTTCGTTCGTTGAGTCAGAGTCTGGTACGCTTTTTGACTCAATCTTCGTTTTTGATTTTGTTTCCTTGCTTGAACCTGCATACAACGCTACACCTTTCTCGACATGGCTTGTGTTAGACTGTTCGTGTAATTCCAATTCACAAAATAACTCGTCTAACTTAAGAATTGAAAGATCTTTGGAAACTTTGTATGCATCTACAATTGATGCCCACAAAGCATTCCTCGGAAAGGCGTTCAGAGCGTACCTTATCGTGTCGCGGTCTTCCAGGTTGTGTCCGATTAGGTGGAGGCCGTTAAGTATGTCCTTCAGACGAGCGTGTAGTTGCGAGGCCGTCTCTCCAGAAAATATTTTTATATTAAATGAATTGTTTAAAAGTAAATCCCTTTTGTTTACCTTCGAGTCATCGGTTCCTTCGTATAGTTTGACTAGTGAGTCCCATAATTCTTTGGCATTGTCGTAGGGACCGACTCGGTTCAATTCCTCCATTGTGAGCCTGCACTGAATGGTGTTGATCGCCTTGTAATTCAGTTGAGCCTTCTTGATCATTTGAGGAGTCCATTCTTCTGGTTCTAAAGTTGTTGCGTCTTTCGTCGATAGAGTGTAACCTTTTAGGATTGTGAACCAGAGCTCGATGTCGGACTTTAAGTAGCACTCCATTCTATTTTTCTAATAACTAAAGTTCTCTCCTTTAAACAGTGGAGGCCTTACGGTGTTGTAGCCTTCTTGATAAGAGTTCGACATCCTTGCAAGAAAAGAATTAAGTGAAAAATATTTCCAAGACTTTTGTCTTGGGATTAGTAGTGCTTGAGAAGAAAATAATAAAAAAATATTTCTAAACGAAAAGAAAAAAGTTTTTAAAAAAATTGCTTTGAAAATCGGTTAAGAAATTTCAGAGCTAACCTACTCTGATACCCATTGATAGATCGAAAACTTGCGATAGAGGGGGGGGGGGGTGAATATCGCTTTTTAAAACTATTCTTTTCTTATTTTAAAACTCAAAGTTAAGCAGCGGAAATTAGACAAAGAGACACGTTCTTTTACTTCGTTTGGAGCCTAGCTCAACTCCTACTCGAAGGCCCCGCGGTCTTTGACCGCACCGATGGGCAAATCACTATAACTCTTCTCTCCAAAATCCTTGGAGAGAAGCAGATCGTACAAGTACAAATAGAATAAGATAGTAACAATCCTACTATCTTATTGAAATTAAGAGCAATATGAAAATATACCGACAATTATGTGTGTAGGTTGAAGTTCGGTCGGTACTTCCGGACGGAGTAGACTTGCGGAGTTGATGACTTGTAGCACAATCCGTATGCAGAGAGAAGACTTGAAGATGATCAGAAAGTTCTATCTCGCATCTGTCTTCGAGCCTGTTTTTATAGGCGTACCGGAGGTTCGGTCGACCGAACCCGCTCCCTTCCTTCCTGGCTGAAGTTCGAAGCTGGCTCGATCTTTTGCATTTACTGGTCTTTAATGGTTCGGTCGACCGATCATGCCTTTCGGTCGACCGAACAGCTTCCTTCCCTGTTCGTCGTGATTTTGCCGAGATCATCATTTAATGCTGAATAAATGCTGATTGGATCAGTTGACCGATCCCCAGGTTCGGTCGACCGATCAGCTTATTTCCTTTGCTGCTGATCTGTCCTGTGCTGAGTCACTATGGTTCGGTCAATCGATCTTACGGTTCTGTCGACCGATCAGGCTTTGATCCGACTTGGACTCAGTTCTGATCTGACCTGAATTCTGTGCTGATTCTGCTTGATTCGATCGACCGATCCTACTATTCGGTCGACCGATCAACTCAGATCTGCAAAACAGTATTAGACAAAATTCTCCTACAAAACAGATATTAGAGGAATAATATAAAACATGAATAATATGTAAGATAGTAGGACTGTCTTGATCTCAACTTTTGAAACCTTATCGGTTTCTTCAGTTGGATCAATGACCTGAGGTTGTTCCCTTCGGGAACCCGACCTCACTGTCGCTCCTCCAGTTGTTTACCTCAACCTACCTGCCAAATTTAGATCCTCCAGATCTAGTTTAGACTTTTCACTCAGCCTTGATCGGCTCCCCATGACTTTTCCTTTGATCTTCGGTCCTCCAGACCTCTCGATCACACCGCCAAGCATCCGGTCCCCTCGACCCACTTGGACTTACACCTGGGTTCCATGATCTGCTAAGATTTCTCCTGCCTAGCCTCCAACTAGGTCTTTCCCGATTGAGTAAACATCCTGCACACTCAGTCAACTTGTTAGATCACAACAAGACTTAACTTGAACCTTTGACAACGTCAAAACTCAGGTTTGATTCTGGTGCAACTTGCACCAACAGTTGCTGGAGTTGCGAGCAACAGAGACCCCCTTCACTGTGTAGCTAGTTAGCTACTCAACACCTGGCCATTCAGTCACTCGAAAGTAGTGGCGGCCTTTGAGTGGTACAGTTGTCATCGATCCGGCTTCTCGACCATATAGGGGTCGTGGTGCAGAGAGGTGGGCGGGGTGACCATCCGTGCATACGCTGTTATTATACTTGCTTTGGCTGCTGCTGTTTACATATACTGTTATTGCTTACTTATGCTGTCATCGTTTACTGATGTTGTTCACTTATGCTGATATGCTTACTTATGTTGAGATATACACTCGTTGTAGGTGTTTAGATACTGGTTTATTTATTGGTAAAATGGATACATCTCACATATTTACCCCTGTAGTTATAGGCAGTCTGTAACAGGTTGGTGTCACCCTTGACCTTCTATTGTTAGCTTAGGATATGACTTCATGTATGAACATTTATTTTGACATCATGGTAGTATATGTTATCTTTCCTTATGAGACTGTATTCTTTTTGACATTCTCTATTTATTTATTTTGTTCATGCACTATCTGTCTATTACCCGCTGAGTTCCAATACTCACCACCCACAAACTGGTTTTTCTTTCGCCAAATAGCAAGTAGATGAATCAAGGATGCTTGGAGAGTCTCGACTGCCGGCCCCACTTCCCACATCATATCTGAGGACTCTTATCGATTTTATTTCCGTTTTACTTGCATTTTTAGTGTTCAGCGATTTTAGTATTGTATAAATTTGTCTGTGTTTGGTGTTTAATTTGTGGTGTTTTGCTATCGTGATCTTGTGGTCGTGTAAGCCTAATTGGCTAGCAAACTTTAGTTGTGGGCTGTGGGTTTTCTCCTCGTTTTTCCGCTGTGTTTCTTTTTATACAGCCATGTGGGCTGAATATTAACTGCGTGGTTGTGAACATATTCCAGCCGTATGTGGCTGATGTATTTTGTATGTATGTATGCTTTAGATTGTCACCGGTATAGGGGAGATGCTACCGGATTTTTGTCTGGCAGGGACTCCTCTGGGGGCGTGACAGGGTGACCATCCGTGCATACGCTGTTATTATTATATCCGCTAATGCTATTGTTGCTAGTTTAAACTATTGTTGCTTACTTATGCTAATAGGTTTACATAGGTTGATATTTATACCTGTGACATGGGTTTAGGCACTAACTTACTTATTGTTAATATGTTTTTACCTCACATGATACCTTCGTAGTGATGAACAGTTCAGTAGTCAATCAGTATTTCTCTTGATCTTCTATTACTTAGCCTATGATATGGTTTCAGGTATGAGCATATATTATGATTTTATTTTAGTATCTGCTATTTATATTATGAGACTGTATACTGTTGGCACTCTCTATTTGTATATCATGTTCATGCACTATCTTCTTTTTACTCGTTGAGTTCCAATACTCACCACCCCACAAATTGATTTTTCTTTTGCCAGGTAACAGGTAGATGAGTCATGGATGCTTGGAGAGATACTGCCTGCCAGTCCTGTGTCATATCCGAGGAATGATTTTGGTTTTGTTTCTCTTTACTTGCATTTCGTATTCGTTGGATTTGGTGCTATGGGAACTAACTATATTTTGATACTTGTTTTGTGGACTTTGTATCTGTGATGTTTTGTGGACTTTGCATTTGTAGATTTTCTTTCCGTTATTCTACTGTGTTTTCAGTGCAGTCGTGTGGGCTGTTAGTATTTTAAACTGCGTGGATGTTGTTGTTTTGTTCCAGCCGAGTAGGCCATATTATATAAACTGCGTGGTTATGTATGTTCCAGTCGTATGGGCTGATGAATATGTTATCATGTATTTTGTATGTATATATACGTCAGATTATCACCGGTATAGGGGAGATGCTGCCGGATTTTTGTCTGGCAGAGACTCCTCTGGGGCGTGACAAAAATTTTATCAATCCATTTAGAGACAGGTTCAAATGGGCCAACTCTGCCTAGACTTGCAACACAGGCAAGTCGACTTGCGGGTTGAGAAAATACTAAAGCAGTAAATCATGCAAATAGCACATTTGTTACTCTTTTATATTGCATTGATGCAATTCGGGCTACTAAATCATGCAAAGAGCACATTTATTACTCTTTTATATTGCATTGATGTAATTAGGGCTACTAGATTAATTTATAACCATCTATGGTAAATTTTTTTAACTTAGTTCAGAGCATCCATATCAACTATCCTATCTAAAAATTTTATCATAAATTTTGGATATGTTAACTAAAAATTCTCTACGTTACCCTATCCATTCCCTAAATTTAGATATGATAAATAGTGATTCTCTAAATTTAGGGAATAAAACCTCTACCTTAAAAATAAAATAAAATTTCTTTTTAATCTCTCCTTCCACTCAATCTTTTCAATTTCTCTTCTTCCACTCATTCCATAAATATAATAATAAAAAATAAAAATAAAAAAAATAATAAAAAAAATTAAGGATGATAAAAATATTAAGATATTTGATATATTATGTAGTAAAAAATAATTATTTAAATTTAATAAAATAGAACATTTATCATTTTAGATATAAAAGAAACTAAACATTTTCTTTTCACGGTCCAAACCCACCGCAGACTTATTTTATTTTTGATTGGGTTCGTGGATTAGTCTATCTATCCCAATCCGTTAAGACGCAACGGGTGAACCTGTCACCACGAATACTACTGAGATGTACCTTAAATTATTGAGACGAAGTTTTTTTTTTTTTTTTACTTTTTGTATTTACTAAAAAAAACAATCTTTTTTTACTTATCCGGCAAGCAAATTCGCTATTGACATTTTTTAAAACGGTCATTTTCTAGTGCTTCTTTAACTGTTACAACAAGATTCGAAGCCTTCCTCCATAAGGAATTTAAAAATCGTGGTCGGCAGGATTCGAACCTGCGCGGGCAGAGCCCACATGATTTCTAGTCATGCCCGATAACCACTCCGGCACGACCACAAGGGATATTAACAGCTGTGTCAATAATTAATTAATAAATATGTGTAGCTTTTAACTGATCTTTAACTTTTATTTCAACACATCAAATTACAAAGCTAATAAGCTTACTAGTTAATGTGTGCAGTTCATCAATAATTTTACTTTTAAATGTCAATGTTTAATTTAACTTTATGACCTATGTTTATTTACATCCAAATTGTATATAACATCTGAAAAGTGGAAACCATAGATTTACTAAGTTATACGATAATCTTGTTTGTAATTTAGCTTTTCAATTAATAATCTTATGTGAACTCCTTAAGATAATATAACAAACTACCTAGAAGATAATACTTTCAATAAATAAATAAAAAATATAGAACATTTGATCATGTCCGAGAGTCGAGTCGACGGACGTTGGAGAGATGATGCTCACGTTGACTGAATATAGACTGAAGATGACGTGGGCCTCCGATGAGCTAAGCCTGCAACCACAAGTCGTTAGTTCCGAGCCGGGGAGGGGTTCTCCGATGATGACCCTCCGACGCTCAAGTCAGTCACCGGCGACAAGCAAATGAAGTGGAGAAGAGAAAAGAGCAGCAGTGTAACTGTACCTACAGTAGTCATGAACATACCTCCGTCGAAGTCTGGGGTCCTTATATAGGGCTCCCGAGAGACGCGCACACGCTTCCCAAGGTGTGCATGCTCCTCAGAGCATACTTGGAAAGGATTTGTCAGAAAAGCGTGTATGATGCTATACCTTAACAACTCGAGCATATCCCTGCCGTGATAGTGGAAGCTTCCACCGTACGATTCTCTGTCTGACCATGCCGCCAACCATGCCGCCTGTCGACAACACTGGTCCCTAGGAAGATATTCCCAACTGCTCCTTTTGTTCTTTATTGGACCGAGAGGGAGAGCCGCTCGGCCAGTTTGACGTCCAGGTGTTACCATGGCTGGGCCGAGCGGGAGAGCCGCTCGGATAGTCCGCTGTCCGGGCGATATCGTGGCCGGGCCGAGCATCTGCTCGACCAATAGTCTTTTGTCCGACTCTGTCCTGTCGAGCAAGGGAGCCCTGCCTGCTTGGTCGGGGCTGTGTCGACCGTTTAAACGAGCAAGACGGCCGCTCGACCCTCGTCCTTCCATGTTTGAGCTTTTTGAGCGTCGGAAGCTCGGTATTTGACCGAGTTGTCGAAGTGTCGGATCAGCTACTCTTCAAGCCGACTGGGAAGGTGGTTCGCCCGATCGGACGAGTACTCAAGACGTTGACCACTTTGATTATGACCCTCCACGTGACAATGACCACCTACAAGACGGGCCCCACCCTTAGCACCTGATCAACATTCATTACTGATTTTAAGCGCAGACTAATATCAACTTAATAATAAGACTAAACAATAAAAAGAAAATCATTGCACATACATGAAATCTAATGACAAAGAAAATATATTTCCATGATCAATTAGAGACTCAGAGCTTTCTTGAAAAAAATAATTTCCACTGTTTTGACAACCGGATTCGACCACCGATTCGACCAGCCGATTCGACCCATTAAACCGGGAACGAAGCCTTCCGCCATAATAAATCGTAAAAAAAAATCGTGATAGGCAAGATTCGACCATGCGCGGCAGAGCCCACATGATTTCTAATCATGCCAATAACCACTCCAACACGACCACAACGAACATTCAAGGTTATGTCAGTAATTAATAAAATATATATAGCTTTTATCTGATCTTTAACTTTTATTTTAACACAAAATTTATCCATCTTTTAACGCATAGAATTACAAAGGTAATAAGCTTGCTCATTAATGTGTGTAGTTCATCAATAATTTTACTTTTAGATCTCGATGTTTAGTTTAACTGATGGCTTATGTTTATTTACATCCAAATTGTATATAACATCTGAAAAATGAGTTTGTGATTTAGTTTTTCAATTAATAATCTTCATAATATTTTGTGAGATCCTTGAGATAATATAACAATTCATTTTCTAATAGAACTTGCTTGCTTATTAGCTAATTGTTCCACTGTTTTGAACAACAGGATTCGACTAGTCGGTTCGACCCATTAAATCGGGAACGAAGCCTTCCTTCATAAGAAATTGCAAAAAAAATTCATGGTCAGCAGGATTCAAACATGCGCGGCAGAGCCCACATGATTTCTAGTCATGCCCGATAACCAATCGGGCACGACCACAACAAACATTCAAAGCTCTTTCAGTAATCAATTAATAAAATATGTATAGTTTTTATCTGATCTTTAACTTTTATTTTAACACAAAATTTATCCATCTTTTAACGCATCGAACTACAAAGGTAATAAGCTTACTCATTAATGTGTGTAGTTCATCAATAATTTTACTTTTAGATCTCGATGTTTGGTTTAACTTTATGGCTTATGTTTATTTACATCCAAGTTGTATATAACATCTGAAAAATGGAAATCATAAATTTACTAAGTTATATATGACAATCTTGTTTGTGATTTAGTTTTTCAATTAATAATCTTCATGATATTTTGTGAGCTCCTTAAGATAATATAACAATTCATTTTCGGTAGAACTTGCTTGTTTATTAGCTAATTGTTCCATTGTTTTGAACAACACAGGCCCAGCTAAAGGTATAGGCCAATAAAACCTATGCCTAGGGTCTCAATATAATTAGGTCTCATTAATAATACATTTTTTTTAAATATATTTAATAATTGAAATTTAATTTTAATTAGAACGGACGTTTCATTTCAAGACTACTATTTTGGCACTTCGATTTTCGTTCAGATATGTACAGTAATAAATACTGTACCGCCATCAATTGAAATTGCACACGCTTCGATTTACTATGTGCACACTGTACAACCATGTACAGCCATCTCTTCAAGACTTGAACTTTTGAAGATTGCCATTGCCGCTTCGATTTCTATGTACAGTACTTCACTGTACAACAATCTATTCCAATGAAAAACTCAATTAATTATATCATTCTCCTATAAATCTAGACTTTTATATAAAACCACTACATAATTTAATTTGCTCATGTTTTCATTCTCTAAGTCACATACTTTTATCCTGCTCATATTTTCATCCTCTAAGTTTCATTCTCTTTAATCTGTATTTTTTGTCTCTCATTATTTCGACGGTGATTCTGAATACAATAAAACATCCTTCGCATTCCTTAATTGTCAGGTAATATTTTTTTATTTTTTTCTTCATTCTTGAAATGTTCTTTATTATTCTGTATAAATAATAAATTATTGATGAAATAGACCCAAATATGAAAAATGGTTCGAAAAATAGATTACTAGCAGTTGTGTGAAAATTTTTTTTCTCATTTTTCCTCTCTAGTAAACAAATTACTACCATCGCAACCTGATTTATGCACTTATCTCATTAATTATATATTTGTTAAGTATAGTTTATTATAAAATATAAACGGCTTAAATTAACCGATTCAAATCAAATTTAATATTTAATATTTTTTATTATATTTGTGCAGGTAATACTCAGTAATCAGTTTGAAATATCATCAAATTAAAATTACACGACGTAAATCAGATTTTATTGTTCATTTATTCTAAGTAATTTTATTTTGATAAAATAATAGAGACTTATATTTTCTTTTTTAATATTATTTTAATATAAATATGTCTATGAAAAAATATGATTCTAGATATGTGAAACGTACAAAAAAAAGAAAAATAGAATAATTTATTCAATCTCAAAAAGGTGCACTCGATAGATTTATTATTAATAATCAAAATCAAAACTCAGAAAATAATATAATTGAAAACTTAAAATGAAAAATTAATTGAATTTTCACTGGAAGATAATACTTGACAAAAAAAATATATCAAGAACTTTCTAATAATCACAAAACAAATTCATCAAATATTAATAAAGAAAATAATTATAATTCAAAAGAAGAAAAAGACAACTTAATAAATCATGAAGATAATTTTTTTAATAATATTGATGAAACTATTATTCAAAATATATATGATCCAGCACAATGAAAAAAATATAAATACAAATTTAATAGATTTATTAGTTGAAAAGGGTCCAATTAGATAAATCAATATTTCTTTTCCAAATGATGAAAATTCTAGACATTGTTCTATGATTCATTACATTCGAAAATTACCAATGTCTTGTTGTTCTTGTATTGCATCCTGGTCACTAACAGGAATAAAATCCTGATCATTATCTGAAACAATCAAAGGAATATAAGTCATTTCCTCTTGAAGAGTAGTGGGAATACATTCCTCCTCAAAGACAAGGTTGGTTACTTTATTCTTCCCCCAAACTCAATATCCTCAAAGAACGTTGCGGTTCTCATCTCAAAGATGGTCATTACTTTGGGATCATAAAACCTATAGCCCCGTGATCGCTCAGAATATCTAATAAAGTAGCTACTCACAGTTCTAAAGTCGAGTTTCTTTTCATGTGGCCTGTACGGTCTAGCCTTAGCTGGACATCCCCAAATATGAAAATGTTTGAGACTTGGCTTTCGCCAATCCAAAGCTCAAAAGGTGTTTTAGTAGCTTCTTTAGTGGGTACTCGATTTAGAATGTAAGTTGTTGTCTTTAATGCTTCTCCCCAGAGTGACATTGGTAAGGTTGAATGACTAATCATACTCCTTACCATATCCTTAAGAGTTTGATTACGTCGTTCAGCTACACCATTCATGCTTGGTGAGCATGGCATTGTGTACTGTGGGACGATTTCACACTCCTCTAGGTATTGAGCAAAAGGTCCTAGACGTTGCTCACCTGAACCGTCATATCTACCGTAGTATTCACCACCACAATCAGATCTAACTTTCTTAATTCTTTTGTCTAGTTGGTTCTCAACTTCATCCTTAAATGATTTGAAAACGCCCAATGTTTGAGCCTTCTCATAAATAAGAAATAGGTATGCATATCGAGAATAATCATCAATGAATGAAACAAAATATTGTTGACCATTCCAAGAAGGTGTTGAAAATGGTCCACAAACATCTATATGTATCAATTCCAATACTTCTGTAGCTCTATATGCACCCTCTTTCTTTCTTTTGGTTTGTTTGTCCTTAATGCATTCAACACAAACATTTAGGTCTGTAAAATCAATGAAGTGTAAAATTCCATCCAATACAAGTCGTTCAACTCTATTTCTAGAGATGTGTCATAAACGTTTGTGCCATAAGGCACCTGAATTTTCATTATTAAATTTACGCTTAGTACTATGTGATTCCACATTCAGGGTTTCAATATAAGAAGCATTTATATCAAGCATATATAGATTGTCATAAATTATAAGTGAACCGGTTACAACAACAGTAGAATTAATAGATAAACTGAATTGACCATTTTCAAACGAACAATAGTAACCTAATTTATCCAAATGAGAAACTGAAACCAAATACTGTCTAAATGATGGTACAACAAAAGTATCTATTAAGTCTAAATAATAACCAGTGTTTAACAACAATCTAAAATGTGCTATTGCTTCCACCTCAACTGACTTGCCATCACCCACATAAATACATCTTTCAGCATCAGTTGGCTTTCGGTAGCTCAGGCAACCCTGCATTGAAATACTGATGTTAGTAGTAGCACCAGAGTCTGACCACCAAGTGTTTGGAGGTACTGAAGCTAAATTTACTTCAGAACAAACCAAACTGGAAAATGTACCCATTTTCACACGTCATGCATGGTACTTAGGACATTCTTTCTTGACATGATTAGGCTTGTTACAGAAGAAACAATCTTTCTTGTCAGTATCCTGCTTTTGTTTCTTCACATAAGGACCTTTAGTAGCCTCATTCTTTCTTTTCTTGCCCTTATATTTAGGGGTGCTTGCCAAATAGACACTTTTAGCCTTGATTTGTTTCAACCTCTCTTCCTCTTGAACACAGTATGAAATGAGCTCATTAAGAGTCCATTTCTCCCTTTGACAGTTATAATTGATCTGAAACTGGCTAAATTGGTTCGGAAGAGAAATAAGCAGTAAATGCACAAGCATGTCATCCGACAATTCAAGATTAAGTGTTTTCAATTTTGATGCAAGGTGGGACATTTTCATAATATATTCCCGAATATTTCCCTTGCCTTTATACTTCATGGAAATCAAGCTCTTCATAATTGTGCTTGTTTCCACCTTATCGCTTTTGGCAAAGCGCTTTTCAATCTCATCGAGATATTCCTTAGCTTTGGTGACATTATTAAACATCGCACCCCTAAAAGCCTCAGGTATGCCGCGCTTGATGATCATAAGACTCATGCAGTTAGAGCGATCTCACTTCTCATATTTAGCCCTCAATTCAGAGGAACTAGTATCTGTAGGAGCAGTGAGTTGTTCTGTCCTAAGCACAAGATCTAGATCCATGCAGCCAAGAACAATTAAAATGTTCTCCTTCCAATCCTTAAAATTTGTACCATTAAAGATCGACACTGAACTTAAGTTAGCAGAAATAGTAGCAACATTTGCTGAAAAGAGAACACAAGAATTATAACATAAATAACATGCTCATTTTGAATCAATTAAAACAAATGATAAATCACATCTAAAAATACCTAGTGCAACAACAATATAAGTCTTTGGACAGTAATATTATTTTGCAAGTGGTACTTTGGTTGTAATAATCAAACACTAACAATAATACATGACAAATAATAAACTTATCTTTGGATCGATTTATTATATGCATGAAACATAACAAATAAAATCTGATAATTGTTACATGTTTATTATCATAAGTAAATATATAATTTGAAGAGTATAAATATTCTTTTGAGTCGATTAATACTCACATAAATATATATATTTACACTTTAATTAATATCTCAATAATATCTCAATATTTCAAATAAAATTAAATTCAAATAATACATGTCACTTTGGCGACATATAATTTAAATTTAATTTAATTTAATTTAAAATAATGGATGTTAATAGAATCCATATA
This sequence comes from Zingiber officinale, assembly GCF_018446385.1. Classification (NCBI taxonomy): domain Eukaryota; kingdom Viridiplantae; phylum Streptophyta; class Magnoliopsida; order Zingiberales; family Zingiberaceae; genus Zingiber; species Zingiber officinale. Next base: position 169,716,213 of record NC_055986.1, on the reverse strand, counting down.
ATCTAATTAAATTAATATTATTAAATAATTTACTGAATTTATTTATCCAAATAAAAAAATTAATGGATTATCATTTAATGGGATAAAATATATTACTTACGTGTAATATTTTGATTCCCTCTTTAAATAAAAAAATGCACCAATTGTTTGTCAAAATTCAAAAAATATGAAATTGGGCAAAATTGTTTCTCCCTAAATGTGGCCTCACTCCACATTTCACGTACGTGACCATCACGCCATGTACGTGGCATTTTTTTTATATATAAAAGAAAATCTTTTACAAAGAAACGAATCGTTTCTTCACCTGCTTTGCCACACGCGCCCACGTCACACGAACTGCCACCTTGGATGTTGTCTGTCATCTTGGATGTTGTTGCCGACCTAGGAAATCGGTTGCAAGCAACCTCCCATGACACTTTCTCTTTTCTGGTGGAATTTGTGATGTTGTCGTAAATTTTTCCAACCGGTTATGACACAGAACAGTGTCAAAAATCACGATGAATAAAATCACAAAATAATATATCATGAACCAAAATCGAGATTACACAAAGATAAAACTTTGTATTCAAAAGTTTTTTTCCTAAGAATTTAGAATAGAAAACTCTGATACCAATTGATAGAAAAATAAGTTAGAGAAATCTCAACGTAAATCTTATGCATTCTATTCAATTCTTAAGAAATTATGAACGGGATTGATAAAATAACGAAAACGTACCGGAATCCATAGTATGCAATTGATTCTAGGCAAAATATTTAATTTGTAAATTTTCCTTAGTATCCAGAGAGTTTTGTTGATGACGAAACAAAACAAAAGTCTCATTTGTAAACTGGGACCATAATCTTTATTTATAGAAACATAAGTTTGCCTATTTCTAATTTAGTCTCTCAACAAATTAGAAATTGCACATGTTATCCATATTAATTTATTCATAACAATTAAATTCTTAAGTCGTATTTTTTAATTATAAATTTGATCACATTAAATTATGACTTCTTTAATTGATGATATAAGGTATTTATAATTATAATTATAGTCCAAAATTCTTAAGATCATGTCCTCTTACAGCGAAAGAAGCCATTGTCGATAGACCTCCGTTTGAGGTTATCAGCCTTGCCGGATCTATTGCCAATGCCTTACAAATTTGAAATAAATGTACTTGTTCAAAAGGTTCATTGAGAGAAATAAATCACATGGTTTTGTAATATCGTTTTGCAAATTATAATAAAATGGATACATAGGTTTTTTTTTTTTTTTTTTTTTTTTGCTCTTTTGATAATTTGGAAAATCTAAAACATATCATTTTGTTCTTCTGATTAATCTTTGTGCCAAATTCAAGAATATTAATTTTTTTTGTGTGTGTTAAAATCCATGCACGTAGAATTTTGAACATATTGCATATGGCAGAAAAAAATAAAAAGAGAAATAACAAAAATATTTTAAAACGCTAAACTTAGCTGATTTGTTATATGGAATTTCTCGATTGAATTTATTTTCAAAATTCAGAAATTCATTTAAAAACTAATAATAATTTAAAAATCACTAATATATCATGAAACAAATGAGCAATCAGAGATGTTATTTTCTATAACAATGTCGATTACCAGAATTAAGTAATCTCTAGTTTACAAAGTTTTGTAGCACCCACCCTTGCAATAAGATCATCCGATAGAAGTTTACATGTACCTGATATGGTATAATTTTTTCGAAGAGGAACACAACCAATTGAAAGCTGGACTTTGTTGTTCTGGTTGTCAAAGATCACCGATTTCACGAACAAATCTCATTACTAAAAAGAGAGACCGAATGAACAATTAATAACTAATTGGCGTCGTTGCATTGCAGTGACAAATAATGAATTATCAGACGATGAAACAAGTGGAAGCTCAGAGTGTTGGCAACTATTCGTCGTCTTCCAATATGCTATAAATCATCCTACACACGCACACAAAGGCAACAATTAGATTATGTCGTGAGCATAAGACTCAACCGTATGCAACAAATGCAGTTTACCAGAACAACGACAGGAAGAGAAGGATAACAAGGTTGATGAGCTTGAAGAGGCGTCTTTTCTTTTCTTGATTGAGCTGGTTAAAGATCTCCGTGACGTCTATCAGATGTTGCCGCCTCTGGTACCTGTAAGTAGATATTATCAAATAGCAGATAAGACATTCGGTTCGACTGCACATACACAGCTGCTTCCAAAAGCAATTACTAATGATCAGGAGATTTGTGTAAACGGAGTAGCTTGACTAATGTATCGTCGTATCAAATTGCATACAAGGTAACTTCAAAAAATCATAATTGTACAAAAAAAACAGTGACCAGGTGCACTATCTTCCATCCAAGCAAATTTGTGGAGAATCAAACAAAAGCTTAGCCTTATTGAAGAAAGCGAATAAGTTATTTTGCAATATAGAAAATTTTACTTTAGTTTGCCCTGTCATCAAGGTTCAATCCCCTAATAATAGTTACTGTCCAAACGCTATGATTTTCCAAAATACAAAAAAGAAATGCAAACTACAAAGCAATGTTCGAAATATCGCCCTAGGCGCCACCTAGGCGTTGTGCGGCGGCAGGCCACGCCGGAAACCAGCCAGGCGGAAGACCTAGGCAGCTGGGCCGCTTAGGCGATCCTCGGCAGACCTCGGCAGTCCTCGACGGGCTTCGGCGGGCTCGGTGGACCTAGGTATTTTAGACATATTTTAGGTTTTGTAATACTAAATCAGATTTGCCTAGGCGCTTCGTCTTCTTTTATCGCAGATTCTTCGTCTTCTCTCATCGCGGTGTGCTTTCGGTAACTTTTTATTTTTTGTTTCTGTTAATTTATTTTTTTTGTTTCTTCGTCGTCGCGGCAACTCTCCGGCAAGACACGTCGCAGGACATCAGACGCCGCCGGAAGCGCCGTCAGATGCGTCCGACGAAGTCCGGCGTTGCTTCCAACAACCCCGGTAGCGTCGCGATGCTTCTGGCTGTGTCGAAAGCTATCCGTGACGCTAACGGCGCCGCTGGAAGCAACGCCGGACTCACCGGACTCGTCTGGAGACGCTTCCGGCGGCGCCGGTGGCGTTCGTGCCGTCGCGCGACGACGTTTTTTTTATTTTGTAATTTTTTTAGATTTAATAAATTAAAACAATTCCTAACTGGAATAATTTCAATAATAGGGTTCATAACCCTAATAGGATAATAGGATTCAATAATAGATTTAATTTTTTTAATAAATATTATTAAATATTAATTTATATAATAGATTTAAAAAATTATAATAAATATTATCATTTATCAGATTTAAAAATATAAAAAATATTTAAAATTTAAAAAATTATAATACATATTATTAATTTATATAAATCATATTTATAAATTTTATATATTATTAATTTATATTAATCAGATTTATAAATATTAAAATTATTAATTATATTAAAATTTTAAAAATTCTAATAAATATTATTAATTTATATAAATCAGTTTTAAAAATATGAAAATTAAATTAAAATTTTAAAAATTCCAATAAATATTATTAATTTAATAATTTATATAGAAAACAGATTTAAAAATATAAAAAATATATTTAAAATTTAATTTTTTAAACAAATATCTAATAAATTTTATTAATTAGATTAAGATATATAAAAAAATATTCTCAGACTTGTTAATGCTGTATTTCATTATTTTGTATCGTATGTTATAATCAAATTTTATTATCATGTTATGTTGTTATATATAATTTTTTCAGATAATATCATAATGGCAAGCAATCCATCTTCGACAGTATCTGTCACTCAACCCGAATCCGGGATTCTTAGAAGAAAGTCAAATGACATTGGATGGGAGTTTGGGATATTGATTGATTCTAAGAACCTCGATAAAATTAAATGCAAGTTATGTAAAAAACAATGTCAGGGGGAATATAGGATAAAGGAGCACATTGGAAATATACTTGGAAATATATCTAGTTGTCGAAAAGCATCTCAAGAAGGCAAAAATAAGTGCAAACAGGATATTTTAGAAGGGAGGAACAGAAAGAAGAACAAAATAATGGAAAAACAAAGTTGTAGGGATGGATGGAATTAAAAAACCTCTTTCACTTGGCCCCATGGATAGATATGCATCGGCAATTGCTCCAGAAAATGCAGGCTCCCGTGGAAGTAAAGTGCTTCACCAAAAAAATATAAATGAGGCTCTTTTCAAAGAGAGAACTCAACAAGTTCAACAATATATTGGGAGATGGGTTTATGAAAATGGAATCTCATTCAATGTTGTTGATAATGATAGTTTCAAGCAACAATGGAGGCAGTGGGTCAATTTGGACCAGGATTCAAGCCTCCAACTCAATATCAACTTAGGGAGCCACTATTAAAAGCCGAAGTTGAAAGAACAAAACAATTGCCGAAGAAACATGAAGAAGAATGGATGCTCGATCATGATAGATGCATGGAGTAATAGAAAAAGAAGAAGCATCTTAAATTTGTGTGTTAATTGCAAAGAGGGTACTACATTTTTAGAGTCTAAAGACGAGGCGCATACAGCTGAACTTATTTTTGAGTATGTTGACAAGTGTGTTGAACAAGTAGGAGCTCAGAATATTGTTCAGATTGTAACAGACAATGCCACCAACAATATGGCTGCAACTAAATTGATGAGAGAAAAGCGACCTGGGATTTTTTGGAGTTCATGTGCAACTCACACGGTTAATCTCATGCTTGAAAGTATTGGCAAACTTCCACGATATAAAAAGGTTATTAAGCAATCCAAGTCTTTTACCATTTTCATCTATGCTCACTTTGTCATTCATGAGAAGTTTCACGAAGAAGAGAGACATAGTTCGACCAGGAGTTACCAGATTTGCATCAAACTTCCTCACATTGCAAAGTTTGATTGAAAAAAAAACTAGTTTAAGGGTCATGTTTACAAGTGATATGTGGGAGAAATGTAAATAGTCAAAAACAAACAAAAGAAAATTGACTTACTCTATAGTGATGAGCATGAGTTTTTGGAATGGTGTGGCACTTTGTTTGAAAATATTTGCTCCTTTGGTAAGAGTTCTTCGACTGGTAGATGGAGATAGAAAACCATCGATGGGATTTCTATATGGGGAGCTTCTTCAAGCTAAAGAAGATATCAAGGTGGCTCTGAACAATGTGGTATCAAATTATCAGCCTATCATAGTCATTATTAGTCAAAAATGAAGGATAGACTTGATACATCATTGCATACCACTGCTTCATTGTTGAATCCTTATTTTTACTATAAAGATAGTTCTATTGCTCTTTATGAGGAGGTCGCGATGGGGATTTTTGAATGCATGGAAATTTTACATGCCAATGAGTTAGATCTACATGATACAATTATTAATAAGGAATTTCCAAAATATAGAAATAAGACTGGGTTATTTGGAAAAACATTGGTAGCAAAAGCATGTGAAAAAAATGATGATACATTTGATCCATGTGCATGGTGGAGTATATACGGTGCTCACACACCTAACTTGATAAGGGTGGCATTGAGGATACTTTCATTAACTACAAGTTCATCTGGGTGTGAAAGAAATTGGAGTACATTTGAAGGAGTAAGTTTTAAACTTTCGGTCTTTAATTAAATTAGCTATAATTTTTAACGTCTATACTCTATATTCAGGTACTAACTATAATATTTACTTTCTCTAATTTTTTTTACATTCATACAAAGAAAAGAAATAGGTTGGATGCCCTCAATCTAGTATTTGTCCAATTTAATGCTAGATTGTTGAACAAACAAAAAAGAGAAAAAGAAAGGAATGTCGATGTCCTTTTTGCAAAAGATGCTTCAAATGTACAAGGTTGGATTATGGATGGTGGGGAAGATGATGAAGTTGAACTAGGTTCCGGACTCACTTGGCAAATGGTTGATGAAGCAAGCAGATGAAAATCTACAATCCCGAAGAAGCTCTAGAGTGAGAGAATTTCATGAAGATGATTTTGCATTCGAAGAAGAAAAGGAGGATCACAATAATGATATTGAGTTTGTGTCCGATGAAGAACAAGTTATTGAAAATTATGGAGAAGAAGAAGTAGAATAAATGAGTCTATGAGATATTATTAGTTGTGTAATTTTGAACTCATTTTATTAAGACATGATTTATGTCATTCAACAATTATATTTTGCTTAATGGTTACTGGTTCACAATGCATTGTAATCTTGAATTGAACTATTGCTACTATTTTCTAATGTTTTCCACCACTAAAGTTGTTTTAGCTTATAGCCAGATTTTAAAATTCGAGTTGGATATATGTTCTACTGTTTACTACATGATTATGATAACTTACTGCATGTTCTACTGTTCAACTGTTTCTTTTACTCGTATTTACTGAGTCTAGTATATTTCCTTTGCACAAAACTGTTAGTTTTCTTTTATAGTTTTTCATTTTTTGGTATTGGAAAGTATGCATTTATTTCAACATACATAGTTAGATCTCCATTGCTATGAAATTGTTTAAGACAATATTTAGATTTGCATGTGATATTGTCCACAGTCCACATAAAACAAGGGATACCGAGGAATCTGCCTAGCGACGCCTTGTCCCACCCTAGGCGGCCTAGGCGCTAAGCGTTGGTCTGCCGTCCGACTAGCGCATAGCGAATTTTAGAACCTTGCTACAAAGATAAACTGCTTGTTCTCAGTTGAACAATGCCTCAATTCTTCTATTTCAAATGCATGAAATATGTTATAAGGATCTAATGAGTAAACAAAATTTGGCAGATTTGATCAGATCCCAATCCTACCAAACCTTTTGAGAACATAAAACAATAGATTCTAATTTTCATTTCTTGTTCATCAAAGACACGAATCAGATACAACAGTTGAAAAAGAATTTCAATTCCATAAAAATTGATGATTCCTAAAAAAAATTGCAACTATTCCAGCTCACATCCCACCGTAACTGTCACTATTATACTTCGCTTAAAGTTCAGACTTATCAATTATTGAAGAAGTGGTTCCTTAGTAAACAACTATTGGTCAAGAAATGCTCTTCCTGCCTTTTTTTTTTTCTCTGTGCAGAGCACGAAAGAATACTTATCCAATCAACCGCTTTCAAGTTCTACTCAACCAGATACAGAATTAGATCATTTCTACTGAGGTTTTGCTTGAATCAACCAAAACAAAAAACTAAAGATCAGTCAATCTATTCAGAAATTAAAAAAAAAACCATCCACTTCAATTCTAAGTTGTGCTATCCTTACTGTTCAATTATCCAATCCCTCTTCATTATGCTTTCTATCCACTAGTTTTGAGATGCATTTAAAGCATCTAAATAAATTAAAAATCACTGTGTGAAACAACAATCTAATGTGTTTGAAATTACCAGATCCTCTAAACCATCTACTATGTGGTGGCTTAACCCGCTGGTAAAAGGTACAATTCTATCCAAAGGGAACACTGATCATTAACGGAGGGCGATAGCCATGAGATACTAAGCATGACTTTGTGTTATCCTTCTAGATCTGTCAACCTCCAATTCTTGTCTTGTTTATCTAAAGTGTCTAATTTAATATCTTCAAAAGGCACTCTTCTGGCATGCTTTGCAGATTTATTGATCAAAAAAGTGGAGAAGAATTTCTTTGAAAAGGCTTTAAGCACTTAATGTTGAGAGGCTGATTTGGACAAGTGCCACTAAACTAATTTACTTTTCCTTATATGTATATCATATATGAACAAAAGAATTGATTTGCTCTTCTTCTTGTGGCATTTGACATCAGCAGCAACTTGACAAGATATCCACCAAAAATTCTAAATGAATAATGTAAACCAGTATGTGCAATGTATAAATCTGAACAAAAAGATGGCTTTAAGCCAACACCATAAGATATTTAAGGTTTTCTGAAAGAAATGCTTGACAATAAATTAAGAATTTGTTTCCTTCTAAAATACTTAGCAACCAGAAACTTACAATCTTGCATTGTAGTAGAGGTATGGAACAGAAAGCAAAACCATCCACCAATTTCCAGACATGAGAAAGAGTAGGCACAAAAATCCTTGCAAACCAAACTCTGGATATATCACTTTATTTATTTGTGAGGCTGAGTCATAAGGATTGATATGATCAAATTCTAGGTCAGCCAAACACATAAGCTGCACACAAAAAAAATGCAGACAATTTATCAGTGTTACATAAAAAGTGGCAAAAAAAAAGTGAGTAAACATAAATGATTATGTTCAAACTGCTACTTATCTTGGTAGGATAATAAGAAATTTTGTTCATGTTTGAAGTAAAAACATATATAACAAATAAAGTCAAGATATCAGCAGATTTAGCTTGACAATGAACATTAAACAACACCATCACACATACACTCTATAATGGTTAACCAACTGGTCCAAGCATTTCCAGGCTAGTCATCTTCAGGAAATGCAACATCACTCAGCCATAAATCAGGCCATAACAATGTATCTATCTGAATGAAACCAATGACAGTGAAATTCTTGAATTTGGGCCTGTAATTCCACTCAAGAGTTACAGGAAACAGGAAATTAATAACTTGAAATTTTACCAAAAGTGAATTTACATCAAAATAGTTGTGTGAAACGAGAGCTCTTTGGAGAAATCTCTCTCTTACGGATCAGAGGAAAATTATACTCGTAGAATACCACACTATTATCAATTATCACCCAACATCCTCATCATAAATACATTTTTGATCTCTCTCGGAATAATTAATATGAGATAAAAGATTCCCAGCCGGCAGCCATGCGAAACTAAACTAGTTGAAACCCCTGGTTCCAACAAAAGCTATAATAAAATCCCTTCCATTTAGAGCATCCGGCTCACAACCAAAGCAGTCTAAGCCTCAATTCCATCCAAACCAGTCGAGACGCGGACAAAGAACTAAAAAGGTCAGGATTTTTTTTTCCAATCGTCTGAATGAGATAAGCTATGAGCCTCCAAAGGATTTAGGGCGGGAAAAAGGTATAATTTATATACCATTATTAGGGAAAGAAAGAGAGGGCACCTGGTAGATGACGAGAACGATGAGGGCGACGATGAGGAAGAAGGCGGTGAGCCAGAAGTACACCATTGCCTCCCCTGTCTACTCCACCGCCGACAAAGCTCTGGGTAGGAGCGGCAGCAGCAAATCGAGCTTCTCCTTGCGATATCTAATGGACATTGGGGGAGGTAGGTCAAAAGGGATGGTCTGACGAACAAACCCCAAGTAACGAATAACCAAATCTAAAAATGTAGAGTATCAAAAGGTTTAAATATACTCCTAATAAAATAAAAATATTTACCACATTTTACTATCGATAGAAATTTCGAAAGTATTTTAAAGAAATTATTATATATACATATATCATTTTTTTCTTACATTATTAAGATAATACATAATAAAGTTTTTAAAAAAAATACTGAAAATCTCAAATGAGCATTTTTGGAGCTTGAGATCATGGAAGTTTTGAGAAATTTGCAGTCTTAAACGGGTCATAAATATATAAGAAATCAGACCGAAAAGAAATATATAACAATATTTATGAGGGCAAAAGTGCACCTATGTTTTTTTCTTCTAAAAGTCTCAATTTACTTTTTAACCATGCATAATTATCAAAATATCTTTAGTAATGTTTAATATTATTATTTTTTCTATCTAAATTTTGAGTAGGTCGGCCAACAATTATAATAATCATGTTTGAAAGTCAAAGAGATGAAAAGTTAGGAATATAATGTTTCCATTGATCATTCGTAGACTTCGCTCTGATCTACAATATAGATGATGTCAGCGCTGAGTCAGGGAAGAGGTTCCCGACGTTGACCCTCCGACGCTCAAGTCAGTCATCGGCAATGAAGTAGAAGACGGAGCAACAAGAACAATGAACAGTAGCAACAACAGTGTATTGCACATACCTCCGCCGATGCTTGGACTCCCCCTTTATATAGAGCTCATATAACGCACGTGCACACTTCCCAAGGCAAGCACGCTTCCCCAAGTTTTTCCTGAAAAGACTTGTCAGTAAAGTGTCCCTGACACAGTACCTTAACAGGACGAGCATATCTCCGAAGTGACAGTGGAAGCTTTCGCCGTACGACATTCTGGTTGTCCATACACGGTGTCGGCGGCACTAACTCCCAAAAGGATGTCGCTGGATACCAGAGAGAGTATACTGCAAGGCCGAGTGGGTTGATCGCTCGGCCGGAACTTCGCTGTTCCTGTATCTGGTCCGCTCGGCCGGAGCCTGACCGTGCTTGTACCACATCCACTCAGCCGTATTTCACTATTTTATGTCGCGTCCTGCTGCTCGGCCGAGCGGGATAGCCGCTCGGCAGAAGTTAAGCTCTGCCAATGCCGAAGCTTGCTGCTTGTACGGTTGTAAACAAGTCGAGCCAAGCCGAGCTTTGGGGTGTTCAAGCTTGTTTGATAAGGTAATCGAGCCGAGCCGAGCTTAAAATGAACCAAGCTTTTGAAATGAGTGTTCAAGCTTAGCTTGGTTTATTTTTGATGAGTTTAAGCTTGTTTGAAGCTTGGCTTGAGCTTGGTTCATTTAGATGTTATCAAACTCTCAATTCAAGCTTGACTTGAGCTTGGTTCGAGCTTGGCTTGAGCTTGGTTCGAGCTTAGTTCATTTAGATATTATCGAACTCTCAATTTAAGCATGTTTGATTGTTTGAAACTTTTAGTTGTTTGATTGATTATTGAGCTTGATAATTTAAATTTATTTATTTATTGTTTATTTAGCCTATTTAAAAGAGTTTTATTAATAAATATGGTTTGTGAACATTATTTACGAATATTGTTTACGAACGTTGTTCACGAATGTTAACGAGTTGAACACATATGTGTTCAAGCTTGTTTGTTTAGCTTAACAAGCTGTTCAAGCTTGTTTGTTTAATCAATTTTGTGTATATTGAACGAACATAAACAAGCTCTTACTAAGCCGAACATCAAGCTTGTTCACGAACGCTTGGTTCATTTACAGCCCTAGCTGCTTGGTCGAGCGGGGTAGCTGCTCGGCCAAAGTTTCGCTCTGCCAATGTTGAGCTCTGCTGCTTGGCCGAGCTGAGTAGCCGCTCGGCCCGGCTTCTACACATCGTCTTCTTCTCCGTTCGGCGTCCCATACTCCATTGAGTATCGATCGTTTGACACCTCCCCGTGTCGAAAGCGGGATCATACCGGGACCTTCTCCCGCCCCCCTGGGTCGGGGCATGCTCATCCGACCGGCCAATGCTATCTGCGCATTGACCGCCTTGACTTTGACCTCCACCGTGGCAACTACCCTCCGCGAGGTGGGGCCCCTCCTTATCACCGCATCACATGTCTCCCCCTCAAGTCTAGTTGAAGGAGACTGCAAATTTAACTGACTAGACAATTGTTTGCGAAGCGTGCCGCCCGATCGGTTTCGTCACTCCTTGATTTCTGATCTGGCTAACGCGGCGCAACGGTCGACTGTGTGACCACTCTCTGCCAGTCGGTTGTGTGACCACTCTCTGCCAGTCGGTTGTGTGACCGCTCTCTGCCGGCCGACTTGTTGAAGCTTGTCGTTCGACCGTAGGTTTGCTCCCTTAAGCCGATCGGCACAATGAACATCTATACTTGTGAAATCTTTTCTTGGGTTGTCTTGGACGAGCGGGATCATGGCTGACGTCACCCAGATTTCTAGGAAATCGTGCAAATCTCTTCGCATTAAGACTGAGCGCACCCCCATGCCTTTTAATTGCCCTCATTAAATGTCAGCCCGTGGCAATGCGCCACGTGTCACGCCCGTTGCCGCCGCACGCCTGACGTGACAGGCGGATATATGCTAGCGATGCGATGTTTAGCGGTTCAAATTCAACGACCCGATCTTTACCTAGGTTTTCGAGACCTAGATCGGACGGCTCCGATCGGCCAACCCAGGGGTTTATAAACATCGCCTGCTTCGTTTTCGTTACCCTGTGTCATCTTCGTTTGCAAGCTTCTCGGTGATACTGCGATCTACTCCATCACCCCCTTTCTCCGACAATCTTCTGCGATCTCTAGTAAGCTTCCTTCCAATTGCACCTTGCTTTCTTCCTTCGTACTTCCCCGTCTTCGAGTTTTCTGGTGTTTCTTAGTGTTCCGACGATAATTCTGCCAGTAGGCTTCCTTCCCTTCGCATCTCTTCACCCTTCCTTGTTTTTGCGATGACGAGTTCCTCACAGCCTCCCGCCAGCATCCCTCGGCTCTGGTACACCTCTACCGAGTCCCGATTTGACGTCGATGACGCTAAGAGTTTGACCGCTGCCTTTGAATTTCCTCACGGCTAGTTGTTCTTCCTTCCCCTTCCGATCGGCCACACTCTCCGCCGCCCAGCTGTCTCATCTTCTTTAGAGATCAATCAATTTACCGTCAGTCTGCGGTTTCCCATTCATCCCTTTTTTCTCGCCGTTTGTAAATACTTTCGCATCTCCCTTCACCAATTAGTGTCGAACTCCTTTCGGCTGCTGTGTGGGATAGTTGTTCTATTTCGCCTGCACGGCATTCCTCTCACCCCCGGATCTTCCACTATTTTTATTATCCAAAATTGTCCGAGCCGGAGACTTTCCTTTTCCAAGCCCGAGTGGGCTTGGTTTTCTTTGACAAGATGCCGACCTCCAACAAGCATTGGAGAGAATACTACTTTCTTGTACGCCTTCTTGAGTGGCTAGACTTCCCGACCCAGTGGCAGCTCGAAGTGGCGAATCAGCCTCCCCTAAAACAGTACAAGAGCCATCGGACTATCTCAACGCCGCTTCCATGCTGACCGGTCAGAAGTATGAGATCCACAAATTGCTGTTGGAGGGTGTCCTCTACATCTTCGGCCTGAATCCGATCCGCACCCGGCTTCCGTCCAGCCTAGGTATGCAACTTCTTCGATCCTTCTTTTGACTCTAACTGATTTTTCTTCCTCTTTTGCAGCTGAAGTCATGCTACGTGCATGTTTGGCCGACAAGGCGAAGCTTGCAGATGACGCGATCAATGCGGCTGCCGTGGAAGAATTGGAGAGTCGTAGCCTGCAGTCGGTCGACTCACAAGAAGAGCCGTAAGATGAAAGCGAAGCGACTCCCATTTTGGTAAGCGGAGGGGCAGCCAACTGTACACCTAGTAGTGGAGTGGCTGAGGGATCACATCCTACCTCCGAACGACTTCAGGTTGTTCAAGTAGAGGGGGCATCTGGCTCGGCCTCCTCAGGAGAGCCATTGATTAGGCGCAAGAGGCGCCGGGTGGAGAGACCATCGTGCTCTACTTCCTCAGCAATGCGGTCCGCCGAGCGGGTTGGGACTTCGACCCCTGCTCCAGTTCAAGAGACAGCAGGTCCCACGTCTTTTGATCAGATTCCTTCCCTGTCCAATCTGCCACAGGGAATTGTATGTGCACCGCCGGTGGCCTTTATACCACCAAAATCGAAGGTCAAAAAATCTAGCATCCGTCCAGCGTCTTCGTCTCGGCCATCCGGGTGAGCAACTTCTGTCCAATCAGCCCCGAGCGGCCAATGACATATAACGGCAGTACTTCATCTGCCGACTGAGGAGTGGCGCGAGTCTAGCGTTGAATCCCAGCCCCCGAGCACCAGATAATCATCCAAGGGTCGCTCGCCCAAATATGGGCAGATGCCCGAGCCCGTGCAGCAATGATGCCTTCGGGGGCACTCACGGACAGCCACACCCAAATGTCCACTGGGTTAAGTGTTGCATTTTCATAATTTTATCTCCGATCGGCACTTATCTTCTATCGGTTATTTGCAGTATTGGGTGGAGAGTCTGGCCATGTGCCAAAGGCTCGCCTTTTTGGAGGAGGAAGTGAAGAAAATGAAGACGTCGAGCGGCTAGTCATCCACCTCTCAGCAGCAGATGAATGCTGAAGTGGCTAAGCTAAGGGTCGACCTGGAGAAGAGCAACAAGCTTCTAGAAGCCAAGAGGGGAAAAAGCGCAGAGCAGGCCACTCTACTGGCTCGACTCAACAAGCAGATGAGCACGTTTGACGCCAAGATCGAGTCGGCCAGTGCGAGAAAGCTTCGGGCCATCGAAGAGCTCGACCTGAAGAATAGGGAGGCCCGGGCTCTCACCAAAAAACTCAAGGAAGCTGAGGATTTTCTAGTTGCCAAGCGGAACAGTCGGTCGACCGAAGAAGCCGCCCTTCGAGGCCAACTCTCCGTCAAAGATAATGAGTTGGCCACCGCGAAGGACGAGCTGGAGGCCTCCCGAGAGGCTTTGAAGACTTACCAAGATGCCAAGGTCGGCCGGTTCGAGACCTTGAAGAAGAATTACATCCGTTCAGACGCTATCAACGACAAAGTTACCGATCGGGCACTTCACTTGTTCGACCTAGCGATCGACGGGACGATCAACCAACTCAGAGAGGGAGGTTACCTGTTGGCTGCTCTGACCAGCATCATCATCAGTCGGGACAAACTTACTGCATCACTACCTGATGACGCTTTAGATTACCTTAAGTGAGATTGAGAGTTCCTCCCTATAAATTTTTTAAAATTTTAATGAATGCTTGTCCATCCTGCCAAGCTTGATCTCCGTGTATTTGTTTTTTCAATTCGTGGCCTCGTGACTCCTCCGATAGTCCACGATTAGTCTATCCAGTCGATCAATCCGTTTCATTTTCCGAGTTGCTCATTATGATTTTGTGACTTTCCGATTAGTGACTAAGTATTCTGAAGAATAATCCTGAACGGTCGTTATGCTTCTCGGTCGACCATTCGTTATTCCTGAGTTGAGATCGCCTGACCACTTATCGAGACAAGGGTTTAAGGTCGTCGCTCGACCATTGAGGAAGACAAGAGTTTAAGGTCGCTGCTCGATCGTTGATGAAGAATAGGCGAAGACTTGGGTTTAAGGTCACCGTTCGACTGTTGATGAAAAATAGACGAAGACTCAGGTTTAAGGTCGTCGCTCGACCGCTGGCGTAGGCTAGGTTGACTAGCGTTTAAGGTCGCCGCTAGACCATTGTAGCAAATTAGACGAAGTCTAGCATTTAAGGTCGTCGCTCAACCGTTGGGGAAGACCAGGGTTTAAGGTCGTCACTCGACCGTTAATGAAGATAAGAGTTTAAGGTCGCCGCTCGATCGTTGATGCAGACGAGGGTTTAAGATCACCACTCGACCATTAACGAAGACGAGGGTTTAAGGTCATCGCTTGTCCGTTGATGATGACTAGAGTTTAAGGTCGCCGCTCGACCGCTGATGTAGACTAGGATTTAAGGTTGTCACTCGACCGTTGGTGAAGACAAGAGGTTAAGGTCATCGCTCGACTGTTGACGAAGACGAGGGTTTAAGGTCGTCACTCAACCGTTGATGACGACTAGAGTTTAAGGTCACCGCTCAACCGCTGATATAGACCAGGGTTTAAAGTTGTCGCTCGACCGTTAGTGAAGACAAAAGTTTAAGGTCGCCGCTCGACCGCTGATGTAGACCAGGGTTTAAGGTCGTCGCTCGACTATTGAGGGAGATGCATCTCAAGAGGCCTTCACTTTTTATTCATATTTTGCCCTGCATTCGGGAAACATACAAAAATACATGTATTCACTCGTGCACCTCTCATCCGACCCTATAGGGTTGGAGATTATTTGCACTCCATGGCCTCTCGAGCTGCCTTCCCTCTTCATCCTCCAAATAGTATGCGCCCGAGCGGAGCTTTTGCATGGCCTTGAAAGGTCTCGCCCACGGGGCTTCGAGCTTGGTGATGTCATCGACCAGCTTCACTTTCTTCCAGACGAGATCACTGACCTGGAAGGACCTCGGGATCACCCTTCGGTTGTAGTTCTATTTCATCCGTTGCCAGTATGTCGATAGTCGAACAGTTGCTTTCACTCACGTTTCGTCCACCAAGTCGAGCTCCATGAGTCTCCATTCGACGTATCGTATTACTACACCCGATCGGATTCTACTCCGACCTCCACGGGGATGACTGCCTCACCGTCGTATACCAAGCGGAAGGGAGTTACACCGGTCGCCTCCTTCGGGATCGTGCAAAGGGCCCACAACACACTGGGGAGCTCGTCGGCCCAACTGCCTCCAACGTGGTTGAGTCAAGCACGTAAAATTCTGAGGATCTCCCGATTGGCGACTTCGGCTTGTTCGTTTCCCCGGGGGTAGGTCACCGATGTGAAAGTCTGTTGGATGCCATAGCCTTCGCACCACTCTCTGAGCCTCTGACAGGCGAATTGTCTCCCATTATCTGATACGAGCCGGTGTGGGATGCCGAACCAGCATATGATGTTCTGCCAAATGAACTTTATGACCATTTGCTCGATTATTCTTGCAAGTGGCTCGGCTTCCACACACTTTAAGAAGTAGTCCACCGTGACGAAAAGAAATCTCCGCTGACCGGTCGCCATGGGGAAGGGCCCCACGATATCCATGCCCCATTGGTCGAACGAGCAAGATACTGTGGATGCCTTCATTTCATCGGTCGGCCAATGCAAGAGGTTGTGGTACTTTTGGCAAGACAGGCAGGTGGCCATCGTCCGAGTGGCATCTTCTTGGAGGGTTGGCTAGAAATATCCGGCCAGGAGTATCTTCCGAGCTAACACCCGGCCACCCAGATGGCCTCCGCAGGAGCCTTGGTGCACCTCTCGTAAAATGTACTCGACATCTTCCGATCCGATGCATTTGAGTAGAGGCCTGAAGAAGGCTCTCTTATAAAGCTGGTCTCCAATCAAGCTGAACCGTCCAACCCTCTTCTTCAGCAAGCGAGCTTCTTCTAGATCGACAGGTGCGGCTCCCGACCTCAAGAACTCTATCAGGGTCGTTCTCCAGTCGTTGGGAAAGGTTATTCCTTCCATTCGGTCAATATGCGCCACGAGTGAGACCTATTCGATCGGCTGCTCTACGACGACCGACGTCAACAAGCTAGCCAGTTTTGCTAGCTCATCTGCCGCCTGGTTCTCCGATCGAGGGATTTTTTGTATAATGCCCTCTTGAAAGTTAGTTTTCAGCTTCTCGAAGGCTTCCACATAAAGCCTGAGTCGGTCATTGCTTATCTCGAACGTTCCGGATAGTTAATGAATGACAAGCTGGGAGTCCAAGTGGATGAGGACTTTAACGGCTCCCACATACCGAGCTTCCTGTAGGTCGGCTATCAGTGTCTCATACTCTTCTTCGTTATTAGTGGCTCTGTAGTCCAGCCAAACGGAAAGTTGCATCCAGTCTTCTCATGGTGAGATGAGCAATATGCTGAGTCTGCTGCCTTGCCGAGTGCACGAACTGTGCACATATATCTTCCACGTTGCCTCCGGCTCGACATTCTGGACCTCTATGACGAAATCTGCCAAGGCCTTAGCCTTGATTGCCACTCGGGGTTGATATTGTATGTCAAATTCGCTCAGTTTGGTCATCCATTTGATCAGTCTTCCTGATGCCTCGGGGTTGAGGAGAACCCGTCCCAAGAAGTTGTTAGTTAGCACGATGATTGTGTGCGCTAGGAAGTACGGATAAAGCCTCCGAGCGAGAAGAATCAAAGCATAAGCAAAATTTTCAAGACCGGTGTAGCGAGACTCTGCATCCTTCAATATATGACTCAAAAAGTATACAGGCTACTGTTCTTGGACGTTCTACCGAACTAGAGCCGATCCAACGTCATGTTCATTGGATGATAGATAAATCCAAAGTGGCTCACCAACAACCAGCTTGCCCAATACAAGAAAGGAGTTAAGATATTCCTTAAGCTCTCCTAATGTCCGATCGTACTCGGCATCCCACTGAAATTTTGTAGCTCGGCGAAGCACTTTGAAGAATGGCAGGCTCCGGTCGGATGACTTGATATGAATCTGGACAGTGTCGTGATCCGACCGGTCAGCCGTTAAGCTTCCTTCAAGTTCTGAGGCGGCGACATGTCTTGCAAAGCTTTGACCTTGCTCGAATTAGTTTCAATGCCCCGCTTGGTGACGATGTAACCCAGGAAGCGACCATTCTTCACGTCAAACAGACACTTGCCTGGGTTCAGTTTTATTCCATAGGTCCTCAGCGTTCAGCAGGTCTTGTTGATATATGTGCATAGGTCATCAGCTCGGAGTGATTTAATTAATATGTCGTTGACGTATACCTCCATATTACGGAACCGATCTACCGTCGGAACACCTTGTTCATCAGCCTCTGGTAAGTGGCTCCGACGTTCTTAAGTTCGAACGACATGACGTTGTAGTAGTATATTCCGTCAGTCGTAATGAAGTTGACCTTCTCTTGGTCTTCGCGGGCGAGTGACACTTGGTGATACCCTTGGTATGCGTCGAGCATGCAGATCAGCTCGTAACCCGCCGTTGAGTCCACCGTCTGGTCTATCCTGGGCAACGGATAGAAGTATTTTGGGCACGCCTTGTTCAAATCGCGGAAGTCAATGCAAACCCGTCATTTATTGCCTGGCTTGGAGACTAACACGACATTGGCTAGCCAGCTCGGGAATTGAACTTTCCTAATATGGTCGGCCTCCAGCAATTTCTTTATCTCTGCCCAGATGATCAAATTTTTCTCTGCGCTAAAGTCCCTCTTTCTTTGTTTCACCGGTCGAGCGTCCGGTCGGACATGAAGCTCATGCTGAGCCACGCTCGGGGAGATACCAGGGAGCTCGTGTGTCGACCATGCGAACACATCATAATTTTGTATAAGTAGGCGATCAACTCTGCCTTATTCTCCACCTCCAGGTCGGCGACAATAAAAGTTGTTGCTTCCACTCGGCCGGGGTGGATCTGAACCTCGCTCTTTTCTTCGTACACCAATGTAGGAGGTTTTTCAGTGATCGTGTTTACCTCCAAGCACGGATTCTTCCGAGCACTTCTTACTTCGGCCTTGACCATCTCGACATAGCATCGTCGAGCGGCCAGTTGATCGTCTTTGACTTCACCCATCCAATCATCCATCGGTAACTTGATTTTTTGGCAGT
Source organism: Zingiber officinale (assembly GCF_018446385.1). Taxonomy (NCBI): domain Eukaryota; kingdom Viridiplantae; phylum Streptophyta; class Magnoliopsida; order Zingiberales; family Zingiberaceae; genus Zingiber; species Zingiber officinale. The sequence continues at coordinate 169,697,361 of NC_055986.1, read as the reverse complement.
AAGTAGACACCACCGCCCAGAACTTGTTGAGGGCTGGTCGGCCCAAAATGACGTTGCAGGCCGATGGTGCGTCCACCACGATGAAGTTCGTGGTTCTGGTTCTCCTTAGTGGCTCATCCCCGAGTGAGATGGCCAATCGGACTTGTCCGAGTGGCAGTACTTCGTTGCCCGTAAAACAATCGTCATGGGAAGCAACTCCTTTCAATCTGAAGATGATGTTCATCAAACTCCCTGTATCAACAAAAGTTCGGTGAATAATGTAATTAGTAATTACCGCCCGGAGGATCAGCGCGTCATCGTGAGGGATCTCCACTCCCTCCAAATCGTTGGGGTCGAAGCTGATCTGGGGCCCTTCGGCCTTCTCATTGCTGCACCCTACCGCATGGATCTCCAACCGTCGAGCGTTAGACTTCCTGGCCCTATTGGAGTCGTCGTCGATCGGCCCTCCGGCGATCATGCATATTTCTCCTCGGGGTGCGTTGCTTCTATTTTCTTCTTCCCGAGCGGAGGGTCTACTTCGCTCAGTCGGGACTCGGGAGGGGTCAGTGTCATCCTTCCACTAATGTCGATGGTGCCGCTCGGGCACCCTTCTTTTGTCCTCTCGCAGCCCAGTAGATGGATGTCTTTATCACCGATCGGGAGAAGGAGATTGGCAGTGGTATCCTCTTGGAGTCAATCAGCTGACGATTGGTATTAGGTTGTGGCAATAACGCGTGTTATGGGGCGTCGACTGGTGGAAAGAACAGAACATCGACGTCCACACCTTGCCTTTTGCCACCTTCTGCCGACCGTAAATCACATGTTGCACGGCATGTGTCCTAGTCTCCTGGTGTGGTCGAGGGTTTGGTCGGCGCTGATGGCTGCTTGATGGTCGGCGCTCGGTCGGTGCCGAGGGTTTGGTCAACGCCTCTTTTCTTCTGGCCGCTTGGGCTTCTTCCACATTTATATATTCGTTGGCCTTCTTAAGCATGTGGTCAAAGTCCCTGGGCGGCTTCGTGATGAGCGATCAGAATAAATCTCCCTCGACGAGCCCCTGAGTGAAGGCATTCATCATTGTCTCGGATGAGACCGAGGGGATGTCCATGGCTACCTGATTGAAACGTTGTATGTAGGCTCGGAGTGTTTCTTTTAATCCTTGCTTCAGGGAGAAGATGTTGACACTCGTCTTCTGATAGCACCGGCTGCTAGCAAAATGATATAAGAAGGCAGCTCGGAAGTCCTTGAAGCTGCATATAGATCCTTCCGTCAATCATCTGAACCAATGATGCGCCGATCTGGAGAAGGTAGTAAGAAAGACTCTGCATTTTACCCCATCTGTATACTGGTGCAGCATGGCTTCATTATCGAACATATCCAGATGATCATATGGATCGGTCGATCCATGGCATGTATCGATCGTCAGCGGGGTATAGTGTCTGGGCAGAGGGTCTTGTAAGATCTCCTTGGAGAACTGTCGATTGATCCGTTCAGGCGACACGTTGCTTCGGGGCACCTTGCCTTTTCGTGCGTCTCAAACAGGCGCGTTGTATGAAGATGATCCTCATTCCTGATTTGCTTGGGCTATTTCTGAGGGGGTTTGAAACAAGGCACAATGGAAGGGGATCAGTGTGGGTAGCGCTTCCTCCTGTGTGCCGGTCGGCCTTCTATTCTGCCCTCATACGGAGATTTGCTCCGCTCGGTCTTCCCGCCCCACTCGTCTCCCGGCTGCCAATATCCCAGGCTGCGGCGCTAGTCGATCGGTTAACGCTTGTTATTACTGATGCTCGATCATCTTTGCCGCTCGAGCTTGCACGAGCATGTCGAGCCCTTCTTGGGTGAGCATCACAGTGATGAGTCGTCCAGCGTCCTCCATCTTTTTGGCTCGGATGCAGGTTAAGTTCCCACAGACGGCGCCAAATATAATCTTGTCTGAAAGTCAAAGAGATGGAAACCTGTGGATGTGGCACTCCCACTGACTGTCGGTAGACTCCGCTCCGACCTGCAACACAGATGATGTCAGTGCCGAGCCAGGGAAGGAGTCCCCGGCGTTGGCCCTCCGATGCTCAAGTCAGTCACTGGCGATGAAGTAGAAGGCAAAGCAACGAGAACAATGAATAGTAGCAACAGTGTATTGCGCATACCTCCGTCGATGCTTGGACCCCCCTTTATATAGAGCTCCTGTAGCGCACGTGCACACTTCCCAAGGCAAGCACGCTTCCCCAAGTTTTCCTTGAAAAGACTTATCAATAAAGTGTTCATGACACAGTACCTTAACAGGTCGAGTATATCTTCGAAATTACAGTGGAAGCTTCCGCCGTATGATCTTCTGGTTGTCCATGCCCGGTGTTGGCAGTATTAACTCCCAAAAGGATGTCGCTGGATACTAGAGAGAGAGTATGCTGCTAGGCCGAGCAGGTTGACCGCTCAATAGAAACTTCGCTATTCTTGTATCTCATCCGCTCGCCCGAAGCCTGACCGTGCTTGTACCACGTTCGCTCGGTCGTATTTCACTATATTTGTGTCGCGTCCTGCTATCCAGCCAAGTGAGGTAGCCGCTCGGCAGAAGTTGAGCTCTGCCAATGTCGAAGCCTGCTGCTTGGTCGAGTGTGGTAGCCGCTCAGCCGAAGTTCCGCTCTGCCAATGTCGAGCTCTGCAGCCTGGCTGAGCGGGGTAGTCATTCGATCTCACTTCTGCACATCGTCTTCTCCTCCGTTGGGTGTCCCATACTGCATTGAGTGTCGGTCATTTAATAGCTCCTCGTATCGAAGGCGGGATCGTACCTGGACCTTCCCCCCCCCCCCCCTCCTTCGATCAGGGCATGTTTGTCCGACCGGTCGGTGCTATCTGCGCGTGGACCGCCTTAATTTTGACCTCCATTGTAGCAACTACCCTCCGTGGGGTGAGACTCTTCCTTATTACAGCATCATATAAAATATTATAACAACTATAATTTTATAATTACTATAATACATACTTAAATCGCTATATTTCTACCATTCAAGTCGTAACATCTACAAAACTATATTAAACATCTACAAAACAATAGTTACAATAAAAACTATAACATGAATTCTTATCATTCACATCATAACAATTATAAAATACTAACAGCCACCATACAAATTTAACATGCTCATCTAAGAGTAATGATATGCATAAAGAGTCCCCTCTGATGGATCTAGTGACTAGCACATGAGGTGTTATCATCATGAGGTCTGGGCATCAAATCTTGGTAAAACCGAGATAAATACCTCCCTTATGTGCTAGTCACTATTTCAAAGGCTAGTAGCCGTTCGTGATTTACCTCCTCTATGTTGACTTTTAGATGGATTGACGGGAGCACTGGGGGTGAACGTATTCATCTTTTACCATAATAATATGTATAAGGAGAATTATTAAGAAAATATTACACGTAAATTCATGATGTACTATTTCACTTTTTATGAATCCCATTATTTTATAAATTTATCCTTGAATTTTTTCTTAAAATTTTTTGGTTGAGCATATCATTTTTCCTCATTCTAATATTCACACGGCCAATCAGTTCAAAACTCAGATGGAAAATAAAATATTAAACCGTACAAAAATAATAATTAAATAATTATACATGATTGAAAAATAAAACATCCTTTTGATTAAAAAAAATAACAGTGATCACTCTGATGATTTGAAGAAAAAAAACAGCTTTTTGATGTTTACCTGTATATAGGAATAATTTATCTCCATGAATAATTTAAAACAAAATGACTTAAACGGGACTAATTTATCTCATGCATTTTACACAAGTCACACCATTGTTTCACACACAATGGAACAATCTAATGATGTTGGACTCCGTTGTTATTTTAATATGATTAATTAATATATGTTAGGTTTTGTTTGATTTTAATTTTTGTATCTAAGTGTGTAGGAGCTTAGGATCATAAAAAGTCGAGCAGAAGACGCAGCTAACGATAAGGATGACACGAGAAGAGAACTGACGGGCTCAGTGCATCCGAGGGACAAAAAGGCTACGAAAGAGTATACCTGTGGACAAGAAGAACGTACACGACGTTCGAGGGACGAGAAGCCGGAGCGAAAGTCTACTCAAAGAAAAGGTCGGAAATTGGGTTCGGGTAAGCCCTATTCCAATGGCCGAAATCACCCAGGAGATTGCAATAGCAAAGGAGTGAAATGGAACTGCAAGTGCTGCTGGAGGCGCCTTCAAAAGCTGTTGAAGGCGCCTCTGCGCCTTCTGTGGAAGGCACCTTCCATGACTAGAAGGTGTCTTCGATGAATAGAATGAAGCCATGGAAGGCGCCTTCGGCTAGTCAAACTAGACGTTGGCAGTGGATAAAGCTTTATCCACTGTGCCTCGCTGGAGCGCCCTCCAACCCCTTTTGAGGCGCCTTCAGCCTTCGGATAAAATTTTTCAGGGGCTATAAAAAGGCCCCTGGACCTAGGAAATATGTATCAACTCTAGTTTTCATTTTCTAGCACATTCCTGAGCATTTGAAGGGTGTAACAGGCTTCTCTGCCTATACAAAGGAGATCTTTCAGTGCTCTCTTTTGTCTTGGATTAACAACCACCTAAGTTGTAACCAAGTAATTCCTTTGTGTTAGAACCTTCGGATAGCGGCTAGAGAGGGGGTGTGAATAGCCGACCTCAAATTATCGTTTCTTCCTACAATTTAGGTTGGCGCAGCGGAAATACAATGTAGAAACGAAAGTGGAGAAGATCAAACCTCAAACACGATGATGTAACGAGGTTCGGAGATGATACTCCTACTCCTCGACGTGTCCGTAAGGTGGACAAAGCCTATCAATCCGTCGGTGGATGAGACCCCGGATAACCAGCTAATATGAACTCCTTCTGGGTGGAGAAATCTCGCCACAATCTCTCTTGCAATAGCAAGAATGGAGTACAACTAATAGAGAAATAAAACAAGAACAATATAAATGTAAAAACACTTTGCTTGCCTTCTCGTCGACTGGAGTTCGATGAAGCAGCAACTTCACGATGTCAACAGCAGCTGATCACCCAGTCGAGGGAAGCTCACACGAAGCTTCAGGAATAGGGAGCTCAGCAAAGCTCAGATCGCAAGAGTGAGGAAGAGCAAGAACTAGCAGTCCCTGTAGAGGCCCTCAGCATCTGATTTATATCTGCACCTGCGAAGAAGAAGACAAAGAAGAATCCAGAAATCTAGCCGTTGAGTCACAACGGCTAAGCCTGGACCGATCAGACTCCATCCTGATCGGTCCAGGAGGACCCTGATCGGTCTGTGGACTGATCAGGCCCTAGGCTGATCGGTCCCCAGACCGATCAACCAACTCTCTGTGAGAGTTGGCTTCGAAGCCTGATCGGTCTGTGGACCGATTAAGCTATAGGTGGATTGGTCCACAGACCGATCCCCCTACCTTTTTCTGCCTCCTGATTGTTTCCTGATCGGTCTGCAGACCGATCAGTTAACCCACAGAAACATTCTGTTTGGTTACTGATCGGTCACCAGACCGATCCAAACAATCAGAGTATCACTGAATCGGTCACCAGACCGATCCAATGCCTTAGAGCTTCCCAGCCCTAAACCCTAAAGCCTTCCCGGTCTAGAGAATGAGCTACCGAGCCCTCTCTGACCTAGTCCGGAGAACGAGCTACCGAGTCCTCTCCGACTTCCACGTTCAGTCCAGAGAACGAGCTACCGAGCCCTCTCCGACTTCATCCGGTCCAGAGAACGAGCTCCCGAGCCCTCTCCAACTTCATCCAGTCCAAAGAACGAGCTACCGAGCCCTCTCTGACCTAGTCTGGAGAACGAGCTACCGAGCCCTCTCCGACTTCGTCCGGTCCAACCGAGCCCTCTCGACCTAGTCCGGAGAACGAGCTACGTAGCCCTCTCCGACTTCCACGTCCGGTCGAGAACGAGCTACCGAGCCCTCTCGACCTAGTCCGGAGAACGAGCTACCGAGCCCTCTCCGACTTCATCCGGTCCGAGAACGAGCTCGAGCCCTCTCGGCCTAGTCAGGAGGCGAACTACCGAGCCCTCTCCGACTTCGTGCCCGGAGAACGAGCTCCCAGCCCCCTCTGACCTAGTCCGGAGAACGAGCTGCCGAACCCTCTCCGACTTCCCATGCCAAGCTTCCATACTTGGACTTCTCCCGTGCCAAGCTCCCTGCTTGGACTTTTCCGTGCCAAGTCTCCATACTTGGACTTTTCCCGTGCCAAGCTCCCTGCTTGGACTTTTCCGTGCCAAGTCTCCATACTTGGACTTTTCCCCGTGCCAAGCTCCCTGCTTGGACTTTTCCGTGCCAAGTCTCCATACTTGGACTTTTCCCGTGCCAAGTCTCCATACTTGGACTTTTCCGGTGCCAAGTCTCCATACTTGGACTTTACCGAATCAAGTCAACTCAAGTCGGGTCAACCAGGTCAACCTTGACCGAAGGTTGCACCCACAATCTCCCAAGTTTGTATTCTTGTCAAACATCAAGATACAACTTTTCTATTCTCGTCAAACATCAAAATACAACTCGAGTCAGGTCAACTCGAGTCGGGTCAACCTTGACCTAAGGTTGCACCAACAATCTCTCCCTTTTTGATGTTTGACAAAAATCATAATCAAGTTAGGTTAACCCGATAACCTAACTTAGGTTTTCCAATAGTTCTCCAATTAATGTTCTTCCTTGAACATTCTCCCCAAACTCCAATGTTCTTCCTTGAACATTCTCTAGACATTTCTCCCCCTTTTTGATACACATCAAAAAGAGTGAATCAAGGTTAAGAGTTTCTTCCTAATGAAAGTCCCATACCTTTCATTGAAACCCTTAATTTCCCCCTTGATACTAAAGACAATAATCAACTTAGTGATAATCCCATATCACTAATCTTGACGAGTAAAAATTCCCCCTAAAAGTCAACTACCGCTTGACCAATAGGTAAAACTCCCCCTAAAGGTCAACTCCCCCTTGACCATTGCACCAACAATGTCTTGGAGAGTTTCAACCCTATAGAAATCTAAAACACCAACTTCCACAGCTGAAATTTCAGACAATCAGTCGAAAATCAGCATTTTGGCACGCTCTGATCGGTCACCAGACCGATCAGAACTCCTCTGGATCGATCCAGTGACCGATCCTGGATCGGTCCAGTGACCGATCCACACTACTCTGGACCGATCAGGCTCTTCTCTGATCGGTCCACAACTCTCTGATAAGAGTTCTGAATTTTTTTTCCTTCCCGAAATTCAGAAACCCCTAAAAAATTACAGAAAATTCCAAAAATTATAAAATTTTGAGGATACATTCCTCATAACATATATTATCATGGAAAAATAGTTTTCTATGAAAATAACTTCCATTTTTAAATCTTGATACAAAGTTTGAAAAACTTTGAAATAGCTCAAGGTTAATCCATCTTTGTATCAACTTGCTCAATGATGAATGCTATCACTAGAAAAGCTTCATCAAGGTTTTTCAAATCAATTTTGAAATGATTTTAAACCATTCAATTTAGGACCACAATCTTAGGGCTAAATGTACATGACTTGTACACAAGCTTTCCCTATGATCCTCAATTTCGAATTAGGCTCATCTAGGTACAAGAACTATGCACATTGATCCTAACTCATAATCCTAATATCTCACACACATCTAAGGTGTATCAAACACATCCAAGTCAATTTTGATGTGAGATATGGGTTTAGGTCATCTTAAGCTAAGTTCTCATGCATTTTCTAAACAACAATTTGATTTCCATATCAAATTGAGTTTTTATCCTTAAATCAATTTAATTGATCATAAATGCAAGAGATGATGACATGACATAAAATAATATCATAAGTGAAAACATGTGTCAATGTCATGATGTCATGTCATAAAGTATGAAACTTAAATAAGGCATGACATATAACTAACCTAAGCATTATCATGACATTTCAAATGATAGTAAATTAGATATGATGTCATGACATGGCATATGGCAAACAATATATGGCAAATAACATATAAAGGTATAGAAAATACCTAATTCTAGCTTTAGTTGCCATTTTTGATAATTTTGATCATTTTGCCATAAATTCTATATTCCTAAGTGTAATAGATCTAAAATCATATACTAAAGATTTTTAGATCACTATGTGCCAATTAGATTGATCCTAGAAAATTCCTCAAATGTGGTTGGCACATCCTAATCACCTTAGGAATAATTTTTAATTTCATTTTCAAGGCTTGATTACACCTTGAATATTCCTAAAATGTCACCTTTTACCATGATTAGGTTAACTACCTATCCAAATAAGATGGGCACATCCTAAACCATCTAGCGTGATGAAATCACGCTCCTAGGAACCCAAAACCTATTTGAGCTCATTGGGTTCACTAAATACTCACTAGGGATGACTTCCCTAGCAACCCTCCTAATAACCCTCCTAGGCTTTAAAGCCTTGGTCATTTGAGACTCATCAAGATCAACTCTAGGGGTGACTCCCCTTGTGACCTTGGTGATGGTCTTCCTAGCCCTAGATCTTGTTCCATAATCGAATGGAACATTATGATAAGTGGGCTTGACCACTTGAGACTTAGGTTTGTGACCCAAACCTCTCATGTCCTTGGGCTTTGATTTTTGACCCTTAGACCCTAGAGTTGGCTTTTCCAAATTCTTAAGAGTCTTTTCTAAAGTGTCAAGTCTTGACCTCAAGACTTGATTTCCCTTCTCTAATACCTCAAGCTTTAATTTTCCATTTTTCTTTGAGGTATTCCTAGGCATATGTCTAGTTGTTTTGGGATTCCTACCTAGGTTTTCCTTAACCTTAGATGAATTAATTCTAGGGTTGGTACTTCTAGTATTGTCCTTATCTAGACTAACATGTTTGGCACCTAAGCACATGTATCGGTTTCTATAGTTATCATGCTTATCATTATTGACAAATGCAATAAAGCTACTAGCATGTTTCTTATTAGAATTGCAATAATGTGCCATAAAAGATACCTTAGGGTTTGCCTTAGCTCCCCCCATAGATGTGCTTGGTCTCTTGTCCTTGTGAGGTTGCCTCCCCCTTGGACATTGACTCCTATAATGTCCCCTTTGCTTGCATTGGAAGCACACCACGTGCTCCTTGCCCTTGCGTCTCGGGACTCCGACTTCCTTGACTTTTGGTGCCAGTGGAGTCTTCCTAATCCTCTTTGGACATTTACTCTTGTAATGCCCATATTCCCTACACTCAAAGCACATTATATGTAATTTACTTGAAATTAAGTTGCTTGAGTTACCTAGGGTTGAGGATGAACATAAACTCTCTTCTTCATCCCTTCCGGAGGTAGAGGCTTCTTCTTGCACCAATCTTGATGAAGAACTCTCCTCCTCTTCTTCCTTAGATGCTGAGTAGCCCTCAACTTCTAATTCCATACCTCCATGATGTGAGCTACTTGGCTCACTTGACTCCTCTTCATGACTTGAATTGGAGCTCTCCTCATGGAACTTAGCCAAGTTGTTCCACAACTCCTTGGCATCGTTGTATCCACCTATCTTACACAAGATATCATTAGGTAATGAAAATTCAAGGATTTTCGTTACCTCGTCGTTGATTGTGGATTGGTGGATTTGTTCCTTCGTCCACTTCTTCTTCTCGAGAGGTTCTCCCTTTTTATCCACCGGAGGAGTAAAACCTACTCGTACACAATTCCAATTCACTAGGTTAGTCATAAGAAAATACTTCATTCTTACCTTCCAATACGCGAAGTCGTCGCGATCGTAGAAGGGTGGAATCATGATGTCTTCTCCAAGTAGATCCATTCTCTAGCTTGTGCTCCCCCGGGTGTTAATCCGACGAAGAGCAACCTTGCTCTGATACCACTTGTTAGGACATTCGGATAGCGGCTAGAGAGGGGGGGTGTGAATAGCCGACCTCAAATTATCGTTTCTTCATACAATTTAGGTTAGCGCAGCGGAAATACAATGTAGAAACGAAAGTGGAGAAGATCAAACCTCAAACACGATGATGTAATGAGGTTCGGAGATGATACTCCTACTCCTCGGCGTGTCCGTAAGGTGGACGAAGCCTATCAATCCGTCGGTGGATGAGACCCCGGATAACCAGCTAATATGAACTCCTTCTGGGTGGAGAAACCTCGCCACAATCTCTCTTGCAACAGCAAGAATGGAGTACAACCAATAGAGAAAGAAAACAAGAACAATATAAATGTAAAAACACTTTGCTTGCCTTCTCGTCGACTGGAGTTCGATGAAGCAGCAACTTCACGATGTCAACAGCAGCTGATCACCCAGTCGAGGGAAGCTCACACGAAGCTTCAGGAATAGGGAGCTCAGCAAAGCTCAGATCGTAAGAGTGAGGAAGAGCAAGAACTAGCAGTCCCTGTAGAGGCCCTCAGCATCTGATTTATATCTGCACCTGCGAAGAAGAAGACAAAGAAGAATCCAGAAATCTAGCCGTTGAGTCACAACGGCTAAGCCTGGACCGATCAGGCTCCATCCTGATCGGTCCAGGAGGACCCTGATCGGTCTGTGGACCGATCAGGCCCTAGGCTGATCGGTCCCCAGACCGATCAACCAACTCTCTGTGAGAGTTGGCTTCGAAGCCTGATCGGTCTGTGGACCGATCAGGCTATAGGTGGATCGGTCCACAGACCGATCCCCCTACCTTCTCTGCCTCCTGATCGTTTCCTGATCGGTCTGCAGACCGATCAGTTAACCCACAGAAACATTCTGTTTGGTTACTGATCGGTCACCAGACCGATCCAGACAATCAGAGTATCACTGGATCGGTCACCAGACCGATCCAATGCCTTAGAGCTTCCCAGCCCTAAACCCTAAAGCCTTCCCGGTCTAGAGAACGAGCTACCGAGCCCTCTCTGACCTAGTCCGGAGAACGAGCTACCGAGTCCTCTCCGACTTCCACGTTCGGTCCAGAGAACGAGCTACCGAGCCCTCTCTGACTTAGTCCGGAGAAAGAGCTACCGAGCCCTCTCCGACTTCATCCGGTCCAGAGAACGAGCTCCCGAGCCCTCTCCAACTTCATCCAGTCCAGAGAACGAGCTACCGAGCCCTCTCTGACCTAGTCTGGAGAACGAGCTACCGAGCCCTCTCCGACTTCGTCCGGTCCAGAGAACGAGCTACCGAGCCCTCTCTGACCTAGTCCGGAGAACGAGCTACCGAGCCCTCTCCGACTTCCACGTCCGGTCCAAAGAATGAGCTACCGAGCCCTCTCTGACCTAGTCTGGAGAACGAGCTACCGATCCCTCTCCGACTTCATCCGGTCCAGAGAACGAGCTACCGAGCCCTCTCTGACCTAGTCCGGAGAACGAGCTACCGAGCCCTCTCCGACTTCGTCTGGTCCAGAGAACGAGCTTCCCGAGCCCTCTTTGACCTAGTCCGGAGAACGAGCTGCCGAGCCCTATCCGACTTCCCATGCCAAGCTTCCATACTTGGACTTCTCCCGTGCCAAGCTCCCTGCTTGGACTTTTCCGTGCCAAGTCTCCATACTTGGACTTTTCCCGTGCCAAGCTCCCTGCTTGGACTTTTCCGTGCCAAGTCTCCATACTTGGACTTTTCCCCGTGCCAAGCTCCCTGCTTGGACTTTTCCGTGCCAAGTCTCCATACTTGGACTTTACCGAATCAAGTCAACTCAAGTCGGGTCAACCAGGTCAACCTTGACTGAAGATTGCACCCACAATCTCCCAAGTTTGTATTCTTGTCAAACATCAAGATACAACTTTTCTATTCTTGTCAAACATCAAAATACAACTCGAGTCAGGTCAACTCGAGTCGGGTCAACCAGGTCAACCTTGACCTAAGGTTGCACCAACACTTTGTGTCTTTTTGATTTATTAGTTACTTAATTTCATTTATATAAGTGTGCTACTAATCTCAGTTGAAGAACAAGGAAGGGTTGTTGAAGGCGCCTCCGCGCCTTCTGTGGAAGGCGCCTTCGATGAACAGTGCGAAGGCGCCTTCCAAGGCTAAGGAAGGCGCCTTCAGCCAGTCAAACTGACCGGTGGCAGCGGATAAAGCCTTATCCGCTGCTGCCTTGCTGGAGGCGCCTTCCATCCACCTTGGAGGCGCCCTCAAGGTTAGGGTAGGATTTTCATGAGCTATAAAAAAACCCCTAGAGCTAGGAAATAGAACAACAACTTGAGAACAACTACTGTAATCATTTCCTAGTCTTTTCTAATCTTTTCAAAGAGTGTAAGAGGCTTTTCCGCCTACAGAGAAGGAGATTTTTCTAGTAGAGCTTTGCAATCGTCTTGGATTAACAACCATCTAGGTTGTAAAGTCAAATCTGTTTGCTTCTTTTTTTTTATTAGTTGTTCGTTTTTGAGATTATAATTATTGTGAAAGTGCTACTAATTTAAGTTGAAAAACATAGAAAGGTTTTTATTTTTTTTTCAGACGTTACCTCCTCTTACCGACCCCGCTGCGCCAACAAGTGGTATCAGAGCCCAACAGCCTCAGAAGGACTAACCACCGATTAAAGCATCAAGATCAAGACGATGGCCGGTACAAGCATTCACTCACCAAAATTCGAGGGAGACTTCGCACAATGGAACGTCGGATGAAGGTATTCTTCAAAAGAGATTTCGAAATTCTATTAATAATGAAATATGATTTTGTAGTTCCAAAAGACAAAGAAGAATATCAGCGGACGAAGAAGGAACAAGCCGACTTCGTGGCGAACGGTAAAGCAGAATTTCATCTACTCAACGTTCTTCCGCCCCAGGAGGTCAATCGAATCGGCAGTTACAACTCAACAAAGGAACTTTGGGAGAAGTTCTTGGAACTACATGAAGGAACTTCTGAAACAAAGCTAGCGAGACGGGACGTGCTTCGGAATCAACTGACGGACCTCTGGATGGAAGGAGAGTCAGTAGCACAACTACACGGAAGAATCAAGGAGCTGATCACCAGACTAACAAACCTCGGAGAAACGGTAATGAATCGGGACGCACAAAGGTATGCTTTAAATGTGTTTCCAAGAACACCTGAATGGACAACTATAGTAGACTCCTACTACATATCCAAGGACCTCGAGATAAGTACTTTAGAAAGTATTTTCTCTACTTTCAAATTACACGAATCTCGATGTGCAAAATAAAAAAAGGACCAAGTCAGAATGTTGCCCTGAAGGCAAGAATAAACGATTCAGACTCCGACGAATCTATTGATGAAAATGAGCAACCTTAATGGTAAGAAAGTTCAATAAATTTATTAAATCTAATAAATTTAAATCGCAGACAAAGAGGGATTACCGAAACAAAAGGAAGGTCCGATGCTACAATTGTAACGAAAAATGACACATCAAAGATGACTGCCCGAAACTGAAGAACAAAGACAAGGAAAAGAATAAGAAACCAGCTCAGTCCAAACATAATCTCAAAGTCACATGGGAAGAGTCATCATCCTCCGAATCTGAAATCGAAGCATACGCCGGACTAGCCCTAACGGCAATCCATCAAGAAGAAGATAAGACCAGCTTAGAGATGAGCATAGATGAAGGGGGAGGATCATCGAAAGAAAACAGCGATGAAGGGAGAGCATCAGAAATTGAGGTAAGTGAGGTACGTGCTCTCTCTCCTCAATCCTTTCATTTTATTAAAATTCTTACTAAAGATCTAGTAAAATTAGAAAAGGAAAATGTTGAGTTAAAATTGAACTTAACAAAGGCATGCCATCTAGAATTGTATAATAATTTAAAATTAGAAAATGAAAAATTAAAAATAGAAATCAAAAAATTAAAAAATGATCATGCATGCTTAAAATCAAATAATTTTCAAAAATCAAAATTTAGAATTTATGGTAGATTAAGTTGGTATATTAGACATCAACAAGGTCAACTTAGAAAAATTCTCAGAGAATATGTACGCCCAAATTCTTAGTTAACTCAATAGAAAAGAACCTATATTGGGTTCCAAAGTCTTACTTAGATTAAGTATTTTTTTAGGCTTTAAGAAAATATTAAATGTTTAAATTCTTTAAAAGACTTTGTGTAGAAGTGGTTGATGATCCAATAACCAAGAAGACCTAGTGCTTCATCACAGCCTGGAAGCTGATTATTGAGTTAAATATTTAATTGACAAACTGATAAGCTTGTGAAATTAATTCAGATAATTACTTTCAATGTTTGTCAATTTTTGGAAAACTCCATAAATTAGAAATTATTTTAAATTTCTTTTACTTGTTTTTATTAAATCAAGTTTTTTTCCTAAAACTTAAATTTTCATATTTTTTAAAGGTAGATCCGCTACCTTAGCGGCCCCCCTAGTGCCGGCCCCACGAATATGGAGGGAGGTTCATGCAGGTACATAGGCCATAGGCGCATGGCGGGGTAAACCTCAGGTCGTCAGTTCCTGAGAATCGACCCCTGGCCATTATGCCAGAGATACCATGCGCCCACCGTCTGCGCTACGCCCTGGGGGCTTAAATTTTCATATTTTTTGATGTGATCAAAGGGGGAGAAATAGATACAAATTTAGGGGGAGTTAGAATTTTTTTCAAAATTCTAAATTTTGCTAACTCTATTTTTTTGAATTTTGATAAATCAGTTTATTTTATACTTAGTGTTGTAACTTTTTTTATTGCAAACTTTTATTTGCAATTACATTTATTACTACTTGATTATTTTTACCCTAACTTGAACTTTGATTGATGCACATCAAAAAAGAAGAGATTGTTGGACCCCCGTGGTTGTTTTAATGTGATCAACCAAGTTAGGTTAGGTCTTGTTTGGTTTTGATCCCTGTGTCTAAGTGTGCAGGAACTTAGGAGCACAGGAAGTCGAGCAAAACACGCAGCTAGCGAGAAGGATAGCACGGGAAGGGAGCCGAAGTGCTCGGTGCATCTAAGGGATGAACAGGTTGTGGAAGAGTACACCGGTGGGCGAGAAGAACGTATGCGACGTTCGAGGGATGAAAAGCCGGAGCAGAAGCCTGTTCGAGGAGAAGGCCAGAAATTGGATTCAGATGAGCCATATTCCAATAGCCGAAATCACTCAAGAGATCGCAACAACAAAGAAACGAAATGGAGCTGCAAATGCTGCTGAAGGCGCCTTTAAAAGCTCTTGACGCGCCTTCTGTGGAAGACACCTTGGCTGGAAGACGTCTTCAATAAACAGTGCGAAAACACCTTCCAGGGCTATGGAAGGCGCCTTCGGCCAGTCAAACTAGACATTGGTAGCAGATAAAACTTTATCCACTACGCTTCACTGGAGGAGCCCTCCAATCCCTTTTGATACGCCTTCAACTTTTGGATAAGATTTTCCAGAAACTATAAAAAGACATCTAGACCAATAAAATATATATTAACTCAGCTTTCATTTCCTAATACATTCCTAAGTTTTTTAAGAGTGTAATAGACTTCTCCACCAACACGAAAGAAATCTTTCAGTGCTCTCTTTTACCTTGGATTAACAACCACCTAAATTGTAACCAAATAATTTCTTTCTTTTTAATTTATTAGTTACTTAATTTCATTTATATAAATGTGCTACTAATCTCAGTTGAAAAACGAGGACGGATTTTATTTTTCTATTTCAGATAATTCATCCCTCCTCTCTTGCCCGTCCCGCTGTGCCAACAGTTTGGAAACACTAAGAAACACTTCGACACATTTAAAACGATTTGAGATAATTTGAAAGAAAAAAAAATGTAAATTTTATGGGGCGAAATGATTTTACACCAACATGATCATAGACCCACCTTTTGACAGCATAACAGAAGATCTTTAACTAGATAATAATGAATACTAAACAGCTGAAATTTTACCACCATAAAGTTGCTCAAATTGTCTGTGTCAACATAGAGAAATGCTAAATCTAAGGACAAATCCAACTATTTATCCGAAAGAAACATGCACATAAGTTATCGACCAAAAGATACCCTTCCATATCTCTGTATATGAAGTGTGTATATACTGCCGCTGACCAACTTATATAGCTGTGTGATTCAATGCATCGGTGGGCGAGGTGCACGTGGACGCACTGGGGTCTTCGACGGGCTGACCCTATATGAAATCAGAGTATTGAGATTATTTCCAAAATCCATAGAAAATAATGAGAACTAGATAGAAAAGGTCAAGTATTACCCATAGCTTACCTTATGGGTAAGGATCCTAAAACCACACCACTACAGCTCGGAGCAGCAGTCACAATCTCAGCCTGAAATGACGAATTCCGATAATCAAATCAAAAGCACTATGATTGGGGTGGATATCCACTGAACTGACAAAATAATGAATTATCATGCACAAGAATGGTATGCAGCAATTAAACTTGAGTGAAAAATAATACAACTCTGGCAAATACAATGCGACAGGCCAGAGACATTTTTCAATCCATACCTAGACTTTTAAGTATGAATTTTGAGTGTATTGGATTAGGAATACATCCTAAAGGAAAAGGCAAAGGGCAGCTCGTCATGCGGAGTCCGGAGAAGGATCCATTATACGCAATCTTATCCTGTTTTTTACAAAAGGCTGTTTCCAGAATTCGAACCCGTGATCTTTTGATCACATGACAACAACTTTACCGTTGTGCTAAGGTTTCCCTTCATCCTAAAGGAAAAGGGTTAAAAAAAAAAAAAGGTCTTCTCTGTGGATCACTAGGTGTTGTGCAGGATTACCTATATTATCGACATTTTCTGTTACTTGGATAAAATGTGGGAATCCTCCCAAGTACCAAAAAAAAAAGAAAAAAAAAAAAAACAGGAGGGGTCTGATCCATCCAACTGAATATCATGATACAACCCGATAAATGAGAGCCTCAACTCCAACATGAGTGAAAATGAAATCACTCCATTTCACTTCAAAGATGTAATTTCTACCAGAATAGTTTAACCTGACATAATTTCTTCGCATTAAGTGTCTAGTTGGAGTTCTAAATAAACAAACATACTAAGTTTTGCAATTACAATGTGCACAATACTTTTGAATCGGACACAATTTATAAATAAACTTATTTATTATTAAATTGTATAAGTCTCGATTATAAAATCATTTCTCTATTTTTTATTCAAATATATAAAAATATAGTAATCTATAAATTTTATAATTTTAAATTATCTATAATATGTTAAAAATAAGAAAATAATATAAATTTTATATATTAAATCAATGCTTTACTAGGAATTATAAGGACAACAACATTATTAATTAAGCTGGATAAAATCTCAAGCTCAATAAGGTTTTAAATAAACAAGCTTGAACACAGTCAAACTTGGGCATGGGTCAGCTCTTTTACACCCCTTATTTATAGGTCAGATTTATCTTGGTATTGCTTATATCAAGTTCATAAAATTACTAAGATCTAAGAAATAAGTTTAGAATGAAAGTTAGGCTTGAACAAAATAAGAAATGGAAGATTAAATTTGTAGGTACACACGGTGGCTTGGGTCAGCCCTTTTACACCCCTTATTTATAGGTCGGATTTCAGAAACTTGATTGTATCTTGGTATTGCTTATATCAAGTTCATATAATTACTAAGATCTAAGAAATAGGTTTAGAATGAGAGTTAGGCTTGAACAAAATAAGAAATGGAAGAATAAATTTGTAGGTACACACGGTGGCAAAAGATGACTACGCTCGCCCCCAACGCCCCCGCCAACTCGTCCCAGGGCCAATGTGGAGGAGGTAAATCATGGGTGACTAGTAGCCTTTAGAATAATGACCGGCGCATGAGGGAGGCATTTACCTCAGTATAACCGAGATTCGAACCCCAGTCCTCATGGTGGCAACACCTCATGCACTAACCACTAGACCGTCCCAATGGGACAAATTTGTAGGTACACACAATATGATAAATGGATTATACAGTCAAGGCAGATGCAATATCTGGTTGTTTTCCTTTATCATGCATCACCAGAATAAAAACCTAGCACTTTCTGAAGAAACAAGATACAAAATAAAATTGGAAAACCCATCAATAGCAGCATCATATTATCAGCAGTTGGCAGTTAAGACATCCCATAACAATCATTAATTTAGTGACAACATTTAAAGTTAGATGATGAATATCTCAACTATTTTCAAGTCTGCTATGTAAGAATATAATTACTAAGCATTTTCCTCATATGAAATTAACGCTAGATAAGTCGTATAGGGCATTCACATAGTAGCATCTGTTGATCTGTTGGAAGTATAAACCTAAATCAAATTCCTTAGCAGGCTGCAAACTCCATATGTTATTTGTAATTTTATATACCAACCTATAAGAAGATATATTTTTCATGAAACTCAAAGCTAGATTTCAGGTACTTTTGAGCAAGATTTAAAATTTCAAACCAAAGTTCCAATTTTTTGCTGGAACGATATGATCTCAATACTGTATTGTTATGTGCTGGTACAATTTCGATATTTATTTAATTGAATTAATAATACATTTTTATTTTAATATTTTCTCGCCCTTTCTTCGCCGCTCTTCTATTCCCTTCTTTTTTTTTTTCCTTCCTTGCCATTTGGCCATGTAACATCAGTGGGCAGAATGGTATGCTGGTGCTGGTCACAGCAGAACCAGACTTGCTTTGGATGGTCAACAGTCAATGCATAACTACCACCATAAGTTGGTGGTTCACATCAGTACCATACTTAACATGGCAACTAGGGACACTATCATAATTTGGCATCAAGAGTAGGATCTTTTAGTAAATTCACCATAATACATTAATTAACAAAAAAAATAATAAAGGAAGATTTAAAAAAAAAAACTATCATATAAGTGAGCATGGATTAATCAAAGCTAAGAGTCACTAACCATCACAAATTCAACAAACGCAATCCTTGTAGAAGGATGGTAATCTCCAAGAAGTGTTAAGCGATAAACCTGTAAAATATAATTTGTAATATAACTATCTGCATTCATTAATCAGTATATGAGATATTATCTATTACTTAACCTTAATTAAGCCATGGTTAGGAATACATAATAGTCCATATAAATATATTAAAGAGGTAGTTAAGCAAGTGCAACCAACCTCTCCACAAATAGACTCGAAGAAGAGTTTAATGTCTGCTTGAGACACCTATAGCAGGAATTGCCACAAAAGAAAAATAAGCTATAAATGAGCAATTTATGCAAACACGAATTGTACAAATTAACCAAAGTATTCTAGGATGAACCTTCTTGTCAAATATTTGTACAGTAGACAGTCCTTGAACACATCTCACGCTCATTGTCAGATTGAAATTACAGAAATTCTCAGTTAGGCAATAATGGTAAGGAGGCCAATGACAACAGTGTTGATGGAGGTTTGATTGATTTGATACATATATGGAAGCTAAAGTCAACATTTACAAAATTCTCTTACCCGAGGCAAAAATGTTGGGTTGACAGATGCAATTGCAGTTTTTGAAGGAAGCACTCTTACCGGATAAAATCCAAGAACAGTCCCTAACAGACTTAAAGCAACGTGCGCACCCTCTAATTTTGAATGTGCCAATAGCAATTATCAGTGATGATTAAATACAATTTGGCCCAGACCAAGGGTACAAAAAAAGGAAAACTACCCTCATCAGTGAACTCTATGAAAGCAAAACGAAGAACTGACTTTGGGTCCCCACACATGCAACAATCAACAATCTGTGGCATAAAACATTCATTCATCTACAAGTATGAGTAATCTTATTAAGACACATGTGAAGGATATTAAGGCAACTAACCTTCCCACAATGAATGAAAAGTGTAGCTAGCTGTTCTTCAGTAACCTAAATATATACAGAATCATGGATCAAAACTCCAGTTTGAACAAGTTCAAAAGTGAACTATGCTACAATAAATTATTTAAAATTTTCTTATCCATAAACAATCTAAATTAAGTTAACAAAGGAACTTGTTTGTAAAATTCAGATTGCTAAGAAGCTTAAATACAAATTGAAACAGTATTTACCAATCAAAAAAAGCATTGTGGCGCAACCAACAAATGATTTAGTCACTTTCTCTAAAGGTAATCTATTCAATGATGCCTGGTAATACAAATTCTTATTTGATTTTACATTACAGAACTGTTCCTATAACAAGCTACCAAAACAAGTACAGCTATGTAGCATCACTAGTCGATCAATACACTAACATCGCTTACCTTGATTAAGTATACTACAAACTCTCAACTTACTAAGGTGGCGTTTGGTTTATGGGTTTGGGAATGAGAGAATAGATTCATTCCTAAATCTTGTGTTTGATTGATGGGAATGGAATCAAGATTTTGGAATGAAACCCAAAAATTTGGGTATGGATGAAACTCACCCCCTCCCTTAGGTTTTGATGGAATAGGAATGTGAATTCAGTTTTAGACAAAATTACCCTTATATATTTGTTCAATTTTTTTTTTAATTTCACACTCTCTCTCTCCTTGTTCTCTCTCATCATATTTTCTCTCTCCTTATTTTATCATCACATTTTCTCTCTCAACATACTTTCTCTCTCATCACACATTCTCTACCATTTTCTCTCTATATTCTCTTCCATCATACATTCTCTCTCCTTATTTTGTCTCTCTTCATTCTCTTCCATCACACTTTCTCCTTATTTCTCTCTCATCGTACTTTCTCTCTCCTCAATCTCTCTTAGTATACTCTCTCTCCTCATTTTCTCTCATCATACTTTCTCTCTCTTCATTTTCTCTCATTATACTCTCTCTTTTTATTTTCTCTAATCACACTTTCTCTCTCATCACACTTTCTCTCTCTTCACACTTTCCCATAACTCTTTCTCTCTCAACCCACTTTTCTCTCATCATACTTTCTCTCTCCTCACTTTTTCATTTTCTCTCATAATACTTTCTCTCTCTTCATTTTTTCCATCACTCTTTCTCTCTCAGCATACTTTCTCTCTCCTCAGTCTCTCATCATACTTTTTCTCTCTTCATTTTTCTCCATCATTCTTTCTCTCTCATCATACTTTCTCTCTCCTCACTTTTTCATTTTATCTCATAATATTTTCTTTCTTTTCATTTTTTCCCATCACTCTTTCTCTCTCAGCACACTTTCTCTCTCATCATACTTTTTCCCTTCTCAATCTCTCTTATCATGCACTCTCTCTTCATTTTCTCTCATCATACTTTCTCTCTCTTTATTTTTTCCCAACACAGTTTCTCTGTCATCACACTTTCTTTCTCATCATTTTCTCTCATCATATGTTTCTCTCACATTCAATTTTCTCTCCCATCTAATTTTTTCTCTTATTTTCCTGTAAGGGTAAAAAAGAAAATTTAGGTTCATTCCGATTGAAAATATTTAACTAACCAAACATCATTTTTAAGAATGATACCCAAGCTCATACTCATTCTCATTTCATAATACTATGATACTCATTCCCATTCCGATTCCTAGGAGAGAACCAAACGCCCCCTAAGAAATCATGAACTAACAAATGATATAAAGAACAAGCATAAAATAATGCATAAGCATGTAACAAGTTCAAAATGGGTTATCATGCAGAATTATCATTGATGACTAGAGTATGATAACTTTACGAGTAATCACCTAAAAATGCACACCATCAGTATGAATTATAGAAGTATATTGATCATGTTAACAAAGTATGGATCTAGGCAATAATCAAGGATTTGCAACATGGTAACTAGGCTCTTCCTGTCTTCCAATTAGAAATTTCAAAATGAAAATCGTTTTTTTTAATAAAGGATCTATTTAATCCAATCACACTAGTCAAATAGGTTGCTCATTTAGATTCTTCAGAAAACGTCTCAGACAAAGACAAAGAGAGCATAAAAGCTATTCAACATTGTGGATAAACCTAATTAGCTATCACCTGATGATCGATGTCCGAGACATACACAGTTCTTCTAATCACTTCGTCTTGCTGTGCCATACTAGTCCGGCTAGTCATCCGACGTCTTCCCTGAACGTATCCATTCTTTTTCTAAAAGGAAAGCACAATAGCATCAAGATCAGAATCATCTCAAACACGAAAGGAGCAAAAAGAAAAATAGGAGAAACAGCTACATCCCGGACACTCACCCGTTCGTCACCATTCCCAACTCCATCGCCGACCCCAAAGCCTTTAGCAGAAAAAACTCCGCCGGCGCCGAAACTACTCCCCGTCACCGTGAGTGACGAGGGTACGAACTCTTGCGCCATCGGATTCAGCTTCGACAGAAGTTCCTCCAGGTCCCGCATCTCCCGCTTAAACTCCTCGTCTCTGGTAGCGACGCAGTTAGGCCTCGGTCCCGCGGACGAAATCACGTCCTTGGGACTCGAGATAAAGGCGTCTGCAGAGGCGTCACGGTAGCTGCGTGGCTCGGTCGCTTCCAGATCCTTAGGCCGCGGAGCTCCGGCGCTCCGCCGGCGTCGACGGAAGTGGAAGCGCTCCCAGCCGCCACTAGATCATCGCCCTTCTTGCTCTCCACGATAGCCATCTTCGGAACGAGCTCCCCAAACAACCACCTCTTCCTCCTCTCCGATGAGGGATTCAGCGGCTGCCTCCACGGAAAGGAGGAATAAAGGAAAAGAAGGGGTGGGAAGAGTAGCTGAGAGTACAGAGCGGAAGGGGTAAGCTCACCGGTTGTATCGGTGCCCCAAAGAGCCGACAGAAGAGGGAAGTGCTGTGACCAGATCGAACTAGTGAACTTTTTCGAGGCCGTAGCGTCTGTCTCTTCTCTCTCTACTACGCCTCGTCCATTTCTCGCTTGTATCGGACGGTTGATATTGCTTCTCAAACTGCGAGCTTCATCCGACGGTCATGATTAAAACTCATGTCGTAACACCGAGGATAATTACAATGCTACCCGCCCGATCATTCATCAAGAGTAGTGGAGCCAAGGTGGGGTCCGTCGCGGGTACGGACGAGGGTTCAGATTGACGAAGGTGTTTTTCTGTGGGAGCATCATGCAACGTGTCATGGCATCTATGATTGCATGAATATCAGCCCCACGGCTGGATCAACTGGTTAGGTACTTACAACTTGCCATTGAAATTATGGGGTCAAAGATCACCAATTATACTCGGAGATAAAATCCTGATCTGTTATGTTAAAAATTTCTTCGACCCCCAATCATCTATCATGCCCAATATTAATCGTGATTTATTCTCTCTAAAATTTTATGAGGCCGGAGCCAGAGGATCGTTAGGATGACGATTCCACCTTTTACTTATAATTGTATGAATATCACGTCACCTTAATGATGATATGGGACGCAAAGTTAGTGACACGTGGGGCAACCAGAGAGGAATATTATGCAATAATTAAAAAAAAATGAACTCGCTCTATAATTTATTTTTTAAAAACAAACTCTTAATTTATAATAACCAAGTTACTGTCCGCCTACCAGATTAAATCTATCATATCCACGCAAACATAACAAATACGTATCATTCAAAGTTAAAACTGAACAGACAGGTGGGAATCTGGAAACACAGATCTCTGCTAGTGGTAGAAACTTTATACAAAACGCTTCAAAGTTAATGGTACTTAACTTTGTTCAACCCTGCTGCTAACTGTTTAAGTATAGAGTTCCAAGGCTTTCATCCATGAAAGATGCATCTTAGTCACATTCTCCCGATGATGAGCGATACCCTTTCAAAGAAATCACGACACATGACTGCGCTAAATATGATGTCTTCCTTCATCCAATCCCAAGCTATGCTCTCTAAAGTCCCTAGTGAAGAAACATGATACATCCACTCACCTTCATCACCTTCATGTTGTATCCATGTTAAGCTAAAGCTGTAACCTGGGGCAGACCAAAGTCACATTAGCATGAACGAAATAAATTCATATCCTTTAGGTATACAATGATCTTATAATGCAATAGCGAATCACAATTGGGTGTACAAGGATCTACTTAAAATAGCAGAAGATGCAATCTTCGCCAACTCGAAAGTAAGCACAAGCATTTGATAATACAGGGAAAGTGACAAAGAAATGTTAGGGAACTAATTATTTGTCTAGGCATAGCAAAGGATGTATTACCACTAGTTTTGTGAACCATCAAAATTGAGGGGCTTTCAGTTTGATTATCGGCATAAAGATCCATGCCCACTAAGAACCTCATAAGAGTCTGGAATATGAAATTGCTGCGATCGTCTGATTGCTTACCTACAGATAATGAAATAAATTCAATAACTTGTGAATGATGGAGAAAAATCAATCATAAACACAGATACCTTTATCCTCTATAAGAATGTATAATAGACTAGACAAAGTTACAAATATGCCATGAGCTGGCACAAAAGACACCATAGAAATCAAACTTGCTACAAATATCAATTCTAAGATCTCTTTAAAATTTGATTAGCAAATTTTCCATTTAGTATTAGAACTTATAGGACACGTAACAATCTCCATAAGTTGCAAATTCATAATGTAAAAAATGAAATTTTATTTCTATCCTCGGTATTATCATGGAAGACTAGGCTATAAAGGCAATGTGCAATAGAACTAATACCAAGCTCAACCATTAGATGTTTGGGCAAAACA
This sequence comes from Zingiber officinale, assembly GCF_018446385.1. Taxonomy (NCBI): domain Eukaryota; kingdom Viridiplantae; phylum Streptophyta; class Magnoliopsida; order Zingiberales; family Zingiberaceae; genus Zingiber; species Zingiber officinale. Next base: position 169,672,980 of record NC_055986.1, on the reverse strand, counting down.
AGCTCAAACACAGTACTTTAGAAGACTTGACAATCTCCATAAGCTGTATATTTATTATGGAAAAAAAAATGAAAATCTGTTTCTATGCTTCACCATGGCAATGCGATTATCATACCATAGCTTCATTGATTCAATAGGACTAATACCCGGCTCACCATTAGGTATTTGGGCCAAACAAGCTCATACATATTAAGGGTCGTTACAGTGTTTGTATTCATCTCTACCCCAGGATGATAAAGCTGAAAGAAATTAGAAATCATCTCACATCATATATACAAGAGATATCTGTTATGGTCCTGAGTGCAGGATCGAGTCACAGGTCAAGATCTGGATCTGTACTTGGTCATGCAACACGTAAGGAGAAAAGGAAGAGAGAAAGACTCGTCCTAAAACAAAGTCCAATTACATGCAAGGGAGGAAGGGAGGGGAAAGACTCGTCCTAGACAGAGTCCAATTACTCAATTTTTCTTCTTCTCTTTATTAATAATAACACTCATTATATAAGGAGTCAAACATGACACGATTTAGGAAAGACCAAAAATGGAAAAGTTAATTAGGTCATTATTTGTTTCTACTATACAAGTAGTTAAATTAAGTCATTATTTAATTTCTACTAATTAGGTAATAACTAATTTATTTCTACTATAACAATAGCTAATTAAGCAGTAACTATTTGCTTTCAATTATAGCGGCATCCAACAAAGGCGTCCACATCATCACTCCCCTCCTTGTCCTCAAGCTCGAAAGAGTGGTATAACGCCACTAATAGCATGGAGGGAAATTTCCTAAGCCACTTCCCTCTCTTCCTCACCTTTCATGTCATCATTAGGCACTTCAATCCAAAATAGGCGTTTACACTTATGACCCGTTGAGTAGGACTCATCACAGTTAAAACAGAGGTCCTTGGCTCTCCTTTCTGCCATCTCGACGCTTGAAGAATGAAGTAAGTGGAGTCTCCTTGCTGATGTCCCTCGTTGTCTTGGTCTTTGCTAAAGGAGGGCCTCTACTACTAGTGTTAAGCTTGGTTGTGGTCCCGCCCTCATTCGTGCGCAACAGCCCCCCACCTTGATGGAAGCACTGCTTCCGTTCTAACACCTGGGTCATATTGATTGCAATGCCTAGGTTTTCAGGCTTCTGTTGTTCAATGTCGATGTGGAGATCTTCGACTAGCCCTGCAGTGAACAAGCAACCTGTTGTTGTGGTCAAAGGTGGCGAGTTGGGACTGGAACTGCCGCTCGTAGTCTTCTACCGAGCTTGTCTGCTTCAGATTTGCTAGCTCTCCCAGTGGATTGTTGCTCATAGGCGACCCAAAGCGGATATGACAATGATTTTTGAATTGCTTCCAAATCATATCTGACTCTTCCTGTTCCATTTGATCAAACCAAAGTTGGGTTTCCCCTACGAAATGGAAGGCAGCAAGGCCAACCTTGTCAATTTATTTGGTCCTTTGGTTGGCAAAGAATTTTTCGCACCTTTTAATCCAACCCAATAGATCCCCTTCTCTAGAATAGGTGGGAATTTCATCTTCGAGTACCGTGAAACCAGGGTGCCACTAATTGGCGATTGAAGTCTGACCTCCGAGGCATTGGAAGGGTCACACTCCAGGCTAGGAGGGTAGTTTACGGTGAGCACCGGCTGTCGTCTTGTCTCTTGAATAGTACGGAATAACTCGGTCATCTGCTCCTCTAGTCCTCGCTGGCGGAAGGTTATCTGCTCCATGAAAACTTGCTGTTGTGAGATCAATCTTTTTCCATGAAGGCATCGAGTTTGGATGTGATAGGATCCGTGTCACCCATGATCAGCTCTAATACCAAGTTGTTATGGTCCCGAGTGCAGGATTGAGTCACATGTCAAGATCCGGATCCGTACTTGGTCATGCAACACATAAGGAGAAAAGGGAGGGGGAAAGACTTATCCAAAGACAAAGTCCAATTACATGTAAGGGGGGAAGAGAGGGGAAAGACTCGTCTTAGACAGAATCCAATTACTCAATTTTTCTTCTTCTCTTTATTAATAATAACACTCCTCCTATAAAAAGTCAAACATAACACGATTCAGGAAAGACCAGCCCATAAAGGAAACAAGGAATCAAAAATAGAAAAGCTAATTAGGCCATTATTTGTTTCTACTATAACAGTAGTTAAATTAGGCCATTGTTTATTTTCTACTAATTAGGCAATAGCTAATTTATTTCTACAATAGCAGTAGCCACTTAGACAGTAACTGATTTGCTTCCAACTATAGCGGTGTCCAACAAAGGCATCCACCTCGGTGTCCACATCAATATCATCTATAAATTCATGCTTGTGATGAAATTTCGCTGCACAAGAAACAACAAAAGATACTTATGAGAGTAGGATCAGTAGCCTAGCCAAGTAGGGTTGAGTATTGTTTTTTTACAATGCAATTTTATCTCATTTAAAAAAATTATCAGTTTTGTCAGACAACCTTATCTTGATCCATGAACTAAACTTTGTCAGCAGTAGCCCAAGAGGATTAATTTTTCCACTTGAATTTCTCTGTAGTGATAGTCTGATCACTTACAAAAGGGATCAGTGGGAAAAATGGCAAAGTCTCTCGATTTAAAGAGCACAATAAGGGAAACAACAACAGCAGTGACAGATTGTAGTTGATTGCAATCGCAAGAATAGTAACTCTGGTGTGAATAATGTTCAAAATAATCAAACGTCTAGATATTAGACTAGTTATAATTACATATATTTCCCTATATAATTACATATTCATAAATAGGCCCTCAACAAAACTCACCAAAAACGTAAGCAATTTAGCATACCTAGACTGCTGAAGTTTCTCTTGTAGTATTCTCTCTGTTCAATGGTGAAGAGATGAAATTTGATTATGATATTAATCAATTAGGATGCCTATTCTACATATATGCACAAAAGGAATATATTAGAGGCTAGAAGTCTTTACTTACCATACTGGTACCAGTTTTTTTGTTATTATAAGTAACGACTATCAGCACTTTGTGTTGAGTTCCATTTTCCCCACATGATTCTGTTATTCTCTGTCCTGGAGGGCTTTTAGATATTTCTTCAGATCTAACTTTAGAACTTGTACATGGAGATGAAAACAACAGAGCATTATTCATTTCTTTCTTCTTCAATAAAAGATTCTGAAGTTTTTCAACTTCATCCGAGAGCTCTTTGGCTGTGAAGAAAGTTTTTTAAGGTTCAAATTTTATCAGCAATGTAAAACTAAAAGGAGAAAAAAACTTCCAAATTATGAACAGATGAGTACACATCACCAAGAAACAACCGGTTCAATCTAATGCATTAATTAAGAGATAGAAATTGAATGCATAAGAAGGAATCACAAGTTCACAACAAAATGATTGCTTGGTAACACAGAGTTATGAAAGTCAGTAACCAATTTTTGATAACCAATATGATCGTATAAATTCACTTGCCATTGGGTCACATAATCATACCACCATCTACCAACCAAACAATAAATAATTGAAAAGCAAGTATAAGCGCAATTTCATTGTCAAACAGGTAAACAGTGGTAAATATGTGCACCTTTTTGAAAATATTGTTCGGAAAAGAAGGCATATTGATCTGTTTATTTCAAATATGCAACTGTTATTCAGATCCCTGGTATAAATGTTGAATCACTACATATTGATCAGTTCTGCTATGTAGAGTTACATTACAAAAATAAATGACATTTGTTCTGTAGTTCCTAAATAAGTCTGATTATCTTCACACTTAAAATTCCTCATGCTTGACCCTGATTAGACTAGTTAGATAGGAAAGTTACATGAAAGACTATAATAGACTAAGTTGAGCAATTTTGGAATAAAGCACGAGGTATTAATTTAAAGAGGACTAACATGCTGCAAGCATTCACTAACCAAAGAGAATCAAGAGATGACTTAAGAGTAACAACTAAAGAATTCAAAAAAATGTACATAGAATTATGAAAGGTTATAGAGGTATTAAAATAACTTGCGTTGAATACTAACCCGCTAAGCCATAGGTCTATAGAACGTTTGACTTATAAGTGAATCACATTTTTAGTAAATACAACGAAAAAAACAAGACCAAATCTGCATGTAGCCCTAGTTTGGCATGTAAGTGCATTCAGCTAACAAATAAAGGGCCCTAGAAGTCGATTAAAGAAATTTTGTATAACCACTAGTTATACAAAAGAGGCACAAGCACAAGCCGATAAAGTTTTTTTTTTTGTTGAAACTGTGGCATTTCTTGAAAAGCTAGTGAAGGCTCAACCTAACAGCATTAAGTCAAACATCTTCAGCCTCCATAAGGTATATTTTATCTAAATGCTCTGGATTGGAATGTCATAAAGCTAATTTGTCACACATGATACATTGTTAAACTAGAATCAGGCAACAGTCATTTTAGTAGCAATTCTTAAAGACAACTTATCCCAAATGAGGCTAAACAAGTGTATGACAAAACACATCTACATTCAAAAAAGAAAGAAATGCACTCTCACATTTCTTGCCCTCTTCAAGCAGTAACATTCTACATTCATCATATTTCTCCTGAAATGAATCCCTGCAATCAGATTATCTTAGAAACTACTTCCCTGTTTCTGAATAATACAGCTCCAGCCACTTATTAATGGATATTTAATAAATTCTTACAACTGTTGATGAAGCCCCTTGTTTTCTTTATTCAACTCTTCTATCAAGTCCTCCACAGCTACAAGAAGCCAAAATGTCAAGTACATCATTCCTATGCCATATAAAAGGCATCTCTATAAAAAGACCCATAAGAATGCTGAGAAAGTTTCTAGATCATACCAGACTGAAAACTTCTCAATTCAGCATCTCTTGTATGGTTCCACTCCTCCTCCTCTGTGAACTTTCTTTTCTGAGCATAGTGAGCTCAAAATCACAAAAGGAATCATTTTAGAGAATCAAGAATTCAGCTAAAAGGTAAAGTACCTTCAAATTCTTGTATTTCTCATAGAGTTTGACATCGAATGGTTCCATCTGTGCCAAGGACATCAAAAGCATTAAGCAATTAAGAAAATGTACATGAGATCCATTGTGATGATGTCACGCTCTGCTGGTGTACTTCGCGGTGACAATATAATAACAGAAACCTTAGGAATCATTTAAATAGAATAATGAGAAAATTCTTCAACTTTATATATCATATTCTTCCTAGACAACAACACAATACAGATAAAACGACATATGAAACAAAACGTAAAGACAACAATGAAACCAAACCAGGAATCAGCAAGTCAAAACCATAGTTGTGAAAAGCGAGCACTTGGCTGCGCCTAGGCGCAAGACACAGCCAAGCGCACCATTTGCGCTTGGGCAGTGATCCAAGAGCAGTGCTTGAATGAAGCACACGCCTTTTAAGAAGTTAAGGCGTACTTAAGGCACAATTTTCCTTGCTTTATTGAAGTTATAATTTTTTTTTAAAAGTCCAACCCATATCTTTAAATACCCTTTAATTAGGTTGCATTAATTTGCATACATGCGACACATTTTTCTTGCTTAACTCTTCCGCTGCCGTAGAAAATGAACATCAACCTTCCCTTGCAAATTTATTTCAGTGATTTTCTCTTGCATCCTCTAACCTCCCCTCCCCTCCCTTCACAGACGTAAACTCTTCTCTCACCTACAACATCAACATCGATCTTCTAGAATTGGCTACGCTTTCTTGCTTTTCTCCTTTTATTTTGTCATAACGGTATGTTTTTTTCCTCAAAAATATAAGTTCATAAGTTTTCTTATCAATTTTATTTTTTTGTCTCACAAAATCAAATTGTAAATTAGTTCAGAATTTACATTCTAATGATTCTGTATTTTCGTTTCTCAAAAATTCAAATTGTAAATTAGTTTAGAATTTTCATTCCACTGATTTTGATTTTTCTTTAATTTGAAGTTTGATTTTGATTATGAAGATAAACTATTTCAATATTTGAATGTTAATAATTTTTATATTTACATTATTGTTTAATGATTTGTGAAATATTTGAATTTTGTTAGTGAAATATTTTGGCAAAAATTCCTGAAAAAATTTAAATCCTAGGTGTCTTACTTCAATAAGGCGTAAAGCTAAAATCGACTATAATATCAAAATGATGCATGTGCCAGCAAAACTATAGGCCAAAGGAAGCAGACAGTAAGTCAATTGGCTAAGTTGGCAATAAGAATAGATGTGTATGAATTTAATTTTATTTAAAAGGTCAAAGAAGTAGAATAAATCACAATCTCTTATTACAACTTTAAGTTATTCTTAGAGTTCTCCATTTTTACATAAATATATATGTATAATCATTTTCGGTTATCATCATCTATAATCATATAACATTTTTATATTAGAATTTAAAATATCATCTTTATCATCATTTGTTATCATCAATTAAGATAACTTCTCAATTTTTACTATTTAATCAGATATATAGGTCATCCATAGTATAATATCAACATGAGTAAATATCATAAATCATGTGAGTATCAGCATGTATATCAATAATCTAGAGCTGATAAATCAACTAAGAAGTGAACAATCAATATCATCAATGTAAAACGTCATCTAACGTATGGTTTAACAACCCCTGGAATGCAAAATAAACATTAACCGCGGGCAAACATACTACCACATATCATGTGGGTGGTCAGGTACTCTAGACTACGGGCGAACACGCTACCACAACAAAACATGTGGTCGGTCCAGTACTATGGTATAAAGTTTGACTCAGAGTTTTCACTTTAATTTTTTTTACCATCAATGTTCAATTCTAAGTTCATATCTTCAATCTAAGTCAACTTCATGATAATTCATTACGGTATCATCATGAGGTTTGCAGGTAAAGGGGCAAGTGTCAACAATATGAAGTCTAAAAGGTCAAGCAAATTTAAAGACACGTATTAACAGAAGAGTAGGTTAATTTTTAAAACAACCTTTCCCATTTAATCCCCATATGAACTCACATGTGAACAGAAAGTACCATCAATTATGTACCCTTCAATAATTTTATTATTTTAACCCATTTCTCTATTTATAATATCATTTTAATGTCCTTTTGAAAATAAATATACAAGTATATATAATCTCATTTATATCTTTATTCATGAACAAGGATAAATGTATAAGAGTTAAATAATAGACATAAAAACTTGATAAATCTTTAATAACATGAAACAGATCAAACCTGCTATCTCGATATAATTCTTATTTCTACACGACACCTGCAACTACTATCGAATAACAACTTGATTTAACCAACTTAAACAGAATTCTAACAAAATATATACCTCATAATTTCCTTCGACCGATAAAACAATGAAGGTGTTTTGTTGATACGACAAATCAAGTCAATCAAACCTATATGACAAATCATAATTAGTCCAAATTAACTAATTATTCTTCAACATCAATAAATCAAATTTATCAATGCTTACCCCCAATTGGTCGTTGTACAGACAACAACTCTTTTGATCGAGAATATTGGATAAGGAAACACTTATGATTCCCCTTGGTCTGGGCAATACGAGCGAGTGATAGAAATACCAATGCTTGTTGCGAGGAACAAAAGCAAGCAACAATATTTGTTGCTATTGATTGAAACAAGGAAGAAGAAATAAAAGGAAAGCTACTGAGACAAGAAGGAAGAGAATCTTTCTCCCTTTGCCTAGCAATGTCCTGTAGCCGCTGCGGTTGAAAGAGGGCAGCACCACAGAACAAGGGAAGGGAGGAGAAGAACCTTTCTCCTCTTCGGTGAAGCCTTAGGCTAGCTCCAATCTCTTCCCCATTTCTCCTGCTCCTTTTCTTCTCCTTTCAGCGACATCAAACCCAGCAGCCCCTCCCTCTCCTTCTCTTTTCAAGGGCAGCATCTTGCTGCCGCCTCTCCCTTTTCTCCCTCTGCTTCTTGCTCATCTCCATCGAAGAAAAGCAACATTTTTTGTTGCCTTCTCCAACAGCCAACAGTAAAAAATAATTAACCAGGCTGAGTAACGTCGAGTCTGGGTGGCCGGCCCGGCCCCACGAAAGTTTCCCATTAGCTACCAGGATAAATCGGGAAGTGTTCACAGCGGGCAGCCCAGGAGCCAAGCATCCTTTGGTTACGTGCCCCATTTAGAAGAAAAATTCCTACAAATTCGTTATAACTAGGGCTCACCAACAGCCAACAGTAGCCACTAGGGCTGCTGTCCTTAATTCGTTATTGATTTAATCTCGAACTTAGGTTCGATCATAATCAAATCAACTCTAAATCAATCTCATCTATATAGGTTGAAATCTATCTCAACGCTTGTTTCATTTCGATGATTCAGTTGATTCCTTTTTATTATTATTATTATTATTATTATTTCGATGATTCAGTTGAAATCTATCTCAACGTCTCGGCAAGGACCGCTACATCTCCAGAACTCGGGTGTAGTGATAAATATGCAAGAGTTCGCGTTACAGGGTCCGACTGTAACGTCTCAGCAAGGACCGCTACATCTCCATGAGAACTTGGGTGTAGTGTTAAATAGGCAAGAGTTCTCACACCATAGGTTAGATAAGAACAAATATGATAGGAAAACTAATAATCTAAGATTTGGAACATGGAATATAGGAACTCTCACTGGTAAATCAATGGAGGTAGTAGATATGATGATTAGGAGAAAAATTAATATTTTATGTGTACAAGAGACAAAATGGACAGGTGAGAAGGCAAAGATGATAGAGAACTCGGGTTTTAAGTTATGGTACACTGGAAAAAGTAAAACAAGAAATGGAGTGGGTATTATTGTAGATAGTTTGTTAAAGGATGAAGTTGTAGGAGTAGTTAGAAAAGGGGATAGAATTATAACTCTTAAGATAATAGTGGCGAAAGAAACTATGAACATAATTAGCGTATATGCACCACAAGTAGGATTAGATGAAGCTACCAAATTAAGGTTTTGGGAGGACTTAGATGAAATATTACAAAATATCCCACCAAATGAAATGATTTCAATAGGAGGTGATCTAAATGGGCATGTCGGAGTGAAAAATGAGGAATATGAGAGAGTACATGGAAGTTATGGGTTTAGAACGAGGAATGAGGAAGGGAAAACTATATTAGATTTTGCGATAGCATATGACCTTATATTAGCTAATACGTTTTTTAAAAAAGAGAAGAACACTTAGTCACATTCAAAAGTGGGAATAATAAATCGCAAATTGACTTTCTTATGGTTAGGAAGAAGGATAGAAAGATTTGTAAAGATTGCAAAGTCATCCCTGGAGAAAGCTTAACTACCCAACATAGGGTAGTAGTGTTGGATATACGCCTCAAACATAGTATCAATAGAAAGAAAATATATACAATTCCTAGAATTAAGTGGTGGAAGTTAAAGGATGGGAAGCAACATATATTTAAAGAGAAGGTAGAAGTACAAGCATTAGGTGAAATATACGATGACTCTAATACAACATGGGATAAGATGGTATCAAAGTTGAAAATAGTAGCTAAGAGTGTCCTCGGTGAGTCAAAGGGGCATGCACCGCTAAGTAAAGAATCTTGGTGGTGGAATGAGAAAGTACAAGAGAAAGTGAGGGAAAAACGAATAGCTTATAAGGAATTATATATTTGTAAGAACGAGGAAAATTTAAAAAAATATACAATAGCCAAGAAAGAAGCTAAGAAAAAATGAAACTTTTGAACGGTTATATCAAAAATTGGATACAAAAGAAGGGGAAAAAGATATTTATAGAATAGCTAAAGCGAGAGAAAGAAAAACAAAAGATCTTAGCCAAATAAAATGTATTAAAGATGAATGTAATAGGGTATTAGTAAGCGATGAAGAAATAAAAGAGCGGTGGAAGAGGTATTTTCATCAACTTTTTAATAAAGGTTTAGGAGACCAACTTAACTTGGGTAATTTAATTAGGTCAAATGAGCATCGAAATTTTAATTTTTATCGTAGAATTCAAACTTCAGAAGTAAAACAAACTTTAAATGAGATGCACAATGGAAAAGCCGTTGGACCAGATGATATTCCAATAGAGGTATGGAAGTGCTTAGGGAAACAAGGTATTGAATGGCTTACAAAATTATTTAACATGATATTGAAAACGAAAAAAATGCCTGATCAATGGAGGATAAGTACTCTAGTTCCCTTATATAAGAATAAGGGAGACGTACAAAATTGTGCAAACTATAGGGGCATTAAACTAATGAGTCATACTATGAAACTTTGGGAAAAAGTAATAGAAAAAAGATTAAGGAAGGAGACCATAGTGACAGAAAATCAATTTGGGTTCATGCCTGGAAGGTCGACAATAGAAGCTATACATCTTCTTAGACAATTAATTGAAAAATATCGAGAGCAAAAACAAGATCTACACATGGTATTCATTGACTTAGAAAAGGCATATGATAGAGTCCCAAGAGAAATTATATGGAGAATTTTAGAAAAGAGAGGTGTTAGCGTAACATATATTGAACTAATTAAGGATATGTATGAGGATGTAACGACCAGAGTAAAGACTTCAGGTGGAGTAACTGAAGCATTTCCAATAAAGATAGGGTTACATCAAGGATCAGCTCTAAGTCCCTATCTTTTTACATTAATTATGGATGAACTCACTGCGCACATTCAAGACACAGTACCGTGGTGCATGTTGTTTGCAGATGATATTATTTTGGTAGATGAGACACGTGAAGGAGTAAATGCTAAGCTAGAATCTTGGAGGGAAACACTAGAAGGGAAAGGTTTTAAGCTTAGTAGATTAAAGACGGAATATATGGAATTTAAGTTTAGCAATATTAGAAGTAATGAAACAATTGTTAAGATAGGAGAGGACGAGTTGCTACCGAGAAATTTAAATATTTAGGATCATTTTTACAAAATGATGGAGGGATTGAGAGAGATGTCTTACATAGAATACAAGCAGGATGGGTGAAATGGAGGGGAGCGTCGAGTGTTTTATGTGACCGTAAAGTACCTCTTAAACTTAAAGGTAAGTTCTATAAAACAGCAGTTAGACCTGCTATGTTATATGGAGCTGAATGTTGGGCTATGACTCGAGCACATGAGCAGAAGATGAGAGTTGCAGAGATGAGGATGTTAAGGTGGATGTGTGGACATACGAGGATGGACAAAATAAGAAATGAGAGCATTAGAGAGAAAGTAGGAGTTGCATCTATTGAGGAAAAACTCAGAGAGACACGTTTAAGATGGTACGGACATGTACTTAGACGACCAATAAATGCTCCAGTTAGGCGATGTGAAACTATGATAAACATGCATATAAAACGAGGAAGAGGAAGACCAAAAAAGACTTGGTTAGCAACAATAAAACAAGATAAAATTTATTTAAATATAGATGATGATATAATAGGAGATAGAGCTCAATGGCGTAAAAGGATTCATACAGCCGACCCCACTTAGTGGGAAAAGGCTTGGTTGTTGTTGTTGTTGTATTATTATTATTATTATTATTATTATTATATATATATTTTTTTTATAAAAAACCATTCTTAACAGATTAAATCTGTTCAATAAGACAAAATAACACCATATCTAAGAATTATTTAACTTTCAGGACTTCTTAACATCTTGCTCCAATTGAATTACTGCTCAAATCATCAATATTACATAAAATTCACCATGTTGACTCCACTTGACAGATTGAGAGTTAAGACAACTCATCAACACTATCTCCCCCAATACATATGGACACAACAATGACAACCTAGAACAGATTTCTCCATTAGATCCTGCTACAATATTCTAGTGTAAGGAGGTCTCTAATTTGCTTGGGCAAACAATTTATGGAAGTTAAAAGGCAGCATCTAAAATACAACTGCTGACTCTGATTATCCTAACATGAAGTCTCCATTTAATACCATACCTTCACAAGCTATATATTCTTAATGACAAAGTCTATCTTTTAATGTTAAGAAAGAAATTTGCACCTTTTCCTCTATGACAAACTTATGTCTAGAAAAATCTTTTACCCACCCCCCACCTCTAGACCCAAGTCATAGAACTCATAATTCACCAAACCATTTGACAGACATTTTACTAGGCTCGCCTGGATGCTATGAGTGACCAGAACAAACAATAGAATTTCTAGTCCAATTAATAATTAAACATATCAAGACCAAGTAGCACCTGAAAGGACCTCAACATGACAATACATATTAACTAAATTGCTTATACTTTACAGGTTGTTAAATGAACAACAGCAGACCCAATATTAATATTCCTTAAGACAAGAGAATGAAGATAAACACCAGTGTTTCTATGCAATTCTCATTCATAGATTAAAACTGATCATAGGCTCTGTTTGATCGAGCAACCAACGAGAGAAAAAGAATTAACACAGTAAAGTTAGTAGTGAAAATCATGTAGAAAAGAAGAGATTTTGCTTTACCTTAGCCTTTGAAATGGCTAGGTCGCCACCTGTTACTTCTTGTTCCCCCTCCTCTTATCCTGAGTGCGAGTGTACTCGAATTGCCAACGCCCATCCTCCTCCCTGTCACGTCCTTTCTGACAAATCCGTTCGAGAACACGAAGCTCGCGTCTAGGCCACCGAGGAATGCCAACGCCGCGGCAGATGTAGGAAATTGAAGACGGATTTATGCAGAGCAGTCACAAGCCAAATTAAGGGATGGATAGCCTCCAGGACAGATCTCGAAACATAGAGCTGGTGGGTTCGACAGTACCAGTCGGTAGCGGTGTTAGGATGTGCACATATGTTGGCGGTGATCAGATTTAGGGCAAACGGCAGCGATTCAGCAGGGCTGGTGGATCTCCGGAGAGGAAGAGAGTTCGCCGGCGGGTGAAACGGGCGGGATTCTCTCGTAAAGAAATCATATTTTACTTAGCATGGTCATAATTTCATGGTCCAGTACTATTTTACTTTTTTAGTCTCATCATTTTATTTATTTATCCTTAGCATTTCATTGAGATTTTTTCTTTGAACATATCATTTTTCTTATAGATATATACAAAGACGACTATGTTATTATGTATGTATATATATAGAGCAATGATATGTTCAAGGAAAAAATCTTAAAAAAAAATTCAATGATAGACACATAAATTCATGGTCCATCATTTCACTTTTTATAGACCCATGAATTTATGTGTCCTTGAATTTTTTTATTGGAATTTTTTTTTGAGCATATCATTTTTCATATATATATATATATATATATATATAATCCTAATTTACTCCACGCGAGCTTATCGTTGAAGAAGATGGCCCGAGTCTAGGATCTGACGCGGGGTAAAAGAGTACGGGATGAGAGGGGAAGAGGATTTAGGGCTTTGATTTTACAAATCAGCAATGTAAAACAAAGTGAATGAAAGAAAGTTAAAATATACTCGCGTGTATTAAAGAGAGGAGAAAATACAAGATTTTTATCCATGTCAACTCGCCACGTTGGCTATCACCTACAATTGCCACCTACACACCCTTTTCATGGGCGATCATGGGTGACTCTCACCGAGTCCAGGGACTCGAAACCCTCCTGAGCAACCCGAGTGGTCGAAATCTGCTCGGGACACCCCAACCGAATTCCGGACACTCGGACTCGGTATATATACATAGAGAGAGCGCGAAACATTTTAATCCAGATCTATTATCACTATGTCGTGACATTTAATGTAACACTTGACCAATAATTATTCTGATTATTTATAAATTTAAAACGTTTAAAATTGATTCTATAATCGCTTCGTTGAACACAAAGGATCCATCTGCAACGAGAGATGAGCCAGCTCAAATGTTAGTCTCCGTCATTGAACTCTCCGAAAGACGATACTGTCGAACAATGTGCCTCAATTATTTACTACATTCAACTCTACAGAAGAGGGCATGCCAAACAACGCTAGTCTTATTACATTAGAGTGTCAGATTATACGAAAGACCAGAATAACCCTATCCTTGCTGTCAACCAAGGATATGGGACACGACGACCTCAAGTACCTTCGTGTCATTCCCTTAGAGGATGCTCAAAGCTTTGCGGAGAAGGAAGGCCTTTCGTTAATAGAAATTGTTAGATTCGGAGCGCTGCGAAACATATATATTGAATTATAGATTGTTCGTGGTATATATAGTTTTATATAAAATAATATAAAAACATATCTCGAGTCTTCGATCGATATGAAAAATATCATAGACAGATAAGACAGATAAGAGCCCCATGTGTGACTCCTCTAACGATATCCACGCGTACTAGATCACGAACTTGACACGATCCGTTAGATACTAGGCTCTTGGATCGACAAAGCCTTGGAAGCACTACGATCTTCCAAACGAAGAAGAAGTTGACGAGGGAAACTCAGAGAGAATCAATTCCTCCCTTGCATCGTTCCAAGGATGGCTACTTATAATCTTTCAAGAATACGAAGAGTTAAGTTCTCAATAAATTCATCATTTATGATCTTCATTAATTAGGAAGATGAAGAGTTATAGGCTCCAAAAAATTTTCATTTATAATCTTCATTATGATAACTCTTCAAATTCTTCATTAATTATCATTATGATGACTCTTCAAATTCTCCATTAATCATCATGATTATGACTATTCGAATTCTCTTTTCTTTGTATCAAATAAATCTATATTTGATCTTGATCTCGACTAACTTCCGACACCATTGTTCATGTCTACGTGTTATGCATGCGATCCTCTAAATTTTATATACGAAGGCAGTGTAAATCCATACACAGACTAAGGTAATTGTCTAGCAACAGTTTTTAGACACCCAACGCGATAAAATTAATATCAGTCATCAACTGTAAACCACTATGAACCAATTATTGTGTAATTCAATCTCTTCATCTAAAGCCTACATCCCAATCAATTCGATACATTATGCATCATTACCAAATTAATTATTTTACTTGATTTCCAAGATATAATAGACTCTTCTTGAATGATAAATCATTCCTCCCATGGCTATGGATTTTGAATCACTAATATCTCTATCAAGTGATCAGGATGTTAACTCCTAATCCAAGAGAGCGATGAATCCTCTATTGACTCAACACTATTCTCTCTACGTTTTGTCATACACCCAACTACCGTATTAATCACAATCCGATTAAAAACTACTTTTAACGGCGTCAAAGCACATAACTCCACGCATAGAATAAATGAAGGTCTCAAGTCAAAAGATTAATTATACTCGTTCATAAAAGAAATAACCAATGATGCTTAATATGTGTCTTCTCTTGAGTGGGTCGTGTCCAGTGCCAAGTACAACTTGGATATCCATTCCTCCAGTCTATCTCGACCTAGTCATACTCAGCGTTGATCTAGATATCCATGTCCCCTCTAGATATCTGTCCGATCAAAGACTATTTTCATATTAGTATACCCATTAATCTGTAGGATTTTATCATTAATTATATACGTACAGAAAAATAAATAATTAATGATAAATACTTGTCTTTATTAAATAATTATCCACAAAATATATAAGGAGTGTCTTAACACATAAATGCACACACTAACAGAAACCTCTGCCCTTGAGACCACAAATGTGGAGAATGCACTTAACATATATCATACTTTCAGAGATATATCGATCAGATCATGTGCAAGAAGTCTTTGATCTCTTCAACAGAACCCAAGCAGATTCCAGGAGCTTCCAAGAACATCAAAGAGGGGAACACCATCGTCGTGTCAGAGACAAGTAAGGTCGAGACACAAAATAGGTGCTGCTCAACGTGAAGATACTTCATTTTATGTTGCTTTGAGTTTGAGAAGCTGTATAAATCAGGGATCAAATGTTAGATGAGAAAAGTTGGAATCATGTGCTCAAAATGTAAAGTAAATTACAAGGTCTCAAGCTGCAGACTCCAAATACCTGATGCAATTAATTCAATTCTTTGTTCTATCATCCATCGATGTCACCTGAATGCTCATCTAAAGAGATATATACGTTTCCTTGTCGATCTTTGTTAATATATCGCATAAAACTACTACTTAAAACTTAAATGTCTTAAATTGTAAATTAATGATCAACTTCCACTTATTTAATCCTGACAAAATAATTAAATTTCAATTTGAAGAAAATGTTTTACAATCCTTTCTCTTGTGTGTGGGCAGAAGAAAGTACTAGAATAATCGTGTATAAAATAAAGGGGGAAAAGAAATGGAATGATAAGTTAAAGAACAAAATAATACATCAATGTATATAACTTACAACAGTAGTTAAATATACACTGCCTTAGATATTCAACCCTCCACTTGCTTCTCAAAATACCCAAAGCCATAATTGGATTATGATTCACAAATGTACTTCTGCTACAGATTCCGCAATCCAAGGAAGGAGGACGAGAGAATCCGAAACAGACCATCCGGGTTGTCGGCATGCACCTGAAAGAAAAATTATGGGTCAGGTTAGTCGAACCATTTAAGAGGTTATCATTTAGTTGCCTCTTCAGTTTACACTAACAAGCTGCTAAATTTACCCTTTAGCCGCAAGGAAATGACTCCCATGTACCACCATTCCATTAACTTGCAAATATCCTTACACAAAGTTTACTATTGTATGTAAAATGCAACATAGGAGTTTAACCTTGCCAACAAAATACCTATATTAAATAAGTTCATGAGGGCATTATGTTATTGAATGTTTTTAAAATTATTATTTTTAAAGATTTTTTTTTTAAAAAAATACTTTAAAAAAAAGGTGGGTTGGCTGGGTCATGATCTCAATCTTTCTGTTGTATGCACAACCAATTGATGCCTCTACATTTGCAGCCCCAATGAAAAAGTTGCTCAACATTCAACAGTAAGAACCGGCGTAAAGAAACGAGAATGTAGATTAGCAGTACCCAGTGGCCAGCATCTTCAAGAACATGTAGCTCAACACCCGCTCCCTCCTCGGAAGCCAACTCCTCGGCAACATGGATCCTCCGAAGGTCTTCGAGAGCCCATCTATGTAAGCTTCTCTCAGCCTTCAAGAAATTCATATGAACTCCTCGCGGAACATTCTCAACAGTTTTCCTACAAGTACATAGCGAGTGTTCTGGTTCAGATGTATATTCATGGAATTTATGGCGATATACTATCGCACCAGGGTGCTTCTGTACCATAAATTTGTTTCTTCATAGGACTTGTACATCTCTGAGATGCCATTGAGGTCAAATATCCATGAGAAGCCTGATGATGAGATGGAACCAGGCTGATTAGCTGGCTGCAGATTTGTCGCCACCCACTGGGAATAATATCATACTTCCATGGTTAAGTTTTTGAACAAAACGCTTAAACAATGTACTTAATTATGTTTTTTAAACTATTTCATGCTTCTGTAGCTTTAATTAATGAATGGGCATCTGAAGAATATGAGTTTGATTAACCCGTCAAAATGGTAGAAAGCATAGAAATGTCCATACCCGCGCAACCTCTGATGAAAATCCTTCCTGAATCAATGTATCTACAACTTTCTGCTTTGAAGCAACCTATAATAAGTCAAAATGATCAGAAATACTTTCTAGAAAACCATTTTTTATATTTTAAAGTAAAAATTAAAAACAAAGCAATATTAGCATTGTTCATGTGAAACATATAAATTTGCATTTCATGAAACTAAAATTCAGTATCCACCAAAACAAGTTGTCTCATGGCATCCCTATTAAACTCTATTTTGAAATGACTAGTAGTTCAGAAAACTAGAAACACACAATTTCAAGCATATTAAGAAAATAGGACAAAACGAATAACACAAAACATAATTTAACTACTATAAACAAATAATCAACTGGTGCAAGAATTCATAGTCAAGCAAGCACACCTCCTTAGGCATTTTACTCAAAAAATCAATCAATTCACCAGGATGATCTTCACCATCTCCTCCAGGGCGAACCTTCCCAGGAGTAGCATCAAGAACCCAAACCTTCAAAGACAAAAGTCAAAGTTCTTACCTTTGATATTTAAGGGAGGATGATTAAAATCTAAGGTCAAAAATCATGAATAGAATTAGCAGGTATTCAATGGTAAGAATTCAGATTTTGATCTTACTCTGACAGGTCTAGCAAGAGGCTTTGCAGCTTGTTCTACCATACTTAGGGCCACTGAGAAGATGATAGAGTGGCATATCAGAAAATATTAAATTGAAAAAAAACAAACAAATAAATAAATGCCAACCAAGAAATAAAGAAACTTGCGAAGATTACCTTTGCCACCAAAGCTGTGACCAACTAAGACACGTGGTATCAATCTGAGTTGTGCAACCTGTATGATGCCAAAGTGTCATATTGGAAAATTACCTCCAAACTTATACCAACTATCTCATGAAACAAATGCCACTAGAAACTGAACCAAAAGCTAACAAGAGATGTTCAACTATATGGGACCAAGAGCAACTTTGTGGTTGAAAAAATGAAGACAGAGCTTCTTTGATGTTAAATTTACACTGAGTGATTAATCGACTGCATCTTAATGTTGTAAATTCTCTAGTTTCTTAGAAGTGATTGAATCACCACTAGTTAATATGTAAGAATCAAAAACCAACTTTCACATCAAAGAACCACCAACCATTTTTGTTTTAGTAACCAGAGACACATTGATCAAGATCAAGGAAACAAAACTTAGTATCTTACATTTTCTAAACAAAGCTTAGTATCTTACATTTTCTAATTTCAGGATGGATTGATACGGTATGCCCATAAACCACAAATATGTTGACAAGGTAATGAAGTGAAGGTAAACTTGTTCAAGGCATCGCTCTCGTCAATAAGGTACAGTGCATGCCATCAAGTGACCACACAAGCCAACTGGGTGAGCTCTCTCATTAATAAAACTACAACTTAAATGGGTTTTAGAAAAATGCCCCAGTAAAAATTAAGTCAATGTGATATTTCTACTTAGTGTTAACAAGAGATATCACTGTTTAAAGACAAAATGCTACAATGTGTAAAATATTCACATGCAGATGATATTCGATGGAAAACATAAACACTTACAAGCTTTAGAACATCAAGAGCAGCTGCAGCAACTGTATGAGGTCCATTCTTCTTTATTGATGCCGATTCACCATGACAGCGCAAATCAACCAAAAGAAACTGCATTAAAGGAAGCACAGTAAAGGATTAGCCCACGTACATAGACAATGTCATTTCGCGTCTTATTTTAGGCTCACCATTTTGATTACAAAACCATTTTGATTTTTCAGTGTTTAAATGGCACTTTTGGCAAAGTGAAGAGGGGTTAAGTGTTGGAGAGTATACCTGCCACATTGGGAACTCTTGCGCCAGTCTCTTTGCGAAAGAACCTGAAATATTTTTGTACCATTATTCACCAGATTCAACAGGACACTTACAACTCTGTATCTGTTATGTACTAATCTGTAGTTCTATCTAATACAGAAACTTTGTTCATAATATTGCAAATAATTGTACATTTATGTGCAACAAAGATGCATTAAAGGTAGGAAACCAAGCAAACTAAAGTGAGACTACCAATATAAAGTAATGTCACTTGTGGATCTCCTTTTTTTTTCAGATTGTCCATATTATAGTTTTATTTATTTTTATAAATCCGTCAGCCGGTAGCTAGTTATTACTGCCAAAATACCACCTTTCCATTTGTGTATACTTCTTAGAAAAGCACTAAGAGGCATATCAGTTTGAGAAAAGCAAGAAGCTTTCAAGTTTGAGTAGCTCACTGACCCCAATTCTTCCTAGAACCAAGAATTCCATGCAAGAGAACAGCAGTTGGTGGATCAGGTATTGACTTATCCATGAAATAATTCCAGTTCACCTGCATTAGATAAAGTGGAAAGAAATACACAAATTAGCATATCAGAGAGACAAAATAGACCTCAAGTTCTGAAGTATGAAAATACTATTGAATTCTCCAAACCATGGAATGATCGTTAAACAAAAAATTCCAATGCCTTCGTTTTGTACAAAGGAACTCATACTACTAGAACATAGGTATGGAACTAATAAAAGAACATAGAAGAGTATTTATAGTTGGATTCTAACAAAGGCAATGGCATCCAGATAAGATTTTTTAAAGACCTAGAGTATTTCTCAAGAATATCATGAGAACTTATGAGGTGACCATTTAGCAAGAGAACTGATTATGAACCAGAAAAGCTGAACCACTAACAAGTTACAGTGTTCTTTTGAACAAAATCATACTTACAGAGATCACCAATATTGTTTTTTCATAAAAACATTTATTTTGGTTAATCTTAGCGTCAAACCTCTGGCACCTACCTAGATTAACTGAATTTATACTCTCTCTGTATCTATATATTAACTTTCCCACTTAATCTACAAGCCAGGATACTTTCTGTAGATTCCAAGTTTGAAAATCATAGACAATTACTCATTAACAACTGCAGCACGGAATTGTCAGCTCAACAAAACTATAGAACCTGATTTAGAATCTAAGGCCTGATGAGAGCAGTGAATATAACACTTGTTCAACAAAAACATAGAGAAACAAATACACTAAGGCGAATAGACTGATACCATAACGGAAAGGGTAAGTTAATAGAAGAAAAATAACTATGATGTTAAATCCTCAACTTTGGATTTACTCTAAATTTTATGCCCGAATTAGGTTTTATAATTTGGTATCACATGAGTACCAGCAAGTGCAATAATGCTATAGTCAAACTAGCAATTGCTTGAAGGTAATTAAATTAGTAACTATTTTATTTTACAAGTGAAAGGACAAGGTGTTGGCATTGAGGTCAAAAATTTGCAAGACCTCAAACAGCTATTACAATAATAGGTGAATGAAGGAGAAAGTTTTCTTACAAGGTTTCCTTGGACAAGATCATACGCCTGCAAAAGATGAGCAAAGCAATTAAGTCATAGAGTTGTTATTGTTTAAAAAATTAAAAATAAAATCAAGAAAAATAAAACTATTCACATATATTCCAAGTACTTTTGGTATGGTCTTGCAAAGAGACTAGTTAGTTTTTCTATTATAGCAAGCTCCAACAACCTACACAAATTAATTCATGTTTCTTAATGAATTCACCACTGACCAGGGTATGATTAGGTTTCACAGATTCTAGTGGTCGAATGGCCCTTTCATCTACCAATGTCATATGAACACGTAATCTTCGATTAGATGAAGAATAACTTTTCCTGGAGTTATTTAAAGAAAATGGCCAAGCATGGCAAGTGCAGTCCTGTGAACAGATAAAGTTTGCAATCAGTACGTGAGAAGTTATAATGTAAAATTATCAACAGGGATCAGTGAGAATAAATAAAAAGGTTTTAAAACAACAAAACTATAGATGTAATGTCTTATAAGGTGCTTAAGATGCAAATAACTTGCTAAATTGTGACATTGTCTCAATAAGCAAAACAAGTAAAAGAGAAAAATTCTTGGAAATTCTTTGCACAAGTAATGATTTAAGTGATTCTATAATTACAAAAGTAGAATTGATTAGCATTGAAGGAAAAAAGGCATATTGGCTACGTATAATCAAGAGTGGCTAATGGATCTATATATGACTAGCCATATAATCTTACATAGAATTCAATGGCAATACTATCCATGTAGTCAATTCCAAAAAATTGGACTCATGATTTGTTGCAACTAAAAGATAAAATATTTAGTACATCTAGTTTCAACCATAAAGAATGTTTTAAAAATAGTACATAAAAGTGATAGTGCACCAATAATAATAACCTTGCCATTGCCAGCAAGCCATATTTCCTTACTTTTTTCAACTCCATATTGAAAAGTAAAAAACCAAATATTGGTCTAGCATACCAGCTCCTGGTTAAATATGGATGAAAATGCACAGTTTCTGCTAAGCATCACAGAGAATGGAACTCAACTGAAAACAGACACTCAAGGAAACTCAAAAGCGGCCAGCAAGTTCACAACTTGCAGAATTTAAGAAAACTCTCTCATAAACACAAGAAATGACCAACAACTCACAACAAGTTCATGACTTTCAGGATTTCATTTCACAACGTACTTCACTATTGTACGTTTCTCTCCGAGCATGCAAATTACTGAATTAGATTGGCCAACAAGTAGAGAAGGAAACAAAGAGATTTTAAAATCCCATCACCCCCACATTTTCTAAATCTGAGAATCCTAAATTTCCAAACTTTTATCATTTCAAGAAGGAATTTTTTCGCAAAAAAAAAAAATCTAGAAATTGCTTTCCAATTCCCTAGTCTTTTATTTCCAACAAGCTATAATAGAAGAGCTATCTTGTTCGGTTTACCACCTGAAAAAGAAAGCTTTTTGAAAGGAGGAAGAGCTAAAAATGCACAAAAACAAGTTTATTGAAATCGAATTCCAACCTGAAGAGGGAACTGAATCCCACACCTCGTCCTCGGATCAAGAGACGCCCCAACTCGAATATCAAATCCCTTCCCACCCGCCATGAACGCCCACCCCCGATCCGACCCGCACGAAACCGAAAAATTCGAAGCCCTAGCCATGGAGACCAAGATGTAAGGGCTTTCCGGCGCGGAATGCAGGCGCTGGCGTGGGTAGATTGGAGTCGAAACCAGAAGATCGAAGTGGTCGATGCGGTGGACGGATAGAACGAGGGTATCCGGCCGGCTACTAACACCTTCTTCCCCCAACCCCGCCTTCTCTCTCTTTATGGTCCGTCGGCGGAGTCGCCGAAGCGAGGCGTGGCGAGTGTACCGCTGAAGCTTTCGCGAGCACCTTTTGCCGCGGCTATTGTTGGTGGTCGAGAAACGTACCGAATATATATATATATATATATATATATATATATATATATTGAAAATTTCCAATTCTTTATTGGGTTACAAATCCTGAGAAAAAAAAGTTGTAAAATTTCAATTCTTTTATATTCGCTTTTATGATTTAATCTCCATTATATTCATAGGTACGTATGTTAAATAACAATAATTTTTATCACTATTCGTATATTTGAAAATCAATTTACGGTAAAAATACCTTCTCAATTTTTCAATAAAGATCCAGTTTCAATTTATACGAATTAAATTAAATTTTTTTTAATAGACGATTGTCTAAAGAATTAGTCGACGTAATACCTAAAACAAACTTTTAAAAAATCAATTTTAATTAATATATTTTATTTAACATCTGCATGCTAGAGACAGAAATAAAAGGTTTCAAATATTTTAAGATACAAGGCGCATGGCACTTGTCACTGTTCCAAAGAGAAGGACATCATTGTCAGCATAGTGTTCGGAAATGGTGCGACTTTCAAACGGTTAGTTTTCGCCTTATATTAATTATGAGATAATTAATTAATAAAAATAAAATTAGTTATTATATTTATTTTATTTTAATATCAAATAAATAAATATAATAATATTTTCGGATAATAAATTCTAATCTATAATATATCAATTAGTTAAATTTATTATGAAATATTAAAAAAAAATATAGAACGCTACTCTAAATTATTATTAGTCAAGTATTAATATACAAGGATAATATTAATACGTTGAGATTAGCATGTAAGTCAACAGATGATTTAATCTCACAAATCATAGATATGAGATATCAAGTTGACATAAGAGTATATATTAGAGATTATATACTAAATGTCTCGTGATCCTGTCGGAAAGCTGAGAAGAAGGACCTGTAAGTGTGTCGTGTCTATAATATTGACCGTATCTTCATGACCCGGATAGTGAGCTATCTCCTGTGTTGACCAAGTCGCCCGGAATCCTCTGATCAACAACACATGTAGCCATCGACCAGGTCGCCCTGGTCTCTGGTACCCCGATGCTCGAGGTGGATCCCAATAATGTATAAGCAGTCGAATAAATGAATAGCAGAATAATGACGTAAATGAGATATGAATTCAGGGATGTACCCTGGCCCCGGGGCGCCCTCGGATGGATGGGTGAGCTGATCGCGGTGTTGCTCGAGTTGCCGCTGCCGTGCAGAGTATATAGATGTCCACCAGATGAGTAGCTGGCTCCAACGGCTCGAAGTCGGACGCGATGTGGATCCGCTGGACGGAGCACGGTCCGACTACAACATCAGCTCGCAGGCCGGAATAGGGACACGAGGACCGGAATACAACAGCGGCGCGAAAGCCGAACACACTCTTGGCTCATAGGCAGGAATATACAATTAGTACCATACCTGAGCACTCGAACGACAGCTGCCCCGGAGGGCACCGGAGGAGGCTGTCCGGAGGCGTCGGCAGCGGCACTCGCAGCCTCTATAGGCTGCGGTGGGTGCCGGAAGGAGCGATGGCAGGCACTGTGAGCTGCGGCAAGCACCGGAGGGAGCGGCGACAGTCGCTATGGACTGCGGTGGGTGCCGGAAGGAGCGATGGCGATCGCTAGCAGCGGAGGCCCACTGGAGACGGAGCCCGCCAGCGGTGACGCCACATGAGGCTGCCACGATGCACACTTGGGGAGGCGGCTGAGATGCTGATCGTCAACGTCGGCGATTGCCAGAGGCGGTTGAAGACATCGGCTACTGCTGGAGGAGGCGGCACCGGCCGCTGGATACGCCGGCTACTGCTGGAGGAGGTGGCACCTGCCGCTGGAGATGCCACCGGAAGAGGAGGCGGCGCTGGACGCTATACGCGACGACGGTACTGTAGTGGAGACCGGAGGGCAAGGGGTAGAAGAGAGGAGCAATCGGCGACCGGCGAGGGAGGAGGAAGAATGTTGGCGGCCCCCCTCTGTTTCTCCCTGGTGACGGTGGAAACGCACCCCTTTCCCCCTAAAACACGAACTGGTCCTCTCCTGGCGATAGCGTTCCTTCGGCAGGAGAGATCCCGGCGCCGGCGGCGGTCTCTCGGTGGCGCCGGCGAGACCCGCGAAGGAGGTTGCTAGCGGCAGCCGAAGAAAGCCACGAAGAGCCCTTGTCACGAAGATGAACAGTGCGCTCTTTTAAAGCAAAGCCCTACCCATGCCGAATGACCATAAAACCCCTCCCTTCTTCCCCAATTACCTTTATGTCCTAAACCACATCCGGATCACCTCGCTATGAGAATGTTTCATGGATCGTTATATAAATGTTATAAACATTCTCATAGTGACTATTAGTATAAATAGTCCTTACACCTGAAGTCACTATGGTTTCCTACATAAGGAGTTGTATACTTTGGTATCGATAAACATCACCCGTAACAGGATAGACCATAAAGTCGATCACTAGGTATGCAATAGGTTATGCGGAGGGATGTGAGTAATGTAGATGAGATCTATCTCTTCCATACGACGAAAATGAAATCTGTGGGTCTCTTGATTAGTAGGACACAAGAATGTATGACCATGCTTAAATGAGTCAATATGTGATATTGAGCTTATTTGATTGAGTGTGTCTACTTAGATATCAAGAAACACAAAGATTGATAAGAAGATGACACGCTCTATGTCTCATTGATCAATATAGATATCAAGGATAAAAGCATTGAGTCATAGAAGATAATAGACACGGAAAGATTAGGTCGGATCTCGATATTCTCGTCACTTGGATAGCAATGATGCATTGTTAGATGTCACTCATTGCTTATATATCAAAAAATATTTTATATAAATTGTCAACATTTCGAGAGCCTATTAGATTACACACAAAGAATATATTGATTTGAAGATGAATTATAAGGTTAAGTCTAATCTAAATTATATATATTGAGTTAGACTTAAATGAATACAGATTAGACTCTATGAGGAATGAGTTAGATT
This sequence comes from Zingiber officinale, assembly GCF_018446385.1. NCBI lineage: Eukaryota > Viridiplantae > Streptophyta > Magnoliopsida > Zingiberales > Zingiberaceae > Zingiber > Zingiber officinale. The sequence goes on along the minus strand of NC_055986.1, from coordinate 169,647,385 downwards.
AAATTCAAATATGTCGGGACAGAGCCATTACAGGCTTCCCCTTGGAGGGCCAAGTTTTGTTGGCTCATAGAAGTTTTCTGTGAGCTGAACTTCTTATTGTATTCTTCCATTTGTGAACTAAATTCATCGAATCTTTCATTTAGACCCAATTGTTCTGCAATATGCCTAACGTACGGTCACTCTTTTAAAAGGACTTTGAGCCAGAAACATAGAAAGTACATTAAGTATAATGGATCACAACATCTTTATAATTATAATACAGAAACAGAAAAAACAAACACCTTTCCTCTCCCTAAAAAATGCACATGATAAAAAAAGTTATGAAGAATCAAGAAACATAGGAGTTTACACAGACCACTAAATTCTTTCCTCAGGTGATGCGTGTATACAATTCTTCACAGTTGTGCAGAAGAAATGACAGCTCAAAAAAGCATAGAACAAAATTTCTTTCTAGTTCAGATAACATAAAGATGTCAGAGCCCTAGTCCAAACTCTCATATTTGATGATTACCTATAAATGAGAGATTACATTATGTGCGTGAAAACAAGAGTTCATGAATTACTTATGCTTAACCAATGTCAATTGTAATATCGAATTCAAGATGTATGAAAATAGCCCTGCATCCTCAGTAGGGACAGGTGAATGTCAATGAAAATCTAGAAAGAATACTACAAGAAATACTATTTCAAAATACCAAAAGTATTTTAAAATATCCTAAATTAGAAACCACTAAGAATAATTTCCATAACTACATTGTGCATAACCATGAAAAAGTCATCTGCAAGATACAGTTTGTATCTATGATCTTTTTAATTTCTTCACAAAGATGAGTTAAGAAGATGCATGGACTACAGAAGACTATTCTTTTGACTTTTGTAGTTAATTGGATAAGTTATTTCATCATACATGATGACTAAATGACTATTAGATAGCAAAAAGTGACTAAATAACCAAGTTCAATTAGAACTGCTTTAATGATATTGTAGAATTCATTACAGCACAACTTATTATATCTAATGGTTACCATATTTGTATAAACTATTTGTTAACATGAGTTGGTAATTTTTTATATTATAGATGTGGGCTACTAGCATAGACACTTCTCGCCTCGATGTTTTCCTTATGACTTACATGCCGAAAACGGGGAAAACACTTGATGTGGATATGAAGACAATGGTTGTAAGTATAAAAACTTGCTAGTTTTTGGAGTTATAGATAAAACAATAGTTCTTTTATAATCTAATTTCTTGAATGGTGCAGGACGCTATAAGAGATGTCATTTCTCGAGTTTCTGAGTCAGACGTCACAACCACATTCAAGGAGAAGCTATTGGGTAGCCTTGTTGGTGGAGAGGGGCGGCCTCGTATGCGCTGCTTGGGTACAATTCCAGCACCAAATGCAGCTCCCGGTTCATCTCATTTAGCTCCGAGTTCATCTAATGCAGCTCCTATTTCTTTGGAGTCAATCTTAGAAGGATTGATGCAAATGATAATTGATAAAGTAGGAGAGTACGTGCTTGAAAAGGCACGGGCTGAAGCACGAGATGAAGTTGTTGTTGCCTTAGGGAATTTCTTCCAAACCATTATTGCCGGAGCAAATAATGATCCGAATAGATCATCTGTGAGAGCAGAAGGAAATACAAGTACGCGAGTATTATATTTTAGATGACTAAAACAATTTTAAGTTCTTTCTTATAATTACTTTGTAATTAAACTGCCTTTGATCAAAATTTTTGAATTTAAAATAATATTGATTCCTTAAAATAATATCATTTAAATTCACTAACACCTCTAACACCATGAATTTTGTATGTCACGTTAGTGTGGACGTATACAAAATCAAATATTTGTAAGAGGAGGGTCTCATCCATTAATTATCTTGTCATCCTTAAATTACCTCAAACGCCATGAATTTTGTATGCCACATTAGTGTGGACGTATACAAATTCATTTGTTTGTAAGAGGAGGTTTTATCCAATTTATTTTGTCAACCTAACTTTATGACAAAATTACCTCAAACACCGTGAATTTTGCATGTCACGTTAGTGTGAACATATACAAATTTAAATATTTGTAAGAGGAGGGTTTCACCTAGTTTTATGACAAATTAATAGTTGGTATTCCTTTGGTCCCTCAAAATAATAGCAGTGACTTCGTTGGGGAGGATACCATTGAATGCGTCTAAGTGTATATCATTACTTGATACTTAGTCCATTAAATAGGATTGTGCCCCTTCAGTTGGAGTGTCGAACCTTTCCTATTTAATGGGCACAAGTATCACACGCTCCTAAATAATTTCCTATATCCATCCATAAAGGAAGTTTGATCTAGTGATCCGCAATAAACTCATCCGTTGTGGAGGGAGGCACTCAGAGCCAACACGCAAGCTTGTTGCATCACTTACAAACCAGTAATAGAGACCGTGGAATTTTATTTAAAAATCCCTCTCCCACTTAATTATTTAAGGTGAGGAATTTTAACTATAACAAGCACATATCATATGCGCACACACATCACAGTAAATAAAAACAATAAATATGGAAATTAATTTTTCAACTATTATGGCTTCTTCCATGACTGTCCTTCACGTGTTGCCATCCCTAGGGATCATGCCGTCGGGTCCATCGAACTTCCTTTTCCGCTGCGCCTCTGGTCCTCCAATAGCACCACACCTCGCAAGGATACGATCTGCGATAAAAATAGAATTTTACATATATCGATCATATATTCCACAAAGGAATGTACATGTATTCTAGATCGAACAAAAAAAAATAAAATTCTAAAACTAATATAGCTCCTGATGTATTTGATACATACAATCATGCACACACAAAATAATGCCCTTGACATGTCCAAGGGTCCAATCACACACAATATCTATATGCCATAATAGTTGGAGCCTGCAACCACAAAGTTAGCACATCCTACTATTATCCTACCTAAATTATGTATGACATGTGTATAATCTATCTTAAAACCAAACACACAGAGGCAAACCCTAGCTCTGATACCAATTGTTGGTTGGTCCTAGGAAGATCATACCAGTTCCACTGTACAAAAATTTTGTACAAGTGTCGAACCTTTCCTAAACAACCTATTGTGTTCTTTAGAATTTAAATTAGGAATCGCAAACGGAACTTAACATTATTGATTCCAAATTTAACTTATCTGTTCTTAATGGTTTAGACTTGGATCGCAAGCGGAACTTAACACTATTGATCCAAATCCACCTAAATTAAATATTAATTTCCAAAATTGGCTTTCAGGTTAAATATAGCGAGGCACTAGGCCTTCTTGGATATGAGAGCAACCACCACTTCCTAGACAAAGCCTTTTAAGGAAAGTTAATATTTAATTTCCTTATATAACTCTAGGTTTAACCAAAAAGAACAATCGAATCGCAAATTCGAAAAATAAAACAAAAGAAACACAAATTCGAAATAAATCCGAAAACTCTAGAATCATATGCCTCTTGTGTTTGGTATTTCCAAAAATAACTATACAAGGAAAACTAGTATGATGCGGAAAATAATTACTAGTTATACCTTTTTTTGTAAGCAAATAACCTCTTGATCTTCTACCGTATTCCTCTTCTTATCCCGGACGTTGTGTGGCAACGATCTACCGAGATGAGAACCACCAAAGCTCCTTCTTCTCCTTGCAAGATTCGGTCACCACAAGTACTCCAAGAATATATGTGGTTCGGCCACCACCACCAAGCTCCAAGGGATGCTTCCTTTCTCTCCTTCTTCTTCAAGCTAGAATCTGGCCACCTTTAAGCTCCATGAGATTATAAGGTCCGGCCAATGAAGAAGAAAGAAAAGGAAGAAGGAAAAACAATAGGGTCGACCATCACCAAGGAGGAAAAGAGAGGAAGAAAAATAGAATAGAGTCATTCTCCATGAAGGCACCTCTACCACCTCTTTTATAATCCTTGATCTTGGCAAATAAGAAAATTTAAATAAAAAACTTCTTTAATTCCTTTGCCATGAAAAAGAAAATTTAATTAATTAAAAATCAATTTCCTTTTCTCACATAACATGGCCGGCCACCTATATTTCCTTCAAGGAAAGTTTTTATTCACAAGAATTAAAACTTCCTAATTTGTTTCCGAAAATTTTTAATAAAAATTTCTCTAATAATTTTTCCCTTCAAGGTGGATTATAAAAAGAAATTTTATAAATTAAAATCTTTCTTTTAAACATGTGGATGATTTCCAAAAAGGAAAGTTATCTCTAAAAGTAAAATCTCCTTTCAATCTACAAATAAAGAAAGATATTTATTCTTTTCTTAATCTTTTGTATAAAGGAAATATTTAATTTTTTAAAACTCTCTTTTATATCATGAACATGGTTACAAAAAAGGAAAGTTTTCTTAAAATTAAAATCCACCTTTCAAACTACAAATAAGGAAAGATTTCAAATATTTTCTTAATCTTTTGTAGAAAGCTATAAAATGAAAGATTTAAATTTTAAACTCTCTTTTAAAACCATGTTATCCACATAAGAAAATTTTAAATAAAATCTCTTTTATATTATATGTGGCCTGCCACACCTAGCTTGGACTCCAAGCTAGGGTCGGCCACTAATCTTGGCTCAATCCTTGGGTCTTGGCCGACCCTAGCTTGGGTTCCAAGCTAGCTTGGCCGACCACCAAAGAGTGGGTAAGAAGGTGGGTATAGGTGGATATAATTTTCTACATACAAGAGGCTACGATAGGGACCAAGAGGAGGAATTGGTTTTGGTCTCCCGATGAAAATAAGCTTTCCCGTGTTCACCCCGAACACACAACTTAATTTCATCAATAATAATTCATACCACTAAACCCTAAACCCTAAACCACTAAAGAATTATTATTGAACTACCGCACCAATCCTAAATTACATTTTGGGTTCCTTCTTATTATGAGTGTGTTAGTCTCCATGTGTTTAAGATGTCGAATGTCCACTAATTAAATGAGTTACTGACAATTCACTTAATTAATATCTTAGTCCAAGAGTAGTACCACTCAACCTCATCGTCATGTCGGACTAAGTCCACCTGCAGGGTTTAACATGACAATCCTTATGAGCTCCTCTTGGGGTCATTCTCAACCTAGATTACTAGGACACAGTTTCCTTCTATAATCAACAACACACACTATAAGTAATATCATTTCCCAACTTATCAGACTTATTGATTTATCGAGCTAAATCTCACCCATTGATAAGTCAAAGAAATAAATACTAAATATATGTGTTTGTTATTATATTAGGATTAAGAGCACACACTTCCATAATAACTAAGGTCTAGTTCTTTTATCAAGTCAGTATAAAAAGAACTTACCTAAAATGGTCCTACTCAATACACTTAGAGTGTACTAGTGTAATTTATTAGTTAAGATAAATTAATCCCTAATCACACTACGACTTTACCGACGGTTTGTTCCTTTCCATCTTAGTCGTAAGCAACTGTTTATAATTTATAAAAAACTGATAACATGATCTTCTGTGTGTGACACCACACACCATGTTATCTACAATATAAATTAATTGAACAACTACACTTAACATAAATGTAGATATTTTTGACCAATGTGAATCTTTATTTCAAAATAAATATTTACAAAAATTAGGCTTTTAGTATATATTCCAACAAACCAGATCAATTGGATGTGCCTAGAGTTCTCCAAAATGAAGCTTCATGGCTGGTATAACTCTAACACAAATTCCTCAGTGCTCATATTCTTGCTCGTGTGACTCTTCATATCCATAGTGGCTCACCAGTAAGAATGACTCTTGTGTTATAAGCTGCATAATGGATTTATACTAACCACTACTTATTTACCTGATTCTTACATGCATCTTTCCTAGTTTCTATAAATTGAAAAAGAACCCTGTGAATATGGTTATAAAAATGTTTCCTAGGTATCAACCTTTATGGCTATCCTTTTTTGTTTCTCAGTAGAGATGAGTATTTATCAAGTCCCACAGCCAAGTTATAATCCAAGTGTCAATTCAAGGTTTAAATTATGGTTCCAGTACTAGTGTTGACCCTTATTTACACACAATATTGGTCATCACAGATCAGCCATTCCAACAGTGCAGGATGAGAGATAAGAAGAGCAAATGGAAGAAGATGAGGAAGTGGAATAAGAAAGAAGGAAGAGGAAAAAATAAGGGGAATAAGTATCAGACAAGGGGAATGGAGATGACTGATCATACCATTGATGCCTCTCTCAAGGGGTGGGAAGTTGGTTTTGAGTGGGCGGGGGAGGTTGATTGTTCTCAATTAAGAATAATCCTTTACTCTTGATCGAGAGAAGTTGTTGGAAATTGGAACACAGATAGGGTTATGCGATTAAGGCAATTACAAGCCCCCTCAACGAAGTTGTTGGCAGAGATTGACTACGTCAAGCCCCCTCAATGAATCTTAGGTAAACAGCAACAATGCAGTTGAGGTAGGCCTAATTTTGTCCATTTCTCCTCGTTTTCCTTAGTATGATCCAAAATATACCCATGCATTGCCTATTGTATGCAATAGAATCTTGTTTACAAGCTGCAGGAGCAAGCTAAGTATAACCTCCTGGGTCGATCCCATTTCAATTTGGATTCACAGAATGATAACTCATGCTGTGCCAATTGAAACAAACTGATATTTTGAAACTGTTACAATTGGCAACGGTATCATCTCTGCAAACAGTAGGCTGCGACAAACCGGTTGGGGATCCAGGTCAAGAGGTTTACTAGTTCAATCCCGTTGGCTATTTGACTAAAGATATAGTAAAATATATAAATTTCAAACTAATATTGAAAATTCAAGTCAACAGAACTAATTCTGTAAACACTACTCAAGGTAAATAATTCTATGGATGTCAATACTAATAATCTTTTTGAACAAAATACAAAAATATGTGTTCATTTTAGCTAATAAGATGGTTTATGAGTTATTGCACGCCTCATTGCATGTATTTTTGTTTCTCCCTAAATAATTTCCCTTCATGTTTTTTTTCTCTCTGTGTCATCACACAAACTTAACTGAAACATGACTTCGAGCATTGTGACATTAAGGATGAACACACACAAGCACAATGCTCATTTTGTTTGAACAAATGCCTAGCTTCTTATCAATTGTGTAATGAGTACCTGAAAGGTCTATATGAAACTTTGATATGCATAAATTCGAAGGAATAAATAAACAGGAATAACTTGAAACATGAATTGTTCTAGCAAGAACAATATGCTAGAAAAGATTCTTTAATGTGTGTTTTTAAATCTACAAACAAATTGATTTCATGGTTTTTAAATTGATGGTTAATGCTGTTTCAATTGTGTTGTAGCGGATCATGTATAAGGTGTAAATATCACAAAAACCAGCATAACAAATATTTAGTGGATCTGGAATTAATGGTAAAAATAAAAATTTAATAAATCAGATTCTTGATCTAACACTTCATAGTTTTTTTTTTTTTAAATTTTGTCTCTAAATTTCTATGGACACTTCTAGTTATTATAACCAATTTGCTCCTGCTGGGTTATTGGGCTAACTTGTTTTCTCTCTACTCTTACCAGTTTGCAGCAAAAGAGCTCCAAAAGATTAATGCTTTTAAAGCTCCACGGGATAAACTGCACTGCATTATGAATTGCTGTCGTATCATAAACAATTTATTGCTTGAGATTTCAATGACAACAAATCACAAACCAGCTGGGGCTGATGATTTTCTTCCAATTCTTATATTCACTACAATCAAGGCAAACTATCTTTCATTGTAATTTAAAATTTTCCAAATATTACTGTTCCTAAAAATTAGTCTTGTAATTGTTTTGCTTGGTAATTCCTTTTTTAGTCTATGTTTAAGATTCAGTTATTTTTGTGGGTCATTTTTCCTTTCATCCTATGGAAAATGATGTGTCTTCTTTTTTGTGCAAATATCTTGGCCAATCTACCCCACTTGCATTCAAACCTTAAATTTATTCAGCTCTTTAGGAAGCATTCCAAACTCGTTTCAGAAGTGGAATACTACCTTACTAATCTGATTTCAGCAAAAACATTCATAGCAAATATCAATGATAGTTCACTGTCCATGGATGAGAGTGAATTTAATAAAAATATGCAATTAGTGATATCAGCAAATGAGATGACTATCAATGAGCCTAGTGCTATTGTTCACTCATCTGAAGGCAAATCCAGCACACTGAGAAGTCATGGCAAAGAGATTAATGCCAAAGGTAGCTACTTATTCACTATAATGTCATGTTAAAGTTTACAGAGATCATGTGATAGCCTTGTATAGTATGTTTTCAATCTGAAGTTATTACCTGTAACTTGAAAACGATTCTCTGATTTGATTCATGGATCATTGTGATTTTACAAGGACTTTATTACCTCAACAAACTATATTTTGTCCATAGGCATATGATTTAGTGCATACCTATATGGTTTTATCTCGTGAATACTTCCATACTTGCAACAGTCAACTAATCTCGTCACTTGATTCCATATTTTCCTAGATTCAAAAGCCGCAAAGCAAAGTGGTATTTACAGAGTTTATTTTGTGACTTGGCATAGGAAAAATCGTATTAGTGACCACTTACCCAACTTTGCGCTTCCTACATACATATTGGTGGGATATCTAAGTATATGAGCTAACTATATATATATAAAAGTAATGCATGAAGCACCAAAGGCAACAAAGGATGATAAGGCCATAGATATGTCAAGCATATTCCCTAAGACCAACTATAACATGTTATGAGTCAAATTTGAACAGTCATTTACAAGATTCAGCCTCTAAGTTTGGTATCGTAGAGAATTTTTACTTGAGTGAGAGCAGAGATGATAAATTGATCTCAAATCCTCTAGTGCCATTCCTATACAATGCTGTCTTGGCACCACAGAATGTGCTTTCAAGGGTGCATTTCTGATAAGCTACAAGTACCTATATTGTTTCCAGAATCAAGTTTCAAATCTCTTTCCTATCTAATGAATTACAATAAAACGTTTTGCAATTCTAATACTTTTTTACTGAGTGCATGTTGAGATTAATAGTATCGACTTTGTTAACTGAGAATCCATCTGTTTTGCCAGACTACAGATATCCATTCATGGAAGCCAAAGCACAGGATCTCAGGTTCGAGGACGTGCAGAAGTTGCTGGGCTTGTATAAACACATTGTAACAAAGTACGCGGCACTGTCAGATGCGCTCAGCCGGCTCTCCATCGACCAAAATCACCTCCTTGCTCTCCAAGATCCAAAAAGCAAGGCCAAGATGAAAGAGCAGATTGATAACGGTACTGAAAGAACTAATCTTGATTTCTGATCTGTCTATTTCCTCCAATTCATGTCAACTTCACACTTTCCATTTCTTTGTATGGTACAGCCATGAATAATAGAACTTCAAGGATGCATCCTTTTGATGAAGAGACTGACTGAGACATTACAGTGGCTTTATCCTTCGATCTGTAATATGTACATAGTTCCTTCACTTCGTCTTCGTGTCCATTTTCAGATGCGATTACCAAACCAGAACGGACTTGTTATTTTTCTGATGAAGTGTTTACAATAGCGTAACAGTTTGGAATAATATAATGTTTATTTAAAAAAAAAATACAACCCGTTTTGTTAATAATAATTTCCATTTCTCTCATCTCAAATTAAAAACCCCTTTGAATTTCTAGTTAGTTTATCGAGGGCGACAGCCACTCGAGGTGAGTCGGTCGACTGTTAGTTGGCCGTCCGCCAAACTGACGGCGTCAAACAAATCCGTGTCCTGGAAATAGACGGCGCTTGGAAGCCAAGGTTATTATTTTAGTTGAGCCAACTTTCACCCGATCATCTGAATTTGGGTGGAATCTTCTTTTTATTATAATAATTATTATTATTTTCCTTTTTTGCTCCTTAAAATTCCAACTCATCCCATGTCGCTCTCGTCCTCTCCATCCGCGCTGGCATTACTCTTACGTTACCAGTTACGATACGATGTCCGGCTTCGTGGGTCCCGGAGATTATGCCAATGACGAGTCGGGTGCACGCAGAAACAAGTTAGGCCAGTACTTTACTTGGGTGGCGGGCCGACCGTTTTGCCATTCGCGACTCGGTGGAGACTTTTGTATCTGAAAGGTCGACGGTGACACGGTGGAGAGACGAGGCCCGAGACGAGGCCCGATCAACGATCTCGTCTTCTCCCTTTGCTTTGCTCGTCTTCACGCGCTTCTTCTGATCGAGATCGAGTATAAGTTCGGTGGCTCTTCTTCTCTTTATACTCCGCCATTTGGTTCCACTTCGATCTCTCGGCGAGCGACGAGAGAGAGTGGATTGGCGTCGATTGATGTATATATTGCGTGTTTGTGTTGAGGTATGCAGTAAATTCGCCCTTTTTAGCTTTTTTTTTCGGCTCGAATTCTTCTGCGATTTCAGTTGCAAAGAAATCGTTGGAAAGTTTTGGTTCTGTCAAGGATCGGGATTTTCCCCCTTTTTCTTCTTCTTAGTTCTTTGGGTGGGCGGAGAGGGGGAGTTCTATTTGCTTATTAGGGATTACAGTCGAATTGATGTCTTCTCAGAAGTTTTCATGATTTTCTTTCGGCACTTACTGAAAAAAGTAGATTTTTGGGAGGACCGGTAATTTTTCATGGATGGATCTGATCACCTTTCTTTATTTTGCCATCCTTATTCGTTTTGTTGAATATTCATTCACAAGATGGGAGCTTCCAGCTTGTTCTCTTTCTGAGCTTTCGTCTGTGTTGCCTTTTGATTTGGTGTTTATTATTTACAGTATCTGCCCGACCAACAAAGGGTCTCAGTTGCTGGATCTATATGCTCCTGGATTTGATCTCCCTTATTTGTATACTTCTTGATTCTCTAGTTGACCCAAAAAAAATTCAATTTTTTGCAGTAAAAAAGGCAGGAAATAGTTATACAACTTCATTCCAACTGAGATCATTGCTCCTCGATTACGATACCCTTCGCCGGTGAACCAACTCAAAGAATAAGAGATGTGGAACGAGATGAAACTGAGATCAAAGCCAGATCAAGCAGACGTGGATTTCTTTCAATCTTCACCAAAGAAGGACTGGTCGTTCGGCCGACTGGTTAGTCTCGTCTCATTCCTCCTCGTCTTCATGTCCGGCATCGTCTTGGGCTTATCTGGGAGCGCACACTACACTCGGTACTTCGCCTCGCGGACCGAGCTATTCTTCCCGACCACCATCTATTCGACGGAATGCTACAAAGATTCCACAGATTTCAAGACCTTCGCCCAGCCGACCAACTTGGCACATACCATGTCCGACGACGAGCTCTTTTGGAGGGCGTCGTTGGTGCCAAAGATGGAGGAATATCCTTTCCAAAGAGTGCCCAAGGTAGCATTCATGTTCTTGACAAGGGGGCCTCTGCCTTTTGCCCCTCTCTGGGAAAGGTTCTTCAAAGACCACAAGGGCTTGTTCTCAATCTACGTGCACACCCTTCCAGATTACAGGCTCAATGTACCAGAGACCTCCGTTTTCTTCGGCAGACAAATTCCCAGCGAGGTGAGAAGCTATATCTGATTCTGTTCACTTCCATAACATCACACCATCAAACTTCTGTTCCTTACCTCTTTTTCTATTTGCAGGAGGCATCATGGGGATCCATCACATTAATAGATGGCGAGAAGCGCCTCTTGGCCAATGCTTTATTGGACTTCTCCAACGAGCGCTTTGTGCTGCTCTCCGAGAGTTGCATTCCAGTGCACAACTTCCCTACTGTATATGAATACCTCATCAATTCAGCCCACAGCTTCGTCGAGTCCTACGACGAGAACACCCGGCAGGGCCGCGGGCGATACAGCCGGCACATGGCACCCAAGATCATGCTGTATCAGTGGCGGAAAGGCTCTCAGTGGTTCGAGCTCAACCGCGAGCTAGCGGTGAGCATAGTCGCGGACTACAAGTACTACTCCCTCTTCAGAAGGCACTGCAAGCCTTCCTGCTACCCAGATGAGCACTACATTCCGACTTACATGAACATGTTCCATGGATCATTGACAGCGAACCGGAGCGTGACATGGGTCGACTGGTCCAGGGGCGGCCCTCATCCGGCACGATATGGCGCACCGAATATCACAGTGGAGTTTATTCAGGCCATAAGAAACAATGGGAGCTTCTGCATGCACAACTCAGTGCCAACCAACATTTGCTTTCTCTTTGCAAGGAAGTTTGCTCCTAGTGCATTGCCTCCTTTGCTCAACCTTACTCAAGCAGTAATGGGATTTTGATTCATTCACATCATTGCTTCACAAAGTCGTCTATGATCTATCCATATATTCATTGATTTGTTTAGATATAAATTATGTGAATAACAACAATCATTCACTTCATAGTTTATATTCTAGTTGTTAGATTAGACTGTAGCAGTGGTTGATGCTGGAGTTGGAATATGAACTCATCTAATCATACAATTGATTTTTTTTCTTCTTCCTATCAAACATCCCAACCTGTTGATTTATTTTCTTGTTGTCAATGTTTGTTTATTTGCTGAGTTGGTTGAGATCAGGTCACCAATTATCCAAATAATGATGGTTAAGGCCAACTGTATGATGTGTGACTTCACTCAGATTTTAGTTATGACCTGCCTCATGTCAATAATTTAGGCAGATTATCTAATTAAGCTTGCTAACCAGCCATTTGCAGGGTATCTTTTTATTCTACTAATTAGAGCCGTCAATTTAAATTGGTTATCAGATTGGCTTGTCCTACCAAACAATCTAAGTAGGTTGAGTTAAAATTTTATCAATCCATTTAAAGACGGGTTCAAATGAGCCGACCCTGCCTAGGCCCATTAATTATAATTTCAAAGGTATTTACTAAAAAAAAAGGAGTGTTTTTTTACTTATCTGGCTAGAAAATTCGTTATTCACATTTTTGTTCCACTGTTTTGACAAAAAAATCGTGGTCGGCAGGATTCGAACCTGCGCGGGCAGAGCCCACATGATTTCTAGTCATGCCCGATAACCACTCCGGCACGACCACATTGGATATTAATGGGTGTGTTGCTAATCAATTAATAAATTATATATATCTTTTAACTGATCTTTAACTTTTATTTTAACACAAAATTTATCCATCTTTTAACGCATCGAATTAAAAAGTAATAAGCTTGCTCATTAATGTGTGTAGTTCATCAATAATTTTACTTTTAGATCTCGATGTTTAATTTAACTTTATGGCCTATGTTTATTTACATCCAAATTGTAAAAAATGAAAACCATAAATTTACTAAGTTATATATGATAATTTTATTTATGATTTAACTTTTAAATTAATAATCTTCATAATATTTTGTGAGCACCTCGAGATAATATAACAATTTATTCGAAAGATAATACTTTCGATAAATAAATAAATAACACAGAATATGTATTACTAATCTGACCAACATCAACTTAATAATAAGACTAAATAATGAAAATAAGATCATTGCAAGGCATGGAACCTAATGACAAAGAAAATGGTCTTTCATGATCAATTGGGGACTCAAAGTTTCCTTGAAAACGTAATTACTCGGGGTGTCTAGATGAATCAACTCTTCTTGCGTGGAGTTACGAAGCATCTCGCTAAAGGGTTAGAATTGACCATGAGATCAATCCACCAACAGGTAATTGAGATTTTAGAATTGAAAGACATCTCACGATCGAGAAAGCTTCGTTGAGACGCACTGCTTGAATCTTCAATTGAGATTGGAGAAGCCTCTACAAAGAGAAACAAATATTAACAGAGAATCTTTGATATTCTACCTACCATTGATATTATACTACTAATTCGCCAAATCTATAAACACATCTTACAACACACTTCTCCTTGTATAAACATCAAGCTAAGTAGCCAACCATATCATTTCACCAACCGACCTCAAACTTCTATGAAATCAAAAGCATGCATGGATTATAAACGTGAGATGCGATTTCACACACACTAAGTGGTAAATCAAATTTATTTAAGCTCAGTTTCATCTTCAATGATCACATCTCCAGAGGAATGCTTCTACTCCTGGGTTGCATCTTGTACAGCTTCTTCCTAAGCATCCAAAGCCCCAAGATCAAACCGGTTTCACTCTAAACGCACAGCACTTTAAAAAGCTCATACGGGAGCTTCCCCAGCCATGACTTGTTTTTTCTCATCCTTTAATTTTTCATACCCATAGTACTTATTACTTCTTCATCCTCATTTTCATACTTTTTTCTCGATAACTTTTAGCGCTTTAACGTCACTAAACTTGTCCTTTTGGCTACTAAGATGTGATCTTTTCTCTTCTTCTGACTCATCGAACCCACAATCATCCAAATTACTACTTGTTGTATATATATTGAATGGAGAAGAGGTGGAAGACACATGAAACTCTATTGTGAATGAGACTTTAGTATCATATTGAGAGTTTCAAGGCATGTTTATTCGTTTATATTAATTCACATACATGATGTGAACAAATATATGAGGAGAGTCTTTCTCTCACGTATGGGTACGAAGAGGGTACAAATCTAAGGTCCGGATTATACTGAACCAAGTTGACTCATATATGAGCACAGCCAGAGGTGTGAAGAATCTGTTACAAGAAAACTGTGACCTTGCTTTGCCCGATCGGTCACTTGCCTTCTTCGCTCGACATTCTTGAGTCCTAACGACATGACGTTATAATAGTACGTTCCGTCAGCCGTAATGAAGTTAGTATTCTCGGATGACCGCACTTGGTGATTCCCTTGGTATGTGTCGAGCATACAGATCAGCTCGCAGCCTACCGTTGAGTCCACCATCTGGTCTATCCTGGATAACGGGTAAAAGTCCTTCGGGCACGCCTTGTTCAAATTGCGGAAGTCGATGCAAACCCGTCATCTATTGTCCAATTTGGAGACCAACATGACGTTGGCTAGCCAGCTCGGGAATTGAACTTCCCTAATATGGTGACCTACAACAACTTCTCTATCTCCGCCCGGATGATCAAATTTTGTTCTGCGCTGAAGTCCCTCTTTCTTTACTTCGCCGGCCGAGCATCCGGTCGAACATGAAGCTCATGCTGAGCCACGTTCGAGGAGATACCGGGAAGCTCATGTGTCGATCAGGCGAACACATCGTGATTTTGTCTAAGGCATGCAATCAATTTTGCCTTCTTGTCCACCTTCAGGTCAGCGACAATAACGGTGGTTGCTTCCGTTCAACTAAGGTGGATCTGTACCTCCTCCTTTTCTTTGTACACCAGTGTAGGAGGCTTTTCAGTGATTGCGTTCACCTCCAAGCGCGGATTCTTCCGAGCGCTTCTCGCTTCGGACTTGACCATCTCGACGTAGCATTGCCGAGCAGCCAACTGATCGCCTTTAACCTTGCCTACCCGGTTGTCCACCGAAAACTTAATCTTTTGACAGTAGGTAAACACCACCGCCCAGAATTCGTTGAGGGTCGGTCGACCCAAGATGATGTTGTAGGCTGATGACGCGTCCACCACGATAAAGTTCGTGGTTCTGGTTCTCCTCAATGGTTCTTCCTTGAGCGAGATGGTCAGTCGATCCTATCCGAGTGGCAACACTTCATTACTCGTAAAACCATAAAGTGGGGTCGTCATGGGCAGTAACTCATTCCGATCAATTTGTAATTGATCGAACGCCTTCTTGAAGATGATGTTCACCAAACTCCCTGTCTCAATAAAAGTTCGATGAATAGTGTAATTAGCGATTACCGCCCGGATGATCAGCGTGTTGTCATGAGGGATCTCCACTCCCTCCAACTCGCTGGGGCCGAAGCTGATCTCGGGCCCTTCGACCTTCTCCCTGCTACATCCCACAGCGTGGATCTCCAGCCGTTAAGTGTACGACTTCCTGGCTCTGTTGGAGTCGTCGCCGATCGACCCTCCGGCGATCATGCCTATTTCTCCTAAGGATGCGTTGCTTCTGTTTTCTTCTTCCCGAGCGGAGGGTCTATTTCGCTCGGCCGAGACTCGGGAGGGATCTGTGTCATCCTTTCGCTGGTGTTGATGGTGCCGCTCGAGCGCGTTTCTTTCGTCCTCTCGCCGCCCAGTAGATTGGTGTCTTTGGCGCCGATTGAGAGAAGGAGATCGACGGTAGTATCCTCTTGGAGCCGGTCGGCTGATGATTGGTGTTAGACCGCGACAATCACGCGTGTTGTGGGTCGCCGACTAGTGGAAAGAATACAACATCAGTGTCCACACCTTGCCTTTTGACGCCTTCTGCCGACCGGAAGCCACATGCTGCACAGCATGTGTCCTGGTCTTCTGGTGTGGTCGCGCTCCTTCGGCCCTCGGCCCTATGGGCGGCTGATGGCTGCTTGATAGTCGACGCCTCTTTTCTTCTGGCCGCTTGGGCTTCTTCCACATTTATATATTCGTTGGTCTTCTTAAGCATGTGGTCAAAGTCCCTGGGCGACTTCCTGATGAGCAATCGGAAGAAATCTCCCTCGACGAGCCCCTGAGTGAAGGCGTTCATCATCGTCTCGTATGACCGAGGGGATGCCTATGGCTACTTGATTGAAACGTTGTATGTAGGCCCGAAGTGTTTCTTTTGATCCTTGTTTCAGGGAGAAGAGGTTGACGATCATCTTTTGATAGCGTCGGTTGTTGGCGAAATGATGTAAGAATGCAACTCGTTCGGAAGTCCTTGAAGCTGCGTATAGATCCGTCCGGCAATCTTCTAAACCAACGTTGCGCCGATACAGAGAGAGTAGTAAGAAAGACTTGGCACTTTACCCCATCTGTATACTGGTGCAGCGTGACTTCATTATCGAATCTATCCAGATGATCATCTGGATCGGTCGATCCATTGTATGTCCCGATCACCAGCAGGGTATAATGTCTGGGTAGAAGGTCTTGTAAGATCTCCTCGGAGAACTGCCGATTGATCCCTTCAGGTGACGCGTTGCTTCGGGACTCCTTGCCTTTTCGTGCCTCCCGAATGGGAGCATCATCCGAAGACGATCCCCATTCTTGATTCGCTTGGGCTATTTCTGAGAGGGTTTGGAACCAGGCGCGATGAAAGGGGATCGGCGTGGACGGTGCTTCCCCCTGTGTGCCGATCGGCCTTCTATTCTGCCCCCATACGGAGATTTGCTCCGCTCGGTCTTCCTGCCCTGCTCGTCTCCCGGCTGCCGATGCTGCAGGCTGCAACGCTTGCCGATTGGCTAACGCCTGTTGTTGTTGCTGCTCAATCATCTTTGTCACTCGGGCTTGAACGAGCATTGACTCTTCCTGGGTGAGTGTCACGGTGGTGAGTCATCCAACGTTCTCTATCTTCTTGCCTCAGATGTAGGTTAAGTTCCCACAGATGACGCCAAATATGATTATGTCCGAAAGTCGAAGAGATGAAATGCCGGGGATGTGGCGCTCTCGCTCACCACCTATAGACTCCACTCGGACCTGCAACACAGATGACGTTAGTGCCGAGCCAGGGAAGGGTCCCTGGCGTTGACCCTCTGACGCTTAAGTCAGTCACCGACGATAAAGTAGAAGGCGGAGCAAAAATGAACAACAGAGAGCACAGTGTCTCGCGTATTGCGTACCTCCGCCGATACTTGAGCCCCCCTTTGTATAGAGTTCTTGTAGCGCGCGTACATCCTTCCCAAGGCGAGCACACTTCTCAAAGTTTTCCCTGAAAGACTTGTTGGTAAAGTGTTTCTGACACAGTACCTTAACGGACCGAGCATATCTTTGAAGTGATAGTAGAAGCTTCCGCCGTATGATCTTCTGGTTATCCATGCTCTGTGTCGGCGACACCAACTCCCAAAAGGACGTCGATGGATATCAGAGGAAGTGTACTGTTAGGCCGAGCGAGTTGGTCGCTCGGCCGGAATTTCGCCGCTCTGGTGTCCCGTTCAGTCGATCAGAACCTCGCTACTCCTGTCCGTGTGTCCGCTCGACCGAAATTCCACTCTGCCACTGCCAAGACCTACTGCCAGGCCAAGCGGGGTAGCCACTCGGCTTGGTTTCTGCACCTCGTCTCCTCCTCCGTTCGGCGTCTGATAATCCATTGAGCGTCGGTCGTTTTACTTCTCCTCGTGTAGAAAGGCGGCGACGGATCGAGGCATTCTCCCTCAGTAGGGGCATGCTTCACCCGACCGTCCGATGAAATCTGTGCGTTAACCGTTTTGACTTTGACCTCTATCATGACCACAAGATGAGACCCTTCATCATCACCGCATCATTTATGATAAACTTTCTTAACTTGTTTTCCTAAGTAATAGGTGTTAATGAACATTTTGTTTTCATTGAATGAGTAATCTACATGCCAATCTAAGCATGCCGCGGACTTTTTAATTTTATAGTTACGTCCATGAGTTAATCCGTATATCCCCAATTCGTTAAGATGATGGGTCAACTTACCTCACCACCGCTAGCCCACCCAGTTTACCAATATCTTATTGCTTCTGTTGAATCTTTGTTTCATAATTAATGAAGATTTTTTTTTTCACTTTTTCTGGGCATAAGATTAATTATAATTTCAAAGGTATTTACTTTAAAAAGAGTGCCTTTTCACTTATTTAGCTAGAAAATTCGTTATTCACATTTTAAACGAAGCCTTCCCTCAAGAAATTGCAAAAAAACTCGTGGTCGGCAGGATTCGAACCTGCGCGGGCAGAGCCCACATGATTTCTAGTCATGCCCGATAACCACTCCGGCACGACCACATGGGTGTCATTAGTCAATTAACAAAATATATATAACTTTTAACTGATATTTTACTTTATTATAACACAAAATATATCCATCTTTTAACTCATCGAATTATAAAGGTAATAAGCTTGCTCATTAATGTGTGTAGTTCATCAATAATTTTACTTTTAAATGTGGATGTTTAGTTTAATTTTATGGCCTATGTTTATTTACATCCAAAATGTATATAACATCTTAAAAATAGAAACCATAGATTTACTAAGTTATACGATAATCTTGTTTGTAATTTAACTTTTCAATTAATAATCTTACGTGATCTCCGTAAGATAATATAACAAACTACCTAGAAGATAATACTTTCAATAAATAAATAAAAAACATAGAACCTGCATTATTGATTTTAAGCACATACCAACATCAACTTAATAATAAGACTAAACAATAAAAAGGAAATCATTGCACAGACATGAACCCTAATGACAAAGAAAATAAATCTTCATGATTAATTAGAGACTCAAAGCTTCATTGAAAAATAATTGCTCGGGACGTTTGGATCAGCCAACTCTCCTTGCGTGGAGCTGCGAAACATCTCACTAAAAGGTTAGACCTAACCATGAGGTCAATACATAAGTAGATAATTGAGATTTTAGAATCAAAAGACGTCTCACGACCGAGAAAACTTCATTGAGACACACCGCTTGGATCTTCAACTGAGTTTGGAGAGGTTTCTACAAAGAGAAACAAATGTTAATAGAGAATCTTTGATATTCTACCTAACATTTGTTTAGCAATGCCTCTGATAATAGTATAATAACAATGGAATAATTCTAAAGAAAAAAACAACTGTTAGATAGTAAGTTGCAAATCAGAAGCCAGTTAATTTGAGACAAAGTATGGAGATCATATAAATTTACCAATTGCAATAAGCTCTTTCCGTAACATCAACTTTGATGCATGACCTACTTGCAAGATGAATGTGATGCATTTGAGTTGCTTCACACTTCACGCATGACTTGTTATAAGTAACGCAATTCAACTTGTGGTTACTTGTAGAATTTGATGAATGCAATGATACAAATGTAAGGATGTCATTCAACTATAATTCACTAAATCTATAAACACATCTTACAACACACTTCTCCTTATATAAACATTAAGCTAATTAGGCAACCATATCATTTTATATAAACATCCATCTAATTAGCCAACCATATCATTTCACCAACCGACCTCAAACTTCTATGAAATCAAAAGCATGGATTATAAACGTGAGATGCGATTTCACACACACTAAATGGTAAATCGAATTTATTTAAGCTCAGTTTCATCTTCAATGGAAT
Source organism: Zingiber officinale (assembly GCF_018446385.1). Lineage (NCBI taxonomy): Eukaryota > Viridiplantae > Streptophyta > Magnoliopsida > Zingiberales > Zingiberaceae > Zingiber > Zingiber officinale. The sequence continues at coordinate 169,627,424 of NC_055986.1, read as the reverse complement.
CAATTTTGTAACTTTCAAGTTGTTCCAAATTATCACTAGTAGCATTCCATAACAATAAGAAAAAAAAAGGGTAAATCTTTCACCATTACATCCAGAGCATTCTCCAGAGGAATGCTTCTACTCCTGTGCTGCATCTTGTACAGCTTCTTCCTAAGCATTCAAAGCCCCAAGATCAAACCGATTTCACTCTAAAAGCACAGCACTTTAGAAGCTCAAACGGGAGCTTCCCCAGCCATGACTTGTTTTTTCTCATCCTTTAATTAAAGCATTCTGTAAATCAACGTCCTCAATCTTGATCACTTGTTTTTTTCTCGATAACTTTTAGCGCTTTAGCATCACTAAGCTTGCCCTTTTGGCTACTAAGATGCGATCTTTTCTCTTCCTCCGCCTCATCGGACCTACAACCATCCAAATTAGTACTTGCTGTAGATATATATGTTGCAAAAAAGTAGAACTGTCACCTTAGCGACCCCCTGGGTCCAGCCCCATAAATATCCAGAGGGTGTAAATCACGGTTAAGCTGAGCAAGAGGGGTGACTGGGGGTCGAGTGGAATTTAAAGTGCAGCAGACCGAGGTTTTACGCCCGTGTACAACTGACGACCCTTGATCCCTGAACCTCCGTTGCAAGCGTCAGTCACCCTTCCAGCTGATCCAGCCCGTGGGGGCACTGTAGATATATATGTGAATGGAGAAGAGGAGGATGATGCATGAAACTACATTATAAATGGGACTCTAGTCCCATATTAGAAGTTTCAAGGCATTTTATTAGTTTATATTGATTCACATCACTACTAGAAAACTAGACTTTTGAGACAAATATTTTAAGACAGTGACAAAATTCATCTCAAATACTATGTAATTAAGACAGTAATAATAGATGTCTCAAAATTTTACATGGAGACATTAAATTTAACGGTAAAAAAAAGTTTGACATGAATCATCGTGCTCGGATTTATATATATACATTATATAATTATTATACAATAATAACATAGAAAAATATTTTTTCAAATTTAACTTATGAAATTTTTTAAATTTATAATTTGTGTTTAGGTACTATTGACAATTTATGAATTATGAAAATAAAACATATTAAATATTTAATTTATTACTTAATGATATAATAAAACATATTGATAATTTAAGAATTATGAGGATATGCCTAAACACTAAATAACGTAATAATAAGAATAAATAATAAATTTATTATATATATATATAGAGAGGATGATATTAATTAAAATTTAATTTAATTTAATTTATTTAGGAAAATAAAATAATATAATTAATAGTTAATATGAAAATAAATTTATATGATTATTTATAATTTTTTAGATTTTTAAAAATTTAAATGAATTTTTATTATATTATGTATTTAAATCAGTATATTTTAGAAAATTAATTTTATTATCAAAACTAAGTTATAAGTTCTAAATTTGTATAAATTTAATTTATTTAGGAAAATAAAAATAATATAATTAATAGTTAATAAGAAAATAAATTTATATGATTATATAGAATTTTTTAGATTTTTAAAAATTTTAAAATAATTTTTTATTATATTTTATATTTAAATCAGTATATTTTAGAAAATTAATTTTATTTATCAAAACTAAGTTATACGTTCTAAATTTATATAAATTTAATTTAATTAAATTTATTTAGGAAAATAGAAATAGTATAATTAATAGTTAACATGGAAATAAATTTATAAGATTATATAGATTTTTTTGATTTTTAAAAAAATTTAAAATGAATTTTTATTATATTTTATTATATTATATATTTAAATTAGTATAATTTAGAAAATTGATTTATTTATAAACTAAGTTATAAGTTGTAAATTTTTATTAATGTTGTTTTCTAATTTCTCTTCTCTTTTCACGAGCTTGAGCCCTAAATCACTTCATCGTTGCTCTTGTCGTTGCCATCGCCCCTGCTGTTGTCGCCGCTGCTTCCGTCGCTGCCACCGTCGCCGCTTACGTCACCGCTGTCAATTTCGCCGTTGCCACCACTTCCGCCGCTTCCACCTTCTTCGTCTTCTTTTTCTCACCCTGTCGTGCCCGCCTTGTGATCTGCCCGATCAGGTCACGCCAGTAAATCAATTTACATGGTATATCTTTTATCGTCTTTGATTTGATTTTAGTAGTATTTTGTTGCGGCGCTAGTTGAAAAATTTTCTGGATGCGATGGCGAAATTAGCCTAATTTTAATTGTGATAAATTACAAGTTAGAAAGAGGAAATTGTCTGTTGGTGATGCTGGGAGTGATAGGAAATTAATCACACCACTTCAAAATTTGACAAGTTTTAGCTTGTTGTTCGAGTTTTGCTTCTATTTTGGGTTCCCCATCCTATTGAAATTAAGATGTTCAATAAAAGATTAATATAATTACTTTTGAGAGCCCAACAATTTTAAGATTATTACTTACTGTATACCAAACAAAAACATACTTTACAAGATTCACTCATACACTCACTTCTATAATCTATTCATAAGGTTTTAGATCTAGTGATGATTTTTTGCGTTACAATTGAAGATAGATAGTCAATCCTTTGATATCATGATGCACATTTAATTTTTTTACAATTTCATTTGTAGGCATTGAATACATATAGTTCTGAAATTAGAACTTTATCACATCGGAGAGAACTTTTAGAAAAGGTATTGTTTTTTATAAATGATTGTCAAATAGATTATTTTTCATAAATGTATAAATCTAACGAACTACTTTTTCTTTTATAAATGATTGTTTTTATCAGTAAACTGTTCCTCAATAAAGACTGGTGATATGGAAAAAAGTTGGATTCATTCAAAGAATAGGAATTCAGAAGAAAAAGGTGTAGTGACTTCTATTCTAAATCAAATGAAATCTCAAATGGATGCACTTCAATCAAAGTTAGAGAATCATGAATCCCCATTGACTCATCTTCGCATGGAATCTAGTGACTTTAATAATCAAAAGGTATTTTAACTTTATTTAAATAACTAATTTTTTTTGATGAATTTTGATAGTTTTGTGATATATACATTGTTTTTTATTTAGACCATAGATAATACTATTTCACATGTACAAGGATTGGGTAACTAACAAGTACAAATATCTGAAATTATTCATGTTACTTCATTCTATTCCTCCATTGTTCTTTTTGCGCATGTACAACCTTAACATCTAGCAGTATAATATATTTTCAGTCAGCTATTTTTGTCTTCTTAATTGTAAAGATTAATAAAAAACTCAATTCAACTTATATTAGATGGTTAACATGTAATACATGTAATATTAATGCTTAGAAATTAGTGTTAATTTTTCAACTTTTGAAGTTTGTTTGGTGTTTTTTAAAATGAAATATGAGCAATCGTGCATACTTCTGTCATGCTTCATATTTCCTTTTGTTCCTCCCATCTTAAATTTTTGTGCATTCCAAGACTAGACTACTTCATGCAAACTTGTTGTAGCCTCTGAAAGATGTTAAAATTATAAATGCTCGATTAGATTGCTTGGGTTATTTGTTTTATTTATATACATAGTTGTAAGAAAGAGGATTACGTGTTAGATTAAGAGATTTCTTATTGAAAAGTTTTGTTTATTGATTTTTTTGATCAGTGTATATTATAAATCATCTTTATGATCTCTAATAAGAGTTTTTTTTTATGTTCAGGATTATAATAAAGAAGGATTATGAAAGTTATCTCTAAATCACGAGGAGTTGTTCTTTAGGCTTTCTCTTGTGTAACTTTCATGGGAATAGTAGTTTTTTTCTTATCAAATTAATGATGAATATATAGATATTTCTATTATTGGATGAATGTTGGCATGAAACTTATGTACTGACTAGCTTGTAAGTTAAAAAATATTTGAATTTTATATTATGTATATCATTTTTAATTTATAAAGAGAGTTTTTCCTTTTGTTTTGAAATGACAATTCAATTAATCTGATCTAGATTAATTTGTATAGTAAATGTTCTTTTAAGATTATTAATTTTTTTCACAAATGGTGTATTAATAAATCAAAACAAAACATTAGGGGCAGTAATTTACTATCTTCACTTCTATTTGAGACGACACATTATCATCTTAATTTAGTATCTCTAGTTTTTTTACAAGATAAGACATAACATTTGAGACAAAAAAATAACTGTCTTAAATATTTTTGAGACAATTGAACAACCGTCTCATCACCGTCTTAAATAGCATTTGAGACAGTACAACTATCTCAATATTTTTTTGAGACGCTTGTATTGGGGACAGCTACATTACCATCTAATCACCGTCTCAAAAATATTTTGAGACACCAAATTTATAATTTAAGACATATTTTGTTGTGCCTCAAAAAGTATTTTTTTCTAATAGTGCATGCATGATGTGAACAAATGTATAAGGAGAGTTTTTCTCTCATGCGTGGGTATGCAGAGGGTGCAAATATAAGGTTCAGATTATATTGAAAATCTAAGGTTTAGATTATACTGAATTAAGTTTGACTTATGTGTGAGCACAACCAGAGGTGTGAAGAATCTGTTACAAGGAAACTGCGACCTTACTTTGCTCGATCGGTCACTTGCCTTCTTCACTCGACCGCTCGATTTTTTTGCCCGGCCGGTCACAAACTCGCTTAGCCTCTTTGTCTGCTCGTCCGACCGCTTACCCGCTCGGATTCTTAGTTCGCTCAGTCGCTCGACCGCTCACTCACTTAGCCACTTTGTGTTGGAACCCCAAGGTTGTTTTGGTGTGATCAACAAGTTAAGGTAGGTCCTGTTTGTTTTAACCTTGTGTCTAAGTGTGCAGGAGCTTAGGAACACAGGTAGTCGAGCGGAAGACGCAGCTAGCGAGAAGGACGGCAGTCCGAGGGACGAGGTGCTGCGGAAGAGTACACCGGCGGACGAGAAGGAAGCGTGCGGTGGTTCCGAGGGACGAAAGCTGGAGCGGAAGATTGCTCGGGGAGCAAGAGACGCAGCTAGCGAGAAGTACGGCACGCGGTGCGTCCGAGGGACGAAGACTTCGGATGAGTACGCCGGCGGACGAGAAGGAAACACGCAGCGATTCCGAGGGACGAGAAGCCGGAGGGAAGCTCGCTCGAGAAGATCGGAAGTTGGGTTCGGGTGAGCCCTTTTCCGGATATCAGAGATCACCCAAGCGAGCGGATCCGGAGTAGAAGACCCGGACCGAGGCGGGACTGAAACGGAGCAGAGGTTCCGGACGCAAAAGTCAACCAGAGTTGACTTTTTGCTCCGGGGCGCCCGGAACTGTCTGGGGCGCCCGGAGCAGCCCGGGGCGCCCGGAACAGTCCGGGGCCCCCGGAGCAGCCCGGGGCGCCCGGAACGTGAAGTTTGACCAGAACGCATCTTTCGCGTTCTGGACGTTGGGGGATAAAGTTTTATCCCCCCAGGGCGCCCGGAACCCTTCCAGGCGCCCCGACCAAGGCTATAAATATAGTCTTGGTCCAGAAGCTTTTCATCATTAAGAACTCACGCATTTCTTTCAAACACTTATACGCTTTCTGTAGTTAGCTTCTATTGTGCGCTTCAACTTTGTAAGAGGCTTCTCCGCCTGAAGGAGAAATTCTAGTGCGATCATCTTTCTTGGATTAACAACCTCCCCGGTTGTAACCAAGTCAAAACCTGGTGCTTCGTTTTCTATTCTGATCTTAGTTTATTGCTTTGATTATTTTACAAGTGTCAGTTTAAGAGTTCGAGAAGGGTTGGTTTGTGTTTTGATTTCTGCAGGGCTATTCAACCCCCCTTCTAGCCGGCCCAACGGTCCTACAAGTGGTATCAGAGCCGAGACGCTTCAGGAGGACTAACCGCCGAACGAAGCAACAAGATGGCCGGATCTAACATCCACCCACCAAAATTCGAGGGGAACTTTGCAAGCTGGAAGAAGCACATGGAGGTATTTTTCGATACCGATTTTGATTTATTACTAACAATGGAACATGGTTTTGAAGCTCCCGAGGGCAAAGCGAAAAATCAATGGACAAAGAAAGAGCAGGCCGAGTACATGGCAAACAAGAAAGCAGAATTCCATCTGCTAACTGTACTTCCGCCACAAGAAGTCAACCGTGTCGGCACCTACAACTCGGCAAAGGAGCTTTGGGAGAAGTTCCTTGAATTACACGAAGGAACATCCGAAGCCAAGCTTGCGAGACGGGACTTACTTCGCAACCAGCTCACCAACCTCTGTCTTGAAGAAGGTGAAACAATTGCACATCTACACTCGAGGATACAGGAGTTCATCACCGGACTTTCGAATCTCGGAGAAGAGGTAAGTAACCGAGATTCGCTCAGGTACGCTTTAAATTCCTTCCCTAGAAATTCAAAATGGGCATCACTAGTAGATGCTTTTTACATTTCGAAGGACTTAGAAAAAATTTCATTAGAAGAATTTTTTTCAACATTTGAAGTGCATGAGTCAAGATGTGCAGGAATGAGGAAGCCAAAGAACAACGTCGCCCTCAAAGCTTTGAGAGACGAACCTGAATCAGAATCTTCTCTCGATGACGAGGAAATGGTAATGATGGTAAGGCGATTTAAAAAGTTATACAATTCTAGAAAAACTAACCATCCATAGGGTAGAAAGAAAAGAACTATCCGTTGCTACCATTGCGACGAAGAAGGGCATGTCAAGGACAACTGCCCCAAGCTGAAGAACAAAGACAAGGATAAGGGTAAGAAGCCTATCCAGAAACGAAAGGCCCTGAAGGCGACGTGGGATGATACTTCGTCCGAATCGGAAGTCGAAGCATTCTTCGGACTCGCACTAATGGCGAGTCATCAAGACGACGACTGCGATTCAAGCTCTTCCGAAATGAGCATCGAGAGCATCGATGAAGGGGGAGACACGTAAGAAGAAAGCAGCAGCTCAGGGGGAGAAACGGACAACGAGATCGACAAGGTAAGTCAGGTACGATCTCTTCCTCCCGATAAAATGTTTAAGTTTGTTAAACTTTTAACAAAAGACTGCTGTAAATTAGAAAGTGAAAATAAAAATTTAAAAGTAATTCTAGCTAAGTCTTGTCCCTTAGAAGAATTAGATAAATTAAAATTAAAAAATGAGAAATTGGAATTAGAAAATCAAAATTTGAAAATTCAAATAGATAACTTAAACAATTATGCATGTTCATCTAAAACCAATGTTAGAAGATTTAATAATTTAAATTAGTACTTTAAATATCACCCGGGACAAATTAGGAACATTTCAAGAAAATATGTCCCTAAAAACTTTTTAGTTAATCCAGTAGGTTGGAACCTATATTGGGTTCCTAAATCATGCTTAAATTAATTTTAAAAGTAAAATTAGCGCTTTAAGTGAGAAAATTAAACAAAGAATTTCTTTATGAGGTTTTGTCTAAAGGAAGTGGTTGTTGCTCCAATAACCAAGAAGGCCTAGTGCCTCGCCACGACCTGGAAGCCAAAATATTGAAATAAATGTTTATTAACTTACTAATGAAGCATTAATACAAGAATTAATTAGTGCTTAAAAAAGGTTATTCAAAACATTTTATTTCAAATTAGAAATTTACCTACTTAGAATTTTTTTTTGCATAAGTCAATTAAAAATATATATATATATATACTTAAAAATGTGAGTGAGGATTTTTTTTGGATTTTATTTATATACTTAGAAATATTCTCAAAAATTATTTTTTTCCTAAGTTAAGAATTTTTTTGAAACTAGAAATCTCAGCTTTAATTACTTAGAAAAATTTTCTAAAAAACTTAGATTTTTTTTACTTTTTCTAAGTCTTTAACCCTTAGATTATTTTTCTTGGAACCCCAATTTTTTGTGATCAAAGGGGGAGAAGGAAAAGTATAAGTCTAGGGGGAGGTAGATAGATTTAATTTTTTCTATCTTTTTGCACTTAAATTACAATTTAAGTTAATTTACTTAATTCAATTTTATGTCTATTTTTACCCTAGCTTAACTTGGGTTGATCACACCAAAAAGGGGGAGATTGTTGGAACCCCAAGGTTGTTTTGGTGTGATCAATAAGTTAAGGTATGTCCTGTTTGTTTTAACCTTGTGTCTAAGTGTGCAGGAGCTTAGGAACACAGGTAGTCGAGCGGAAGACGCAGCTAGCGAGAAGGACGGCAGTCCGAGGGACGAGGTGCTGCGGAAGAGTACACCGGCGGACGAGAAGGAAGCGTGCGGTGGTTCCGAGGGACGAAAGCTGGAGCGGAAGATTGCTCGGGGAGCAAGAGACGCAGCTAGCGAGAAGGACGGCACGCGGTGCGTCCGAGGGACGAAGACTGCGGATGAGTACACCGGCGGACGAGAAGGAAAGACCGGAAGTTGGGTTCGGGTGACCCCTTTTCCGGATAGCAGAGATCACCCAAGCGAGCGGATCCGGAGTAGAAGACCCGGACCGAGGCGGGACTGAAACGGAGCAGAGGTCCCGGACGCAAAAGTCAACCAGAGTTGACTTTTTGCTCCGGGGCGCCCGGAACTGTCTGGGGCGCCCGGAGCAGCCCGGAGCGCCCGGAGCAGTCCGGGGCGCTCGGAACGTAAAGTTTGACCAGAACGCATCTTTCACGTTCTGGACGTTGGGGGATAAAGTTTTATCCCCCCAGGGCGCCCGGAACCCTTCCAGGCGCCCCGACCAAGGCTATAAATATAGTCTTGGTCCAGAAGCTTTTCATCATTCAGAACTCACGCATTTCTTTCAAACACTTGTACGCTTTCTGTAGTTAGCTTCTATTGTGCGCTTCAACTTTGTAAGAGGCTTCTCCGCCTGAAGGAGAAATTCTAGTGCGATCATCTTTCTTGGATTAACAACCTCCCCGGTTGTAACCAAGTCAAAACCTGGTGCCTCGTTTTCTATTCTGATCTTAGTTTATTGCTTTGATTATTTTACAAGTGTCAGTTTAAGAGTTCGAGAAGGGTTGGTTTGTGTTTTGATTTCTGCAGGGCTATTCAACCCCCCCTTCTAGCTGGCCCAACGGTCCTACACTTTGTTCGCTCGTTGTGCACGCACTTGTTTGGTCTGCTCAGCTATTGTGCAGTCTGCATTCGACACTTATCATAAACCAGCTTGGCAGCCTGAGATTATTAACTCAGGTCATCTTAACATTTAAATTTAATTCGTTATATTTAAATTTCACTAATTTCTAAAAATCTCCGATAAATTATTTTATCTAACAGTACTCGTATTACAAAAAATTAATATCCTTCTCTTACATGTCCGGTCAACCCAACTAATATTTTTAGAATCAGTCATCCCTAGGACATAATGTAGATGATAAGCGCATGAGATTTCTAACTTAATCATCAAAAATCGATTGTCAGGAAGAATTAGCCATCGCCGTCTTAAGCATCTGCTTATCATGGTCATGCCTAACGAAGGAAGCTCCTTGCCGTTCTCCTCGTGCAAATCTAATCAATTAAAAAAAGTTAATAGTTTTTTACATTTTTTAAGAGATTTATATATAGAAAAAAGGCATTTTTGACGTCTTATTTACTCACGTGGACTGCTCGTGCGATGTCGATCATGGCACACGGGTTGCCCAGACCCTAATCAGGAAAAGGGGCGTTCTCCGCTCTCGCTGGTGCTCTTGGAGCTCTCGCTAAGGCGACAATGGAGGCGAATTCGTCGGAGGCGAAGAACGCCCACTTGCTACCTCTTCCCTTGACGCCTAGGTCTCCGAAACGCCTGTTGTTCGACAACCGTTATGGCTGGATGTATTCTCTTCCATCTCTTTGTTCTCTTCTTTTGAGAAAAAATCGTTTTTATTTTGGGATTTGTTTTCTTCTTTTGCACTCTGAGAATTCAGGAACAAGCTTCGTATCCTAATTTATTTGGGAATTGTTTTCGGTTTCTTGTCATTATGCAGCTTCGACGAGTGGAAGGATCCGTCTGAAGAAGCCTATGCAGGCGGTCGAGGAATGTACGCTATTTCTGCTATTTTTAACTCTTTTATTGCTCCATGAACCAATTTTATTTTTGTGAAATTTGTTTTATCCAGTGAATTGGTTGTAATATCACGAGAATTTTTTTTTTTCAGGTTTTGCATCTTGCCAATAGCTAAGTCTTTGGTGAACGCCGCTTCGCATTCGGTATGAATCATAATGATTTTCCGGATGTCAAAATTGTCTCTTTTTTTGTCTGTTTTGTGTACTGGGGGAGGAAATTTGAATGCTTTTCCACTTTAAGCTGAGTCACTGGATAAGTCTTGAGATCATTATCGAAGGTCATTTTTCTATCAGTATTTCCCTTTGCATTTCTAAGTAAAACAACCAAATGACCACTGAGTTCATTGTATTCGGTCTCTATAAGGTTTAATTCTCCTTTTCCTGAAGTTAGTTTTAGTTTATCATGGTATTATGATTGATGAGACAAAGATGAAGTTTCTTGTTGCTGGTACCAGTTATTGTTCCCCTAAAAGTTAATGAGTCATCTTTCCTTGACCCATAGAATATTTACATAGCTATATTCAAGTGATAGTAAATAGGAGTTTGGACACTCACAAATGTTAGAATGCATGTTTGACTCTCTTAGTTGTTTAAGTATATAGGAATTTGTGACCCTTGACAAATGTAGCAGTCCAAGTAGAAAGAAGCTTGGGTTCTTATTGAGTACTGTGTGATGCATCTTTTTTTCGGTTAATCTCTTACACTCGACAGCAGACAGAAAATATAAAACTAAGTTTCTATGTTCCTTATGTTATCTTCCTAATTTCTTCCCAGCCTTTACAACATCAGAGTCCAGTACCTGTTTTAATTGCTGACTGGTAACAATGACTGACTCATTTGCATCACTACCATGCCACCATCCACCTCCATAGGCTTTGCACAGGTTAAGGCCCTTGGCAACCCTCCACATCTTTCGCCCTCGGTTGTTATCCTGCAATCACTGGAATCATGTAAGCCCTCCATCTTTCTATCCTCCAAATACGAGTAATAACAGTCCTCTATCTCCAATGGTAATATTAAGATTATTGCACTGTGCAACTTTGATTGGTTAATGAACATATGGCAGCACCAAAAATTATTAGGGAAGTGGTCAACTATTATTATCAATTCATTGCAAACCGAAAATGTGTCGACAAAATGGATGCCTCTAAGCCTTTATTGCATATTTTGCCACAGACGTCAGATCTTTGGCGATTTGCATTTCTACATGATATATATACTTGGAACATTTTGACAAAAATTGGTGAACTAGCTATGGATGAATAACTCGGTAGCTTTTTTGCTCAGTGCCTTGAGTTAACGATTGTCTTCATTTTATAGGTTACTTTATACACTTTTCCCTCGGTTCTTCCTCCTCGTATCATATTGGAACCCACAATTTTCTCTCTCACTACCTCATGTGTTATTGTCGTCCCATGTTCAACAAGTGGTATTCAATATCTTTGCTTGAAGCTATAGATTCTTAAGTAAGTCATAGACTAATAAAAAAAAAAGTGGTTTTGTTTGTTCATTTCAATATGTTTTACTAAACTCGGTTTCAGCAACTTTCTATCATTTTGCTTGCTGCAATTTACAGATTGACCTTGCTATTAAGTCCGTCGGCAGAGCTATCCAGTCTCCAGATCAATTTTCTCCACACGAGCTGCGTGCAAACCTGAGCAATCAATTTGCTAAGCTTACCCCTTGTGCGCTACAATGGAATCTTAATCTGATGAACTTGGGCAAGAACAATCATCCCAACGACACAGAAAACCCCACCAAGTCTGTAGAGGGGGATCCCACAAAATGATGCTCCTGTTTAGTTTCTGTTGGATGATTTATCTTCTGCTTCAAGCTTTTTTTTTTAGTATTTGTGGCATTGGAAAAGCATGGCTAATCGATCCTTTTGGTCAATAGAAATACGAATACTTAGCTAAAATGATTTCCCCTACTTATTTGTGATCCTCACGCCCATTCACCAGTATTCCTGACCCCTCCTTTTGTCTAGCATCTTGAACCACTTCCTGTTCATCTCGTGCGCCTCTCTTTCGTTTGAGATTACTTCTCCTTTATCATGAGTCGCCTTTTGACCGTTACTCCGTCGTCTCTCACCATCCATCGTGGGTCGGTCGGTCAGTCTTCGTCTAAAGTTTCCTTTTTTTTATTGTTATCTCCTTATCTGCCTATCCGTGTCTCATGCTACTTTCTCTATTTGTAATAATCTTCTCTCTATTTATCATCATTTAATATACTAATTAATATTATAACCTAAGCTTAATTAATCCTTCTAAAATTATTTTAAATTAATAACTGAATAAATCCTTATATCAGTTCACGTATTTGAATCACAGTGTTGTTTTTTTGCAATATTTTTTTCGTTTATATTCAAAATTCTGAATCATATCGTATCCAGTCCAATAATTACATGTCTTGTTATGGGACCAATTTAAATTAAAAGCGATCACGCGCAACCACTCCTCGCTTGTCCTTTAGATACTAGGCTCCAGAGGGGGCCCTACAGGGAGCCCACTATTTATCTGCGGGCCCCGCGCACTCCTCCAATCACTGCACACTTTTGCCCAGGTTGGTGCACGAGTGGGTACGGAAGTCAATTTATTTTATTTAATAATTCGCATGCGACTTTTAAAGGTCCACCGTGGGTTTCCGTGGCACCATCGAGGGGTTGGGAATCATCTGGGCCTGCGATCTCGCCCACTCGCCAGTTTCGATCGTTCTCGGCATCCGCTCCTTCCCCTACCAGCCGCCGCACTCGATCCCTTCTCCGCTTCCGCCGCCTTTATCTCTTCCTCAATCTCATCCCACTGCCGAGCAAGTGAGTGTGTCTTCGTGCTCCCTTTGGAAATCCCGTAACTTTTCGCCCAGATCTTCTGCTTAAGTTATGCAGCGAGAGTTTGCCTTGAGTTTCATTGCAATTTCCACTGCGAGGTGGCTGACTTTGATGCTAGCGTTCTTCTAGATTTCTTGACGTTTTCCATTCTTTTACATTTACTATAATTCTAGTGCCGTACTTGACGTTAGGGTGAGACAGGCTTGATAAGTGGAAGTAGCGATGACTCAGAAGTCTTTGACATTTTGGTTAGTTTGTCAAACATCTAATTCAAATTTTTATCGATGGACGTTTAGAGTGGAATTTTCGTGTTTTTTTGTTATGGTACGATTCGCTTATTCAACTGATATATGTTACAATTGTTTTATTTTTTAATTGGTTGTTGGGTGGTTTAAACCATGGTCGACGTGCACTCGGACTGGTTTATAAATGGCATATAGGTACCTGGTGAATTTGTTTGATATTCCCTTATCCCATGGCCCGTAACTTCTGTTCTGTAGAACATAATAGTTGAATTGGGGGAGGCGAGGAAGGGGGTGGCGAGGACCCGCAGGATAAAGTCGATCCTTTTTTTTTTTCTTATTAGAGTGCAAGTTAGGTGTAGAGAAGTATCTGGCCTTTAGTGAATTCTTTGTATCACAACTTGACTATAAAGTAGATTTCTTCGTCAACTTCAGCACTTTTCTCCTCCTAGGGGTGCATCTATGCTTTGAAGGAACCGCCTCAAGTGTAATAACCTGGAAAGCCACCTGATGGGGAAAATTATTATTTTTTCTCGTTTTACCACCTCAAGGGATTACAAACATCCATCAGGAACCTCTACTTGTTTGGAGTTCTATTTGCTTCATATGGCTGAATTGGAAAAGATACAAGGATCTTGACATAAATCCCGAGTAGTTTTTATTAGCAAACTACTTGTGGTTGGTCAGTTAAACATCTTGATCAAGCATTTACATTTTTTTACTCTGACAAAATTTTTGTTTCAGATAAAACTCCATATCCAAGCTGGAAGTTTTCCACTTTCCATCTGCTGGAAGCCTAGAGTGAGTATTCTCTTGTCCCGTGTAAGGACCCATGTCTGAGCTTGGAAATGTTAATACACACCATCATGTTCAGTCAATTCTTTGTCAAGCAATACTTTTTTGAATGAAAGGAAGCAATGCGATAATACTATATGCATGCATTATGTCAACTTTTTATGGTTCTTGGTTTTTGGCTAATGACTGAGCGGAGATTGCTAAGTTGGTTTGCTTTGAACCCTGAAGCTTAATGTATTTCAAGATTTCAAAAAGTGTAGGTAGGTGGTATATGGTCAACCAAGTACATTGAAGATATAGAGTATACAAGGGAATATGTGATCATTATCAAAAATCTTTAAAATATTTAGATTGATAAAAATGTCTAATTTACACATAATAGTGCATATTTATCAACATTTTCACCTTGTACTTAAACAAACAATATCAATCATGCAACATAAAAACATATTACAATCGATATTAATAAAAAAAAAATCTAAAATTGATTCAAATAAGATTTTCTTTTATGCACATGTACACCACATATCCCATCTGTGGTTGTCATGCATTCACTAAGGAAATTGGAAGTTGTCATTGTGGATGACTTTATTAGGGAACTGTATCCCAGAGGAGTTGAATTGACTATTCCAAGTTAGGTGGGGATCACTTTTCGAATTTGAGACAAAAATTGTTTGATATCGTACCTGAAAATTTTAACGGTACTATAAAGGCTATTAATTGCATCAAGTTCTAAGTTACAATGTCAATTTGATGTTGATTTCTTTCAAATGCATATCTTGCATAGTCTTATTTCACATAATATATGCTGTTATTCCTCATCTGGTGGTAGTTACCAAATGTTTGAGTTTAATTAGAAAGTTGAAACTCTTGAGTCTGATTATATTTGCACCTTCTATTTTAGATTCTTAAGTAGCTTTCATGCACAAGCTTAGTGATTATGATTACAGTTTTTATTTTTATTACAGATTCCAACCTCCTCTCTGCACTTGTGTTATTTTGCTTAGTTCTTTTTGGTTTATTCTTTTCAACTCATGCTCATTTTATTTGTGTTACAGAGCAATTCCACATTGTTTTGGTTGATGGATCAAGATAATTCTATCATGGACTCACCCCAACGTAGGCATGGTCTATTAAGAGATCAAGTTCGGTTGGCAAAGAGAAAGAATTCTGATCGTTACGAAATTGTTCCAATTCAAGATCCATTGTCATTTGAAAAAGGTTTCTTCATAGTAATACGTGCATGCCAGTTATTGGCTCAAAAGAATGATGGGATTATTGTGGTTGGGGTAGCTGGTCCTTCTGGGGCTGGGAAGTCTGTATTTACTGAGAAGGTTCTCAATTTCATCCCAAGCATCGCTGTCATATCTATGGACAACTACAATGATTCTAGTCGCATCATTGATGGGAATTTTGATGGTACGTCTGAAGAAGAACTTTTCTTTCAATAGACTGCTCCCTATTTCTTTAATCTCTTTTTGCTGTCATATCCTCTTTTCTTTCTTGTCCTTTTTATATTGTTTCCTGAGTTCTTTTAGCATGGACAGTGGAACTGATACATATTCCTATCTAATTCATTTTTATTTCTCTTTTATTCAGCTTTCATGTTTTGGTAGCTCAAAAAGATTCTTACTGCCTGGTTAGTTGTATTTTGCTGACGGATTGCCTTTCATTTACATGTGTTTATAATTTTGATGATAGAAGAAAAACTCCTATTCACTATCTTTTGGCTGATTTTTGTGACTCTAGTATTAACAGATTTTATTAGAATGGACAATTTCAGAGTTTTTTTTTTAAATAATACTGCATTATATTTTGAATAGGGAATTTCAATTCTTACATCTTTGAATATGCTTTTAATTTTGACTGAGTCACATCTTGGTTCCTGTCTTTCCTCCTTTTCCTGTTCTTTATTTAAAAAATATTTCATGCAGAATATATAGGCTAACAACAATGTGCATGAAGACAGACAAGTGCTGATTGGTCCCCCAGGTCACATCCGTACAAGGATGCACTTAGATGCAATGGACACTTGTGGTTCTTGTACTTGGATTTTGAAGATGCTTAGTTTCCACAAATGTTCTCAGATGCCACCCCTTCATGCATAAAAATGCTTTTAAATGACCAATTTTACCACAACTAATATCTACACATTTGGCTCTAAGATATTTGTCATTTGTTGTTTGTTCTTGTAGTTGCATCACAATGATCTGATATTGTTTATTCTTGAACATGCCACTTGTTTCTTCATTGGTTGCTCTTTCGTGTATGTTCATGATTAGAAACTAGGCTTATTTGATTTTGTACATGTAAATCTTTTTGTTGGTAACTTCAAACTTAACTTCATTTTATGAAGTTTGAATAATACCTGTTGCTATGAAGGCTTAAAATCTTGTTCTAAGCTGGAGTTTTGGTTCCTTAACCAAACAAGACATGGTGGCTGAGTCTGGTGCTAGTGTCGGTGCTAGTGGGTGTGTCGAGCGTTAACCCTAGGTGCAGGAGGAAGAGGAGTCATGGTCTTTGTATATTTTGCGTCTTGGAGAGTTCCCTGTGGGTCGTCAGCTTCTTCACATGAAGCCACACATTGTTGCAAGGGATCGAGGAAGTGCCATTGTATCATAGAGTTCTAGGTTCTAGATGATGGGTGGATGATTTGCCTATGTCGATCAACGCAGAATGATATCTTAACTGATGGTTTTTGTAACATCACCTTATTCTGGAAACTTCTAATTCATGCATTTTCTTCCAGATCCACGGTTAACAGATTATGACACTTTGCTAGAAAATATTCGCGGACTAAAAGAAGGGAAGTCTGTTCAGGTGCCAATATATGATTTCAAGTCAAGTAGTTGCATTGGATACAGGTGATAATCAACAGTGGTTTGATTATATATATGAGTAATTAGGTAGCGGTGCAGTGTGCACTAGAACTTCCAGATATTTCTTCATAGGATAGATTCATCATCCTTGTTGTTTTCTTCTTGGCAGGACTGTTGACGTCCCTAGCTCTAGGATTGTTTTTCTTGAAGGGATTTATGCTTTAAGTGAGAAGTTGCGTCCTCTACTTGATCTGCGTGTTTCTGTGACTGGCGGTGTACATTTTGACCTTGTTAAAAGGGTTTTGCGGGACATACAGCGTGCTGGACAAGAACCTGAAGAGATTATTCATCAAATTTCAGAAACAGTTATCTACTTTATCTTTTCTCCTTGAGAAAACTTCTTTATGCTTCTGCTAACTACACTTTAAATTAACTGACATTAGTAAGTTCATTTACTTGAATCTCCTGAGCCCTGACCATTTATACTGACTTCTCTATATTACACAGGTTTATCCAATGTACAAAGCGTTCATTGAACCAGACTTGCAAACAGCACATATAAAAATCTCCAACAAGTTCAATCCATTTACAGGCTTCCAGAATCCAACCTACATTCTAAAGGTTAGCCTTTGGATTTTGTTGCATATATGGTTGCTAATGTTTGGAGGCATGGTATTTGCAAACTGTTTATATTGACGTCTTCAGCTAATTTCGTATGAAGCTTAAACTTTTTTCTAATATTGCAGTCACCAAGGAATGTACCAGTGGATCAAATCAAGTCTGTTCTTTCCCAAGAACACAAAGAAAGCACAGAAGAAACCTATGATATATACCTATTGCCACCAGGAGAAGACCCGGAAGCATGCCAATCTTATTTAAGAATGAGAAACAGAGATGGAAAGTACAATCTCATGTTTGAGGTATGTTATTCTGAATATTTCCTGTACAATTTTTATTTAATGTGGCATATGGTTTATGGCTGAGGATCATGTAAATTTTAGACATATTTCTTGAAACATGTTTGATGTAAACGAAAATTCCTTTTTCTGGATTGGCATTGTATGCATATTTCCTGATTTTGCTGACTCATAAATTTGAGTTATTTGTCACAAATATCCAATGGGATGAAGTTGTGAGCTTTTGTTAAATGCATTGTCTATCTTCAGCAATATTTATTTCAAGGATTTTCTATATTCACATGCCTAGTTTTATACTTCTTTTGCTTGTATATAGTTAGTGTGTATTCATATGGCACTGTGACCACTGGCTACTTGTGAATTTCCAGGAATGGGTAACTGATAATCCCTTCATCATATCACCCAGAATTACTTTTGAAGTTAGTGTGCGTCTTCTTGGTGGGTTAATGGCGCTAGGCTATAGCATTGCAGCTATTCTGAAGAGAAGTAGTCATGTGCTTTATGATGACAAGGTGGTTGTGAAAATTGATTGGTTAGAACAACTTAATCGCCATTACATTCAGGTAACTGGAATGCATATGTAAATGTTAATTTCTATCTGGAGTGGCTTGAACATTCTTGTATTATGTGTTGATTTGAATATTGTATAATGGAAGATATTTCAACATAGTTCCTTAATCTAACATACTACTGAGAGACTTGGTTTTCATTATGAATTGCTGTTCAGTTATGTTGTAATGAAATCTACAATATCATTAAAGCAGTTTTAATTGGACTTGGTCACTTAGTCACTCATTGCTATATAATAGTCATTTAGCCATCATGTATGATGAAATAACTTATCCAATTAGCTACAAAAGAATCTTCTGTAGTCCATGTATCTTCTTAACTCAGTTTGTGAAGAAATTAGAGAGATCATAGATAGAAATTGTATCTTGCAGGTGGCTCTTTCATGGTTATGCACAATGTTATGGAAATTATTCTTAGTGGTTTCTAATTTAGGCTATTTTGAAATACTTTTGGTATTTCAAAATAGTATTTCTTGTAGTATTCTTGCTAGATTTTCATTGACATTCACCAGTCCCTACTGAGGATGTAGGGCTGTTTTCATACATCTTGATTCTTACTTCCTATGATGGTTTTGTTCCTAATATCAATACTCGCAAAACTTAAGTTATATGACATCGTGATTCACTATGAGGTGGACCTCAGGTGCATTCAAGTAGACTCTTCTCTGTAACTATTTGCTTGGTGATATATTACTATCCTATAGCCTTATACAGCTGAAGTCAATGAAGCATCACTTGAAAGATGGATATGAATTCGATATTACAATTGACATTGGTTAAGCATAAGGAATTCATGAACTCTAGTTTTCATGAACATAATGTAATTTCCCATTTAAAGGTAATCATCAAATATGAGAGTTTGGAGTAGGGCTCTGACATCTTTATGTTATCTAAACTAGAAAGAAATTGTTCTATGCTTTTTTTTAGCTGTCATTTCTTCTGCACAACTGTGAGCAATTGTATACACACATCACCTGAGGAAAGAATTTAGTGGTCTGTAAACTTCAGCTGTTTGCTATGTTTCTTGATTCTTCATAACTTCTTCGATCATGTGCATTTTTGAGGAAGAGGAAAGGTGTTTGTTTTTTCTGTTTCTGTATTATAATTATAAAGATGTTGTGATTCATTATGCTTATGTACTTTCTATGTTTCTGGATCAAAGTCCTTTTTGTTGATCATAAATTACTAATAGTTGTGATTATGAGAAAGGTGCAAGGAAAAGAGCGACTGTATGTTAGGCATATTGCAGAGCAATTGGGTCTGGAAAGTGCGTTCGTTCCACGTACTTACATCGAACAGATTCAACTGGAAAAGCTTGTGAATGAAGTGATGGTATGGATTCTCTACAACAACTCTTATTGCACCTAGTTCCAAAACATTTGTCTTTTTTTCTTCCAATTGTTTTTGCATAATTTATATTTTTAACTGCAGGCATTGCCAGATGATTTGAGGACAAAGCTCAGCATAGACAATGATATGGTCTCTAGTCCCGGAGAAGCACTCTCGCAGGCATCTGCTGATAAGGTTGCTGTGAGAAATAAATTTCATAAAAGGTTTGTTTCTGTATATTAGCATTAGTAGTACTTATGTTCTTATTCAGAATCACAAAATAAACATCGGCTACTTGGCCAATACACCATGCTACCATCTATTGTAGATGATCATATTTTACAATCCCTAATAAAGATTATTGGGTATTTCCTTTTTCTTGCATTTTCTACTCCTATCTGATCTAGCTTGTTTTTATGGGTACATCAATTGATGATTTGTCAGCGGATCTGATTTGATGCTTGTTGCTATTTTAAGGTACAACTATTTTGAAACAACTCTTCTGTCTATTTCCTCAGCGGAATGTCTCATTCCTTCTCTACACAAAGGGAGAAAAATATTGCCAAACTTAGACTTGATGTCAAACAGAGAAGGTTCGAGAGGCAACCACCTGAATCACCGGCAATCAGTCGGGTTAGTTGTCACAACGACAATATGCTCATTTGGTAGAAACTGGGAAAAATTCACAATTTCGTTTGCATGCCTATATTTTATGTTACAAGTGGTCTAATGCAACTTTATATATATATATATATATATACTTACCAATCCTGTATAGGAAGCTGTCAATCATCTATCAGAGCAGATTTCTGCTCTAAATGAAAGATTCGATGAATTTAGTTCACAAATGGAAGAATACAATAAGAAGTTCAGCTCACAGAAAACTTCTATGAGCCAACAAAACTTGGCCCTCCAAGGGGAAGCCTGTAATGGCTCTCTCCCAACATCGCTGTTTGTGTCTAACTTGGGCAATGGCACCCTTCTGCCCACTTCTTCATCTTCTTCCCAGCTGAATAAAGATTCTTCCCTACTGGATGAGGTATGTACCAAAATTCCTTCTATTCTTTTGCTTCAAATATAACTAGTTCAAAGCTTCAGTGATATTAAATCCCTTGCATTCCTAACAATCTTTATAAGTCGTCTAGTTTCTGCTTGCAAATCTTTGAATATTTGAAACCTAAGTATCATCCAATGATTGTAGTACTACCAGCTTCAGTGATGTTGATGCTTCCTTTCATTGGCAGCTAATGCTCGTCTCGCGTGGTCAGCGACAAATCATGCATCAGCTGGATAATCTCAACAACTTGATGCACGAGCGCTTGTCTTTGTCATCCCGGCAAGGCTTAACTGATAACAGAAGCAGATTGCCCAACTGGAATACAATAGGGATGCTAGCAATGGGGTGCATCGGCATTGTTCTGTTCAAAAATCTGAACAGGAATTAAAATGAAGCCTTTGAAGATCCTGATCGATGACTTTAGATATATTAACCTGTTCATGATGCACAATTGTGCAGGGCCTCAAGCTCAAGGAGGAACACACTGGAATCGACAAAAGCTAACACATTGAAGTTTTGCAGGAGTCATGGTCCACCTCTCTCTCTCTCTCTCTCATTTTTATTTTATTGTTGGCCGCAGTTAGCGGTTGTATCTTTCGGATAGTAGAACCACCAATAATGTTATTTCTATCTCTAGCATGCGGATGTTAACTAAAATATATTAATTAAAATGATTTTTTAATGGATATTAAGGATCCAATTTATGCATAACAATCTGATTCAGTTCTACTAGATTTTCTGTCTATTATTAGGATAAATTAAAATAATACTTATACCACGTGACTATTAAAAAGAAGGTATTTTACCATTACATGGGACTAAATTTGATTTTCAAAGAGTTTGAAATTTTTTCTCTCACGAGATATATATATATATATATATATATATATATATATATATATATTTCCAAACAATCTATCCGATGATGACTTGGTACGTTTTTCGGCCACAAAAAAGAATCGTGGCAAAAGATGCTCATGAAAGCGTCGCCTTCAACCGTGAGGATGGTCAGGATGGTTAGTTTTGATGATCTCCATCTACTTAACAAACGAGGGTCATCAAAATTCATCAATCATAAAGAGTGGATCATCTTCTGATCTATCTGTTCCGCAATCCACTCGCGCCCTATCAACCACTTCAATCTTTGATTTTCGGATTTCAACTCCATGCTCTAAGTATTCCGTGCTTTTTTTTTGCTATATATATAAGCTAGAATTTACTATCTATAAACAACTAGGCTTGGACTTCCCTGCATGAATCTTCTTAGAATGACAACCGTGCCAATATTAGAGCAACTATATTTGGAGGAAAGACTGCTCAGAAGCTCAGCAGAGAATTGGTGTATCATTAATCATGGGACAAGTCTTCCCACCATAGTCATGGGCATATCTCGGTATGTATTTACAGTTGCTATACCTCTTATTTCACTAGCAAATCTCCCTTTGACTTGGCTATAATTGTTTATATCTTTCTCCTTGCATGATTTGGACATTCAAGGATTGTTCATCAGTTATTAAGAAGACTGACAATCAGTATAAAACTATAACATAGGAGGCCTTCAGAACTTGTTGAACTGAAGCCGGTGCTTCGTTATCAAATTCCTGTGATTAGAAGATTTTCTGGAGGAGGCACGGTTATCATAGACAATGTCACACTTTTTGTCTCTTTAATTTGCAACAAGAATGCTATTTCGGGCTGTAAGATAGTTTTGTGCTGTTATCGGAACTAGATATTCTTCATTCAACACTATTACTACATGAAGAATGATTTATTAAATTTTTAGAATAAATTATTCAAAATCATGAGGATTTTATTTGTTATATGCCATAGCAACACATGCTTTTTTTTCCCCTTGATAAGCCAATTAGGCAATATATTGGCTATTTTAACTTTGAGACTAGGATGATCTATATATACATGTTTGAGAATATACTTTTTTTTTAATGTATTTTTATTTTTAATATATTTTTTAAAAAAAATAGAAAATAAAAATGAGTAAATAAACTAAGCATTGAAAAAAAAATGCAAACCTTCCCTCAAGTTTTTCATCCTCGAGTGGGATTTTAAGTCAATTTTCTATATGCTTTCCTTTTGTCATGAAAATCTCATCATGATGGCATGATGATTTCTACAGAGAGTAACAAACATTAAAGGGTTCATTGAGACTTCCTTAGCAAAATCATTTCAATGCCTAAGTCAGCCCGGTGTTTTGATAATAGAGGAAAAAATTAAATGTGAAAGGTAGAGTTCGATAGCCTTTTTTTTATATACTTGACTTTTATAAATGTGAGACCTCCCTAAAGATCATGTGAAAGATAATGGGAGAGTGGAGAGAGATCATAAGTGAGCAGGGATCATGGCCCTGTGTTGACCAAGTCCTAGACAAACCACCTGGGCTCTGTGTTGACCGGGTCCTGCTACGTGGGCCATGTCATCTTTCCCGCATCACAAGCATCAATCCCCTCAAATCTAGTCAAAAGAGATTGTAGTCTGATTGACTAGACAATTGTCATGTCAATGGATGTCAGGGGCCACGTGGTTGAGGCATCATGGTCTAAAGTAGCTGGCCACCGAAGTAGAGTGTCTCGGGCAAAGTTGAAAGAAAAGTTATAATTTCTATTCAGAAAGTACTATAATTGCACTCGAACCTAGTGGTAAGATGATAAGTTGACACAGAGAAGTGTTGATGGATGTCATTGTCCATGGCAGAGGGATATAGATAAGTAGATGGATGCCTTTGTTCCAGTAAGAGGAAATAGCTCGATCTACCACTATAAGTTTGATCTCATGACTTGAATACTGGTGCAGTCGGAAAGATAATAATAAGCTCAATCTCATAATTCTCGAGTTGGGAGAGGATAATAAGCTTGATCTCACGACTCTCCAGTACCCATGGAGTCGAGAGAATAGTTCGATCCATGACTATGCCCAATTCGGGAGAGAATAGTAAACTCAATTCATGACTATGTCTGAGTCGAGAGAATACTAACTTGATCTCATGACTCCCAAGTACCAGTGGAGTCGAAAAGAGAATAACTCGATCCACGACTATGTTTGGGTCGGGAGATAATAGCAAGCTCGATCTTATGACTCTCCAGCACTCGTGGAGTGGGAGAGAGAATAGCTGGATTCGTGAATATGTCTAAGTCATTAGAGATTAGGAAGTTTGATCCATGACTATGTCCGACTTGGGGCATCTGGCAGGAAGACCTAGTGGGTTAGGAGATCAAAAGTCAAGTGATTCTGTAAATGATAAGTTAGGTAAGCAACTAGAGGAGATAGATCTAGTGAGGATAAGTCCCAGTAGGATAGTAGGCGTCGATCCAACTTAGATCCATCTAGAAAATCTAAGTTGAGACCAAGACTAGATCATAGTCTTGTTTAGACAGGATCTAATTCACAATTCATACATCTGCTCTTCTAATTTTGTGTTGCAGGGACATATTGTGTTTAAACTAACATATGCAGGAAATTTCGTTGGAGGTGGCTTAGATGATTGGAGGCGCCTTGAATGACTGGAGGCGTCTCAGGTGAAGGAGGGCGTTCCTAGTTGAGGTGCCTCAGATTACTGGAGGTGTCTTGAAGGTGATAAGCATGAAGGATTAGATTCGAGGCATTGGAGGCGTCTCAAATTCATTTGAGGTGCCCTGAAGAGGATAAATGTTGAAGTTTTGAATCAAATTAGCATGTATGGAGGAGCCTCGGATGAATTGAGGCATCGGCAATGCCCTATAAAAGAAGTATTCGGCCACAATTCTGATCACTGATTCTAATACAAGTTTCTACTCAATTTTGTTGTGATTTTATCTTGCAACTACTATGTTGCACTGAATTTACATTCGAGAAAACTTGTGTAACAAGAACAACACCAACATTGAGCTTTAATTCAAATTGTGATTCTTGTCAGTAAAACAATGTTTTCGGTTTTTATTATATTTGCATAAGAAAGTGTAGTGTGTTAAACATTCTTCATTCTTGTATCTGACCTCTCTACTTGAAGGTTCTTTAAGAGAGAATTTAGTGGATTATTCATTCAAAATGGTCCAAGGGATCATGAGCTTTGAAGTAATAGTTGTTGGGGCTACGAACTAAATAAAAAATAAAAGTGTCTTTTTTTCTATGCAATTCATATTTTAAGTTTTCTTATGCATACTTGAGTTTTCGAAAAGTTTTTAAAAGGCGGAAAGAACCCTTCAATGAAGATGACTTCCTATAATTGCATAGAAGAATAGAGGTTTATATGAAGACATACATCGAGCAATGGTTCAATATTTGACGATGGAGCACAACTTCGCTAGATGAATCATCTAGTGTACCCCTCAACCCAAAAAAATGGAACCCATAATTGAAGAAGAATGCACAAACTGATTTCAAAGAACGAGGAGCAAAGGAAAGTTCAAGTGTAATCTTGGTAAAGGCAAAGCAAGCATGGAAGTCTTGGCAGCATAAGTCTAAGTGTGACTTGGCGAGGTTGAAGTTCCAGAACGAGGAGCCCTAGGCAAGGTTGATGTAACGACCCAAAATTCCTCATTACGAGTCCTAATAGTACGTAAAAATATTTAGAAATACTTTAGAAAAATTCTAGAGATTTTTAGAAATTTTTAGAGTATTTTTATGCAATTTTTGAAGGTCGTTTGGTATTTTTACTAAACGAAAGAAGTTTCGACAAAAATAATATCCAAAGCCAAGATTCGAATCAGAGACCTCTGACCGAGCCAACTCTTAAAGCAAATCCGGTTGACCAAGTGTCCCAGTGGGCGTTTCTGATTAAAGAAGGAACAAAAATCTATTTAAGCAGTAGTTGAGGAATAGGAAATAAATTGAAATAAAAAGGGACGGCTGAGGAATCAAACTCGCGACCTCTAACCCGGTCAAGATTTAGCAAAACACAGTTGACCAGGTGGCCCAGCGAGTGTTGGCGATTAAAAAAGGGAATGAAATTTATTTAAGTAATAGTTAATAGGAAACAGGAAATAAATGGGAATAAAAGGGGCGACTGAGGAATCGAACCCGCGACCCGGTCAGAGGTTTCGGCAAATCCAGCGGACCAAGAATCCAAGCGGACAGATCTGTTTAGAAAAGATAGAAAAATTTATTTAAGGAGTTAACAGAAATATTAAGTTATAAAAAGGGATAAGTTGATGCTCTGTTTTCCCGTGACCTAAACCATTCTCTCCTTCTCTTCTGCGTACGATGGCGGAGCTCGGGCAGAAAACAAAAGGGAGTTAGGGCATCGTCTCCGGCGGCCGGCCAAGGTCCTAGAAGCCCTTCTTGTTCGGTTGTGAGTCCAAGAAGCAAGGTAAGTGCTCTCACCTGCAGTAAGAGTAGTTCCGAGATTTCCTTTACTTGCTGCCATGAATTAAGGTTTCGGATTCTTGCTTCCTTCTTGATTTCGTAGCATGTTGTAAGGGCAGTGCTCTTGATGTCTGCTGCCGAGAATCTTAAAGAAAGAAATGAATTGTTTAGTTAGACATATGGTTTAGATTTCTACAGATTTCGGATTATGCTGTAAAGATTTGTTGATTGAGGTTTTGCTGTCGTGAGTTTTATAAAGAAGATGAGAAGGGGTTTTAATGGATTTGGCTTGTAGGTTAGACTTCTAAGTTCTTATAATTAGCAACTCATAATTGGATTTTTGTTAATTATGGTTACCTCAATAGACACAGTCGGCTCATATGGAGCCTTGTAAGTTCGGTTTGTGCTAAGGAAAGGGCATGAATAATTTTAGTTCCGAGGTGTTCAATGGATTGCTGTGGCACAGTGTATGAGGAATGATTGTTCAGTATTACAAATTTTGATTTGTTTAGCATTGTAGATTTTGAATTGTTTAGTATTACAGTTTTGATGGTTTAGCATTGGAAGATCCAATTTGATCTCTAGTAGCTTAATTAGATTTGTAGATCTTTGATTGTTTAGCATGAAGTTTGGTTGGAGCAATGAAAAGGGGCACAAGTAGTTTCCTTGGGGTTTGCTTTGCAATCCAGTCATTCTTGGCTATTAGGTAATGAACATGAGATAGTATAGATTGGTTGTTGAGCATGTAAGTTTCGGTTAAGATCCTCTTAAGATTTTTGGTGGAACTTCTAGTGCAGATTTTTGATGGAAGCTTATAGTGTAGATTTTTATTTAAGCTTATAGTGCAGATTTTAATTAAGCCTATAGTGCAGATTTTAATTAAGCTTATAGTGCAGATTTTTATTTAAGCCTATAGTGCAGATTTTAATTAAACCTATAGTGCATATTTTAATTAAGCCTATAGTGCAGATTTTAATTAAGCTTATAGTGTAGATTTTTAATTAAGCTTATAGTGCAGATTTTTTTTAATTAATCTACAATTCTTATATATAGCATGCTTAGTCTTGCTTCAGTTCATATGGGACTACGATCCCATGGGTGGGCTCCCATAGTCGCCCCTAGGTTCAAATAACCTAGCTCTAGGTTCAGATAACCTAGTAAGAGCGAGATAATATAAATCAGCTTATGAATCAGTATTTTACTTTTATCAGTGGCACTGTGCTGGACTCTTAGTTGTCCTTGGGTTGAGCTCCCATAGTCGTCTCTAGTTTTAGATAACCTAGTAAACCCTACTAGATTCGGGACTAGCTACCTCGGGTCTAGTTAGGAATGCGCGCATAGCAAGTACAGTTGTCGGGTCCATCAGCAGCTTGATTATTATTTTTATCTATTATGAAAATAGTTTTCAAAACTTCACAAATCAGTTACATGAATACAGTTCAGATTCGACATTAGTCTAGCATCAGTTTAACTCAGCTTATGTATTAGTTCAGTTAAACTTATTATTCTGAAGTATAAAAGTATAAATTTTGAACAAGTGAAATAAGCTTTACATGTTTAGCA
Source organism: Zingiber officinale (assembly GCF_018446385.1). Lineage (NCBI taxonomy): Eukaryota > Viridiplantae > Streptophyta > Magnoliopsida > Zingiberales > Zingiberaceae > Zingiber > Zingiber officinale. Next base: position 169,600,102 of record NC_055986.1, on the reverse strand, counting down.
TTTCAGTATGCTATGTTTCTTTTGCTATTAGATGAGCATTCAGTTTCTAGATTTCTTTCAGCTTACATGCATATTCGAGTTTTGTGAGTTAGATAGCGCTTACTAAGCAATTTTGCTTATAGATGCATTTTCCTCTTACTCAGATAAAGGAAAGGAAAATATATAGCAAAGGAAGACGACAAGGAGGTGCTGATGGATGTGTAATGCCTGGACTCTAGAAGCCTTGGGATTTAGCATAAGAATTTATTAAAATTGTCATTTATTAAGAATGCATTAGATGAGTCATTTTGTCTTCCGCTGCTAGTTAATTGTATGTTTTGAGTTCTCCGAGAGTTTTAGGAATTATTATCAACATGTGAACAAGGATAGTTAAGTAAAGTTAGTAGTCTAGTAGCGCTCCGCCCTCACAGACCAGTAGTGAGGAGGGTGGGGTGTTACAGTTGAAGTCTTAAAGAGATGAGCTTTTGGCAAAGTCAAAGTCCCGGAGTAAGGAGCTCTTGGCAAGGTGAATATCCGGAGGTAAGGAGCCTCCTAGCAATGGAAGCTGCCAGGGGCTAGTTTATGCCAAGTGCTGAACGCAGACTATACAGTATCTGAGTAAGCTGAGTGATCGAGAGGTTAGAGTGACCGAGCCAGTAGGTCGACCCAATGTCCGACCGGGCAGAAGGTCGAGCGGTCGAGCGATCGAGCGGTCGAGCGGTCGAGCAAGAGGCTGAGCGAGTGATCAACCGAGCTGAGCGAGCGAGTGGTCGAATGAGCGAGCATTCAGCTGAGCAGACTGAGCGAACTGAGCGAGTGACCGAGCAGGCGTGCAGCTAAGCGAAGAAGCGGCCGACCGAGACCCCTACGCATCTACACATGAGAGAGACTCTCTCCCCATATATTTGTTCACATCATTAATACATGTGAATCAATATAAACCAACCAATATGACTTGAAACTCCTAATGTGGGACTAAAGTCTCATTCACAATGGAGCTTTATGTCTCTTCCACTTCTTTTTCATTCACATATATCCAACATTTTTTTTGTTGTTGGTACCGGTTATTGTTGCCCTTAAAGTTAATGAGCCATCTTAACTTCGCTAGATGGAGCAATGGTTCAATATTTTTTTTGTTATTCTTTTTCATTCACATGCATCGAGCAATGGTTCAATATTTGACGAGGGAGCATGACTTCGCTAGATGGATCATCTGGTGTGCCCCTCAACCCAAAAAAATGGAACCCAGAATTGAAGAAGAATGCACAAACTGATTTCAAAGAACTTAATACCCTCTATGTTGGAGCAATCGATGCATCCTTAGGTTTTTATGTTAAGGCAAAGGGTTTAAGTTTGGGTTTGCATCTATGTTTGATGTGTTATTGAATGTGCAGGTGAGGTGCAAAGGAAAGTCTAAGTGTAATCTTAGTAAAGGTGAAGCAAGCATGGAAGTATTGGCAGCATAAGTCCAAGTGTGACTTGGCGAGGTTGAAGTCTCGGAACGAGGAGCTCTTAGCAAGGTTGAAGTCTTAGAGCGATGAGCTCTTGGCAAAGTCAAAGTCCCAGAGTAAGAAGCTCTTGCCAAGGTGAATATTCGGAGGTAAGGAGCCTCCTAGCAATGGAAGACATGACAACAAGGACAAGATTGAAGCAAACATTTTGAAGGAAAGATGTGGAGGATGGAGAAGTATCCGAGTGACGCAAGGTTGGATAAGTCTTGAGATCATTATTGAAAGTCATTTTTTCTATCAGAATTTGCTTTTGCATTTCTAAGTAAAACAACCAAATGACCACTGAGTTCATTGTATTTAGTCTTGTTCAACTGTTCAGTCTCTATAACGTTTAATTCTCCTTTTCCTGAAGTTAGTTTTCTTAGTTTATCATTAGTTGATAGATACTGGTGTGGGTTATGAATGATGAGACAAAGATGAAGTTTTTGTGCTTATCTGTTGAGATGATCTGTCAGCAGGGGTTAGTTTATGCCAAGTGTTGAACGCAAACTATACAGTATCTGAGTAAGTTGAGCGACCGAGAGGTCAGAGCGACCGAGTGAGTAGGTCGGCCCAATGTCAGACCGGGCAGAAGGTCGAGCGGTCGATCAAGAGGTTGAGCGAGTGACCAGTCGAGCTGACCGAGTGAGTGGTCGGATGAGCGAGCATTCAGCCGAGCAGACTGAGTGAGTGGCCGGGTAGAGAAACCGAGCGGTTGAGCGAGTGAGCGTTCAGCCGAGCAGACAGAGCGAACGTGCAGCTGCGATCGGACGGGCGTAGAGGCCGACCGAGTTAGCGGCCGAGAGAATGCGGATGGACCGAGGCACCTCCGGCTATGCTTCGAGGTTTCCTTGAGTCGTTTGTTTCCCAAAATACAATGGTGAACCGTGATCCCCATTAATCATTATGACTATCATAGGCACTCCGCAAAGCAAGAAATGCACCACAGAGGAGAAGGGCAACGTTAATGATCAAGGTAATCCAAACCCTTGGTTCAAGGTTTTGCCCGACCAATCTAGCATTCGGTGTGCGCAGGCTGTACTCGCCCACGAGTCAACTTGGTTCAAGATAAACCAAGCCCTAGATTTACACCCCTTGCGCATCCATACGTGAGAGAGAGTATCTCCCCATGTATTTGTTCACATCATTAATGCATGTGAATCAATATAAACCAACCAATATGCCTTGAAACTCCTAATGTGGGACTAAAGTCTCATTCACAATGGAGTTTTATGCCTCTTCTATCCCTTTTCCATTCATATATATCCAACAATTTCTTGTTGCTTGTACCAGTTATTGTTGCCCTTAAAGTTAACAAGCCATCTTTCCTAGGCCCATAGAATATTTACATAACTACATTCAAGTGATAGTAAATAGGAGTTTGGACAGTCAAAAATGTTAAAGTGCATGTTTGTCTTTCTTAGTTGTTTAAGTATATAGGAATTTGGGACCCTTCACAATGTAGCAGTTCAAGTAGTAAGAAACTTGGGTTCCTATTGACTACTGTGTGATGCATCTTTTTTCGTTTAATCTCTTACACTCCACAGCAGACAGAAAATATAAAATTAGCTCCTATGTTCCTTAAGTTCTCTTGTCCATGTAGCCTAATTTCTTCCTAGCCTTCACAATATCAGAGTCCAGTTCCTGTGCTAACTGCTGGCTGATACCAATGGCTCATTTGAAGTTCAAAAAATCTTGAAAATTTTTCTAAGACTATAATAGAGTAATTATTTTTTTAAAAAAATAAATTTTTAAAAATTTATTGTTCTAGAATTTTTAATATTAAGATTAGCATTTGAATAAATAATCCATAGAAAATTAAATATTAGTCAAAATTTTCAAACATATTTTTTTAGACATAGAATATTATAAATTTTTACAAAATGTTAAACTTTATAAAAATAACTTTGTAAGATATTTTTAAATTAAAAAATATAATATTTATAACAAAAATAAAAAAATATAACAGTAAAAAAAATTTTAATTTTTTTTCTACAGATAGAAAATGAAATCCTTTTTTTTCAGAATAATTAATACTTAATTAATTTTGAATAGAATTATACTAGGAAACTTATTTTATCACACTTGGCCATTAAAAAGGCAAATATTCAACCAACTTAAAATTAGAAATATGCACAATTTAAACTAAGTATGATTTTGGAACCCAATATAGGTTCCTTTCTACTGGATTGATCAAGTATTTTCTAGGGATGTATGTTTTTGTTACTTTTCTGATTTGGTCCTTATGAAATCTATAATACCAATTTAATTTTTGAGAATATCTAAAATTTGAGAATGTAGAAATTTTTAAAATTTTCTATTATTCCCTTTAAATTAACATTTTTTATTTTTTCAAGATTCTCTATTAAGTAAGATTTTGTTAAGATTTTTTTATTTCTAAATTCTCTTTTTTAAAATTTTTATTTTTAGTTTTTAATTTGTACATTGATTTAATATCATAATATAGTTGATCAGGAGGTAAGAGACATACCTCACTTACCATATCATATCTGAAGCTTGATTCTCCCCCTGCTTCGCTACATTCGTCTGAAGTAGCTCTCCTTCATCAATGTTGGCTTCTGAGGTGCTTTGTTCTTCGTGGCTAGCCATCAGTGCTAGTTCGGCTTATGTTTCTATTTTTGACTCTGATGATGAGCTTTCGTCCCAAGTGGCTTTGAGATTCTTGTGCTTGTTTTGTTTAGGCCTCTTGTCTTTTTCCTTTTGAATTTTGGGCAGTCCTCTTTTATGTATCATTCTTTTTAACACTAGTAGCATTGAACCTTTCTTCTATTTCTTGAATTTTTTCTGTTATGCATTTATATAAATTTATTAGATCTAAAAAAACTTTTTAAACTTCCTTACCATGTAAGCTTCTTAGTCTCCTTCCAGATTCTGACTTGACTCTTTTATTGTACTTGCACATCGAGTTTCATATAATTCTAAAGTCAAAAAAAGTTCCCCTAAAGTACTTACCTTCAGGTCCTTCGAGATGTATTAGATGTCTATGATCGAAGTTTATTCTAGAGTTCTGGGAAAAAAATTAAGTGCATAGTGTAACGAGTCCCAGTTGGTTACCGTTTCACCGAGGTTGACCAGTCCGGTGATCAGCTCCTTGATCTTCGCATATAGTTAGGCTACCTTCTCACCTTTTTCCAGACAGATGTTCGTTAGCTTACTCCGAAGAATGTCTCGTCGTGCAAGCTTCACTTCAGATGTTCTTTCGTGGAGTTCCAGTAACTTCTGTTGGAGCAATCCCAATGGTCCGCGGGACCATGTGTTTTGGTGTTTGGGCAAAGGGTTTAAGTTAGGTTCACCCTTGTATTTGATATGTGTATTTGAGTTGTGCAGGTTTGCAGGATACACATGTGACTCAGGTTGATGGCTTCGGGTCCGGTGAAGGATGGAGCATCCGAGGGACCGTAGACAAGGCAGCGAGGACAAGGGCCGAGGGAAGCGACTTCGAGGCATACGCGAAGGATGGCATTGGGTACGAGCCGCGGGCTTGAATGCATCCGAGGGACGAGAGCCAAAGGAAGTAGGCTTGAAGGCAAAAGGTCAAAGCTGCAAAGGAAGAATCAAGTGAGTCATAAGGGTGAGGGTACGAGTGCACGAGAGATTGTACTCGGAGTAAAATCCTAGTTTTTAGGGTTTTACTGTAGCAGTACTGTAGTGCTACTGTAGCAGTACTGTAGTGCTACTGTAGCAGTACTGTAGCGCTACTGTAGCAGTACTGTAGCAGTCGACTGCATGTTTTAGCAGTCGTAGCAGTCGATTGGAATCGAGCCGTTGGGATGTAACGGTCGAATTTCCACAGAGGGCAGTCGACTGCATGTTTTAGCAGTCGACTGGTAGGCGGGGTTTTCTAACCCGTGGCCTATAAAACCAAAGCTTGGGAGCTTGGTTTGAGTTGACGAAATAGAGGTGGTTAATCTCTATTAGTAGTCTACTTGTGCCCTAGCGTCAAAAGAGTTCTTGTGAGGGTTGTGGTGAGGTTTCTCCACCCACAAGGAGCTACGTGAGCTAGCCGGAGTTTGCCGGGGAGTAATCCACCGAAGGATCGGGATCGTCCACCTTACGGACAGCCGTGGAGTAGGAGCCCTAATCTCCGAACCACGTTAAACGATCGTGTCAATTGGTTTGCTTGTCTTTCTCATTCTTAGTCTTTAGCTTTCGTATTTGTATTTGTATTGTTTGTATTCCGCTGTGCTAACAAATACGTAGGAAGCGCTTATTTGGGGGTGCCGTCTATCCAACCCCCCTTCAAGCCGGCCGTCCGATCCCCAACAACTTCTCCTAGAGATCTTTGGTCGATGTGTAGCTTTCGATGCGATTCACTTCTTGAGCCGGTAATACACTTAATAAGTGATATTCCGCTCTACTATTGGCTATGAAATTGCTTTGGTCCTTCTTTGTCCAGAGGTACACTTCTTTCTCTACGCCTTACTAATCTTTGAGAATTACAAAACCATATTTAATTATTAAAAGAATTTCAAAGTTAGTTTTTAGAAATACCTCCATTCGACATTTCTAGTGTGCGAACTCCCCCTCGAATTTTGGTGGGATGAGGCTTAGTCTGTCCATTGATTTCTTTGCTTCGGTCAGTGATTAGTCCTTCTAAAGCATCTTATTGTTGGTCCTCCGATAGTTGGTTAGAGGGGGGAGGGGAGAATAGCCCTGAAAAGACATAAATACCCTTTCTAGATCTTCGAACTAAGTTAGACAAACACTTGGATTATAACAAAAAAGTAAATGCATAAATTAAAAACAGAGACAAGAGAGTTTACTAGGTCTGTAATCAGAGGATTACTAATTCTAGACAAATGAAGTTCACTAAAATCTCTTTTGAGAGGAGTAGCCTCTTTACAACGTTAACATCTCACAAAAGTAGTAGAACAGAAGGAGAGTTCGTTTACAAGTGATATTCTAACTACGTAAATCAGGAATGTATTTATAGACCTGATCTGGGCGCTTGGAAGGGTTCCGGGTGCTTGGGTATAGATAAAATTTTATCTACGACTCAATGGATCGCATCCGAATGGATCTGGATAAAATCTCCGATCCAGCTGCTTGGAAGGGTTCCGAGTGCCTGAACTGTTGGAATGTATATTATAAGCCTAGCTTTTGTATGAACATCTATTTTTGAGATATTTTGAAAAGAAAATCACTTTGGTCAAACGTTTGCATTTTATATTATATATATGCAGTTGTCCATTTAATTTATATTGTAGATAACATAGTGTGTGGTGTCACACAGAAGATCACGTTATCGGTTCCTTATAAATTATAAATAATAACTCACGACCAAGATGGATAGGAATAAACCATTGGAACGGTTGTAGTGTAATTTGGTTTAGTTTGTCTTGGATATAAAATTACACTAGTACATTATGTGTATATTGAGCAGGACCATTTGAGGTTGTTCGATTTATACTGACTGCATAAAAGAACAGAACCTCTATTATTATGGATATGCGTACTCTTAATCCTGATATAATAACAAACACATATATATTTATTTCTTTAACTTATCAATGAGTGAGATTTATTCGTTAAATCAATAGGTCCGATAAGTTGGAAAATAGTACCATTTATATAGTGTGTTGTTGATTATAAAAGGAAACTGTGTCCTATTTATTTAGGTTGATGATGTCCCCTTGAGGAGCTCATAAGAATTATCATGTAAACCCTGCAGGTGGACTTAGTCCGACATGATAATAAAGTTGAATGGTACTACTCTTGGAGTCTGACATGTTAATTAACGGATATACAATATCTTAAACACAGGGAGATTAACACACTCATGATAATTAGGAGCTCATATTGTAATATGAGATTGGTGTGGTAGTTCAATAATGACCCTTTAGTGGTATGGGTTATTATTGATGAACTTGAGTTGAGTATTCGGGTAGAACACAGGAAGCTCAAGTCCATCAAGAGGCCAAAACCAATTCCTCCTCTCGGTCCCTGTTGTAGTCTCTGTATATATAAAGTCTCACAGCCACCCAAGTCCTGCTTCTACCCAAGCAAGGGGTCAGCCAAGCCTTGCTTGTTGCCAAAGCATAGGGTCGGCCAAGCCTTACTTGGTGCCCAAGATAAGGGTCGTCCAAGCCTTGCTTGGTGCCCAAGCAAGGGGTCGACCACAATAGGAATAAAAGGGAGTTTTTATTTAAAACAGAATTTTGTTAAAATTTATCCTTTTATAGCTATTTACAATGGTTTAAAAGAGATATTTTAATTTTAAAATCTTTCCTTTTTTGTAACTATCCACAATAGTAATAAAAGGGAAATTTTATTTAGAACAGGATTTTGTTAAAATTTTTCCTTTTTAGCAGCCAACAAAGATTATAAAAGAAGAAAGTGTGGTGCCCAAAAACTAACCTAAGAATCCTCTTCTATTCTCTTGTGGTCGGCGCTCTTCCTCTCTTATTTTCCCCTTGCTTCTTTCCCTAGGGTCAGCGGCATCTTTCCCTTCCTCTTCATTAGGGTCGGCGCCCCTTTCGAGAAGAGTTTACTTTGTGACCGGTTGCTTGGAGGAGAAGAAGAAGAGAAGGAGGCATCCTATTCTAGCATCTCTTGGTGGCCGAAAGATTGGAAACAAGAAGGAGTTGGGTGGTTTTGTCTTGGTAGATCGTCGCTCACACGACGTTCAAGAGGAGGAGAGGAATACAGCAGAAGATCAAGAGGTCTTAGCATACGAGGAAAGGTACAATTAATTCTTATTCCGCAACGCAATTAGTTTGTTTTTCTTCGTATGGATCCTGAACACCAACACAAGAGGTCAGCGATCTTGTGCTTCGATCAAGGTGCGCTTTGATCAATCAAGAATTTGTTTGATTGATCAAACACATGTCTGATTGAGCATGTGGGTTGCAAGGAAAGGTTCTATGCTCGTATAAATTTTTATACAAGGGATTTACACAGAATGAAATTCCCAGCGCCAACACGGACCACCTTCGCACAGGGCGCCTCGCCAAGGCGCCTCAGCTAGACCAGACCGATCCGGGTGCCCCAGGCACTTGGACCAAAGTCAACTTCCAGTTGACTTTTCATCTGAGTCTTTCGCTCCAGCTCTGCTCGCTGAGGTGATTTCGAACATCTAAAATAGGGCTCACCCGAACCCATTTTCCGGTCTTCTCGAGCAATCTTCCACTCCGGCTTCTCATCCCTTGGAAACGCCATGCGCCTCCTTCTCGTCCACCAGCATACTCTTTCGCAACGTCTCATCCCTCAGAAGCACTGAGTCCGTCGACTCTCTCCCATGTCGTTTTTCTCGCTAGCTATGTTTTTCACTCGACTTCTTGCACTTCTTAATTTCTACACAATTAGACACAATGTATCAAAATAATAACAGGATCTAACTTAACTTAGTTGATCACATCAAAATCTCCACGGGATACTTACATAAAGTACCTATAAAACTTAAAAGAAAATTTTATAAAATAGTAGTTAGACATGCTATACGAGAATGGATAAAATAAGAAATGAGTGGTATTGACATATACTTAGATGACCAATAAATGTTTCAGTTAGACAATGTAAAATAATGATAAATATACATATCAAACGAGAATGAGGAAGATAAAAAGAGACTTAGTTAGTAATAATAAAATAAAATAAAATAAAATTTATTTAAATATAGACGATATAAAAATAATAGGAGATATAGCTCAATGGTATAAAAGGATCCCGCCTAGTAGGATAAGATTTGTTTTTTTTTTATTGTATTGTTATTATTGTTGTTTGTTATACTGTATCAATATTCGATTCGACGAGCATAAGCGAACGAGTTGATGTGCAAAATTGATATTGAGTATGCGATTTGAGTATTTTAAAAGTAATTACCTACAAATCAATTTGGATAATATGAAACTTAAATTGCTACCTGGTTTAGTAATTTGTCATTTATTTTTCAATTTGCTTAATTTAAAAGAATGCTAGCTACCAGGATTAAATTATTAATCTTTTAAACGATAAAATAGTTTTTAAATCGAATATAGGATGCAAAAAATAATCTCTATTTAATTGTTAAAATGACAATTTTATTAGGCTTAGGTTCTTTTTCCACTAATTGCTTTTAACTTTTTTAAAAATTTACTCCACTGAAATCAATCTTTTTTTTAAAAAAAATAATAAATATCTGAATAAGTTTTTCTTTTCCTGAAACATATTTTAACTCCCCTAGTCCTTCCTTCTGCTTTTTACAGTAATTAAATATCTTTTAATTTTTAAAGAATTTTAAAATAGTCAAAAAGAAAAAAACTCTCAATTTTAAAATTAATGATAACTATTTAATATCATTTAAATAACGGTAATAGCGTCATACTGTTAGCATTTGGCGTGAAAAATACAAAAGATTATAATTTTAATTAATGATCATGGCCCATTTTAAAAAAAAAAAAAAACTGTATTTTAACTTAACATGTGCTCGTGGCCTTCAAGTTCAACCCGCCGTCCCCTCTTTCGTCTCCCAAAATCTTAAGGCACTTCCCTTAGTGAGAGTGTCACCCCCTTTTTTTCCTGAGCTGTCCCTCTTTTCATTAAATTTATTTATTTATATTTACAGCAACTTTGCTGGCCTATATATACATGGCACTACGACTACCACCTCCCTTCAACACTTTATAATTAAACCTTCAAAAACAAAAAAAAAACAAAAAAAAAAGTGTGTGAGATGGAGAGCAGCAGAGAGAAAAGCATCGTGGAATTTTTCAAGGCGAAGACCATTCTCGTCACTGGATCGACTGGGTTTCTGTTCAAAAGTATGTATTTTTATATTAATTTCTAATGTAGTTGAAATTAATATATAAAAAGAAGGAAAAAACAAGCAAACAGCTAAAGAATTAAATTAACTTTCTCTTTCTTTGTTTTTTTGATCACGAATCAATTAGTATTTGTGGAGAAGTTGCTGAGGGTTCTGGCAGACGTGAAGAGGGTCTTCCTCCTCATCAGAGCTGCCGACGCTGCATCAGCCATGCAACGCCTTGAACATGAGGTACGTACGTATACGTATACGATTTATCTTAATATACATATCGACATGAGATATATATATATCCTCGATCGGTGCAATTTTCAGATTTTAGGCAAGGAATTATTCAAGGCCCTGAAAGAGAAATATGGAGACGGATTCCAGTCATTTGCGAGGAGCAAATTGTGGCCTGTGGCTGGAGACATTGCTCATGAGAATTTAGGAATTCAAGATTCTAATCTTGTAAATAAATTGTTCAAGGAAGTGCAAATTATTGTCAATGTTGCTGCCACCACCAACTTTTGTGAGAGGTAATTAATTAATTAATTTAATATATATTTTTTGATAATGGCTATCAATATTAATCAACCAACTTTAATTAATATATATGCAGATATGATGTTTCTTTGAACATAAACGTGCTTGGAGCTAAGCACGTGCTGCAGTTTGCAAAACAATGTGTGAAACTCGAAATGTTTCTTCATGTTTCAACTGGTATATATATATAATATATATTTTTACTTATTCTTACGTTTTCTTTTGTGCATATATCTAAAATTAATAATAATTAATGCATTATATTATCTATTTATTTCTCCTCCCCAGCTTACGTATCTGGTACTGAGCGCAGTGGACTCATACCAGAGAAGAGATTGTCAATGGGTGAAACTCTCAGATCAGGATCAAACTCTTGTTATTTGGACATTGAAGCTGAGATAGATTTGGTAGAGAAGAAGAAAGTGGAGCTGCAAGCTGATCATAATCTCACTCCACTAGCCCAAAAACTCGCCATGAAAGAGTTGGGCATGCAAAGGTTAATTTAATTAATAAAACTATATGTATAATATTTCTGAATAACTAATTAACTGACTATAAAACTAATTAAGAGCAAGGTTTTTTGGGTGGCCCAACACTTACGTTTTCACCAAGGCAATGGGTGAGATGGTGCTAGGGCACTCGCGGGGAAACTTGCCTCTGGTCATCGTGAGACCAAGTATCATAACGAGCATCCTCAGAGATCCATTGCCTGGTTGGATAGAAGGCATAAGGTCGTCAAATCAATACAACTCAGTTATTAATCTGCATGAGTCATGTGTGCATTAATTAAATTGTTGGCGATCGATCGATGTGCAGGACAACTGACATCTTCATGATGGCTTATGCAGACAGGAAGCTCCAAAGTTTTCCAGGAGACCCTCAGATGACTGTAGATTTGGTACTGATCAGTTTAATTACATATACATGCATTAATTAATTAATTAATTAATTAAATTGACCATGCAGATACCAGGAGACATGGTGGTGAATGCTATGATGGCTACCACGGTGGCTCACTCAAAGCAGCAGTCTGAGTTCATCTACCATGTTGGCTCCTCCACAAGAAACCCTATTACTTATGATTCTCTGCTGCAGTGTTGGTTCGATTATTTCTCCATGAATCCCCGTACAGGGAAGGATGGAACCCCCCTGAAGATCACTAGAAAGATGACTCTGAGCATTAGAACCACCTTCTTAATTATGGTATACAAGTTCTTATTACAGGTACTGATTATATATATATATATATATATATGCATCTCAAATAGTCTTAATTATGATTAGATTATTCTATATATCCCCGGAGTAATTATATCTGTGTTTTAGGTACTTCACCTTATTCATTTTATAACTTGTGGGTTTATATTTGGGCGTCTATACGATGATCTAAACCGCAAGTATAAGTATTTGAAGCTTCTTATCGATCTTTTTGAGCCATACGCTTTCTTCAAAGGCCGGTATGCTTTGTTTTCATCGATCGACAATAAATATATATATATATATATATGATTCGTTTACATGCATGCATGATCTTGTTTTGGTGTAATTAGGTTTGATGATGCCAACTTGGAAAAATTAAGGGCGATGATGGGAAAGGAGGAGATGTTATTTGACATGGACTCCAAGCACATCGAGTGGAACTCTTATCTCCACGACATTCATATTCCGGGCATTCTCAAATACGAATGAATGCAAAATTTATAAATCTTAATTATGAAATATATATTTGTATGTGCATGCATGTACGGTACATACATGCATTAATGTTTTAGCTTTGTAATGCATACTATGATATATATTTTAATAAAAATAATAAACCTCGTGGGAGAAATCAGAAATGGTGTTTGTTTTTTTCTTCTGTACGCTGAGTCAACGATGGATAAGTGTCTGCCTGGCCCACTGGTTCATCAAATGGAATGTCAGGTTGAAAACGGCGGTGGGAAAGTAAATATATAAATATTAAACCAAGTATGGTCCGGTGCTGCGTCATCATCAACCACTTGAAAATTCAGTTCCGGTTTGGACCCCGCATTAATTGGTTTATATAGATGTTTTCATAATTTGAACAATAACTAAAGATGACTTTGAAGATTAATTTTCTTATCTCACATGGTAAAGAAATACACGTTTCTTGTCTTCATTGCTTTCATAGTTTTCTTCTTACTTGATCACGTAGAGCTTTTAAGACTAGAAAATGTATCTACAAAATGAATGTCTCTCAGCCTTTATTGCATATTGATATGGCTGATAAGGGAGGGACTCAAAAGGAAAGGATGAGAAAGGTTAAGGTCATATAGCGGTCAAAAATCAAGATGATGTGGCAGTCAATAGTCAAGGTGATTTGGCAGTCAATAGTCAAGGTGATTTGGCAGTCAATAGTCAAGCTGACTGAGCAGTCAAAGTCAAGCATATGAGATAGTCAGAGGCCAGACAGACTTGTTGATCAAGGGGGCAAAACAGTAGAAAGACGAAGGGAGACGACAGGCGGAACACAGGGCACAGGTCGGGATCGGCAGAGCTGTTTAGAGATAGCTCGATCTACATGCCTGCGATTCGAATGCCAGGAAGTACAAATCACAGGTCGGGATCGACAAAGCTGTTTAAAGACAGCTCGATCTACAGGCCTGCGATTCGAAAGCCAGGAAGTACAAATCACATGTCGGGATCGGCAGAGCTGTTTAGAGACAGCTCGATCTACAGGCTTGCGATTCGAAGGCCAGGAAGTACAAATCATAGGTCGGGATCGGCAGAGCTGTTTAGAGACAGCTCGATCTACAGGCCTGCGATTCGAAGGCCAGGAAGTACAAATCACAGGTCGGGAGGCCTGTGATTCGAAGGTCAGGAAGTACAAATCACAGGTCAGGATCGGCAGAGCTGTTTAGAGACAGCTCGATCTACAGGCCTACGATTCGAAGGCCAGGAAATACAAAGCGCAGGGTACAGGTCGGGATCGGCAGAGCTGTTTAGAGACAGCCCGACTCGCAGGTGACGCTTAGAGGTCGGATCTGATCGGAGGATGCGAGGCAGACGCAGACCACAATAGATCGGATGAGCTAAGTCATGCGGGAGTCGGAGAAGCACACATTTGTCTGTCAAGGGGTAATTATTACATATCAGCGATATGTGCGAAGGCGGAGGTTTCTAAGCGAAAAGATGCCCTCATAACCAATAGCAGCCTGACAGATGTCCTTCATTACAAGACAAAACTCATGTGTAAAGGCTGAGGTCCCTAAACGAGAAGATACTTTCACAACCAATGGCAGCACGACAGGTGTCCGGGACTACACGACAAAGCCCAGCGTCTAACGCTTTCTGACATGATTGCAAGTTCTAGAAGCGAGGCGGGGGCATAAAAAGAGGAGGATTCTTCGTACGCGGGTACGCTCTCTCGTCACTTTTTTTCACAACTTTTCATTTTCAGTCAGTTTTTTCTTTCTCTTTGCATTTTCTGGGGAAAAAGTACCTGACTTTAGCGTCGGAGGGCCTGACCCGGGGACTTTTTCCCTGGGGTTCTGGTCTCTAACGTGAGGAGGGGGGATCGTCTGAGTGTGTGCAGGGTCCTGCAGCATCGTCAGCAGCCTGTGGGAGCCGGATCGCCCACGACTTTCCGTCAACAACCAGGGCGTCGCGACTAGCCTTCGTCCGACTCAGCTTCCGGACGGGATCACATATTTTGCCACAGACGTAAGATATATGGTGATATGTTTTTTACTTGATATACTTAGAACATTTTGACAAGAATTGGTGAACTGGCCATGGATGAATAACTCGGTAGCTTTTTTGCTCGATGCCTTGAGTTAACGATTGTCTTCATTTTATAGGTTACTTTATACTCTTTTCCCTTGGTTCTTCCTCCTTGTATCATATTGGAACCCACAATTTTCTCTCTATTCATCACTAGGGTTGTAAATGAGTCAAACGTTCGTGAACAAATTTGATATTCGACTTGGTAGGAACTTATTTATGTTCATTCAATATATATAAGATTAATTAAACAAACAATTTTGAACAACTCATTAAGCTAAATAAACAAACTTGAACACATATATATTCATCTCGTTAACATTCTTGAATAACGTTCGCGAACAATGTTCACAAATCATATTCATTAATAAAACTCTTTTCAATATGCTAAATAAACAATAAAATAGAATAAAATAAATAAATTTAAATTATCAAACTTAATAACCAATCAAAAAACTAAAAGGTTCAAACAATCAAACAAGCTTGAATTGAGAGTTTGGTAACATCTAAACGAACCAAGCTCAAGCAAACTTCAAACAAACTCAAGTTCATAAAAAATAAACCAAGCCAAGTTTGAACACTCATTTCAAAAGCTTAGTTCATTTTAAGCTCGACTCGGCTCGATTTGGTTACCTTATCAAATAAATTTGAACACCCCAAATCTCAGTTCGACTCGAATTGTTTACAGCCCTATTGATCACCATTTATATACTAATCAATATTATAACCCATGCTTAACTAATCCTTCTAAAATTAATTTAAGTTAATAACCGAATAAATCCTTCTAGCAATTAACGTATTTGAATTGTTTTTTGCAATCTTTTATTTGTTTATATTCTAAATTATGAGTCAGTAAAACCGAAAGTGAATATATGGTTTAATAATTTTAAAATTAACCTTAGCGATTTGATATTTTTGAAAACTTACTTGCGTTGTTTAGTAAAAGCTGAAACTTCAATTTGAAATCAAATCACTCTTAAAAGGACGTATATACGAAATTTAAGAAATAGAGGAGTGTTTATGTAAACACGCTGAGTTTTTTTATTTTGTTAAAAAGCCCTCCAAAAAGAGTTATTTATGTATCCCGGAACAAGATCGTGTTTCCGCCCCTTTCTCGCATCGCCCGACTCACAAATCGCTGTCGCGCACCGGCACGACCGAGTTGGCTCGTCCTTTCTCGGCACCGGACGGCGCCGGTATCTCCAATATTCATCCATCGCCTCCCTCGCCTCTCAGCATCTCCTATCTCCAACCGTTCATCTCTGCCTCTCCCCTCTACCTCTCAGCCCGCACTCTTCCTCTCAGGCAGCCCTCCTCCGTTCCTCCCTACTCTTCCGAAGCAGGAACGTTTTCCATCATTTTCTAACAGAGTCACAGCCACTCCTATATTTTGATACAGAAGAGCAGCAATCTGTTTCCCTTCTCGCGTGGAGCAGCTGCAATTATCGACCCTTTTAGCGTATGCGATCAGTGTGAGTTTTCTATACTTGTCGTAGTTTAGAATTTCTATGTGCCGTAATGGTTAAAATCATTGTTTTTGACGGCCTTCATCTTGAGCAGTCCCCAGGTGATCGAATATTGAATTGCATTGGCAAGGAGAGTTCCACAAGGACTTATTTTGCAATTTATTTTTGGATAAATCGCAGTGGGGGTAAGTTCTTTTCCCCTCTCTCAAATAGGGAGGACTCGCAAGAAAGGGTATCGTGGATAGGCATACCTAATATTGTGGGAAGTTCCAACAGTATCTTATTTACTTGCGTACTTGTAATTGTTCGTATGCTCTTTATGGACTTTGTTTTTGTTGATCATGAGCATATATCAGTTGTCACTTAATTATCTGGGATTTAAAGCATGTTGCTATCTGTTGTTATATTTATGCAGTATCTGGAATGTATTATGCAGTTTTTTTTTTTTTTTTTGCGCTATTAGTTGTTATAGATTGTCAATTACCTTATATTAAGGTATCGTAAACCTGGGTCATATCTAATAACTGAATGATTGTTCTTTTCATGGATGTGGAATATACAGGATGTTGATTGTATTGCAGACAGGGTCTTCTGCCCATTAGGTTGATCTCTGGACCATTTAGTAATTATATTGGTTTTTTAACATTAGCGAAATGTGATTTGATTGCATAGCACACTTGGGCTACCATTGGTAGTTTTGCGAGGGTTGGATTACACCTTTTGCCTCAGTATTGCAGAATGGGAGGGAGCAGGGATTCATGTTCATTGAATAGGTCCAAATATGCTCATGGGTTGGTATCTGGTGGATTGCAGTGGATTCATGTTCATTGAAGTTAGGGGAGGATTATTTTACTTTCTTGCAGACAGAATTATTTATGTTGTGGTTCACGGTATATTTTATTATTTGATGTTTACCTTATCATCATACTACATATTGCTTCACCTACTCAGTCTTCCTTACTGACTTTTAGATTAAGGTGGGTTAAGATCTGACTATTGCAAGATGGAAAGCTCTAAGGATATCATGTAGATTATTTCAAGAAATTTAGGTTTTATTTTTTTTTGGTATCTTTTAGGAGAACCAAGGAATTCCTCGAATCTCACAGAAGTTCTAAACACCCTCTTTTCATGATCTTCAAGTGGCAAGAGAAGTGAAGTCAACAAAGAAAATTAAGTAGGCACAAAGTGAAATGAATAAGTAAGGTGGAACCCTAAATAATAAATTAAATACACGGGTGTGCCTTTTTCTTAGATACAAATAACATCCAACTAATTGCATATGTGTGCAGAATCATAAATTCAGATTCACTACTTGATTTATGACTAATCAATTCTGTTTAAAATATTTAATCAAACATTAATTAATTGTTTGATGTATTTAACTTAATTATAAACTTAATAAAACCTATTCTATAAACCCTAATCTCCTCATGCAATTTACCAACTAAAGAGTTTGAGATTGATTTCTCTGCCTTCTACCAGTGTCTCACACAAGATAGATCATGTCATCTTCTACCTCCTCTTCTCTACCGCCACTGATAATATGATGATCCTTGATCCCCCTGCTCCATTATTTTGCTTGGAGATTTATTTTTGCTTTCTGAGTTTTAGATTGGGCTGATGTTTGCACTAAAACAACTAATTTTTCAAATTTCTTCCAATTCCTTCCCTTATTGATCAATTTCCAATGATTTCATTGTATTTTTTTTTTCATTTAATCTTTGTTTTGTATGATGTCTGAGAAATCAGATCGGTGCTTGATTTTCGATTCTAAATTTCAATTCTTTTGCTCTAGAGACAAGCCTCACTACTGGTCGGTGCGTTCTTGTGCCATTTATTCAGTAACCATCTCTTTCAACAGTTTAACTCTAGGTATTCCATGCTCTTTTTTTGCTATATATTAGCTATAATCTACTATCTATAAACAACTAGGTTTAGCTTGAATAGACTGAAATGCCATTGAATGAATGCTCTCCTCTTGGGGAAACAATAATGTTTGGTTTGTCTAAGAATCTATCACTAATGAATGACAGAAAGGTAGATGAAAACTAGTTGACCTTTTAGGTCATAGAAGCTGTCCATGCTTGATTTTCCATTCTAAATTTTAACTCTTTTGCTCTAGAGACAAGCCTCACTATTTGTTGGTGTGCTCTTGTGCCATTTCCTGAGTAAGCACCCCTTTCAAAAGTTTAACTTTAGGGATTCGGTGCTCTTTCTTTGGCTATATATAACCTAAAACTTGATTGTCGATGATGCCTTGAAACACTCTAGTTTGTGATTCAAATTTTTGAGGAAGTGGCGATTGTGATATAAAAGGTTATGGGTTTAATATCTACATCAGTAATTAAATTATGGTGATGCCATCTTTGATAATTAAGAAGCATATGGCGATGCTATATTCCTTATTCTGTAATCTTTTTCCAACCAAATTGTTGTGCATCAATCTTGTTTATATTTCAGTATTATTTTGATCACCAGAATTTTTTCTATTTTTTCAGCAGAAGCAATTTAAAAAAAAAAACTATGTAAGTCAAAAGATCTAATTCAACTGTTTTTATAGTTAGAAAATAAAATACTTTTCTGTTTTATGTGATAGATGGCTTTACCTCAAGCTATAAAAGCTGGACTTCCCTGCATGAATCTTCTTAGAATGACAGCTGTGCCAATATTAGAGCAACTATATTTGGAGGAAAGACTGCTCAGAAGCTCAGCAGAGAATTGGTGTATCATTAATCATGGGACAAGTCTTCCCACCATAGTCATGGGTATATCAGGGTATGTATTTATAGTTGTTATGTTTCTTATTTCGCCAGCAAATCTCCCTTTGACATGGTTATAATTGTTTATATCTTTCTCCTTGCATGATTTGGACATTCAAGGATTGTTCATCCGTTATTAATAAGACTGACAATCAGTATAAAACTATAACATAGGAGGCCTTCAGAACTTGTTGAACTAAAGCCTGTGCTTCGTGATCAAATCCCTGTGATCAGAAGATTTTCTGGTGGAGGCACGGTTATCATAGACAATGGCACACTTTTTGTCTCTTTGATTTGCAACAAGAATGCTATTCCGGGGCTGCAACCTTATCCTCACCCGATTATGTCCTGGACTGGGCAGTTGTATGGTCAGGTGCTTTGTGAGTTTGGTGATTTCCATCTTCGTGAAAATGGTATGTAGAAAGAATTTCAACTAATATTGTGAAGGTTGTTTGTTACTTGTCTTTATGTTTTGTTGAATGCTTCAATCATTCAGCTGGGGTTATACTTATACCCTTCTACACAGCATGACCCACCCATAAAATTGGTTCCCATTTCACATCTTCTGTGTTTATATCAGATATCCTTGAGACCTACAATTACTCAGGCCTTATTCATGTCTGAATATAGAACCAGATGGAGTCCTAGAATTCACTAATAACGATCGTTGTGCAATCTTCCATCTTATGATATGGATATTTTGCCATTTCTAGTCTCCATCACACCGAGTATGATGCTCGTACTGTGCAAATACCTTCCAACCGTTGCTAAATAATCATCTCAGCCATTTGTCTAAGAAGTTCCTTATATATATATTATAATCTTAGTAATTTTCTATTTGAAGTTTTGCATGAACTCTTTTTTATTTCTATATTAAATATTTGTGCTGAAGGTATTCTGAATGAACTTTATTAAATTTTCAGATTATGCATTTAATAGTCATAAATTCGGTGGAAATGCTCAGTCCATAATTAAAGATCGATGGATCCATCACACATCATTTCTTTGGGATTATGATGCCAGGAACATGGAATATCTTAAACTACCCAGCCGAGCTCCCAAATACAGATCGGTACAACTCTTTGGAAGTTAATATATTTAGGAAATGTGATACTTTTGTAATTGCCTCCGAGTTAATTTTATGCAGTTATGTAATTCTTATTTGGAAACTAAAATTGAATTTCTTGTCAAAAAATTTTCTTCCCAGTGATGTTTGTTGGTTGATCTAGAAAAAAATATACTATATATCTCAATGTGTAAATATCCTAATACTTTGCCAATTTTTTTTCAGGCACGATCTCATGTAGAGTTCTTATGCCGAATGAAAGATTATGTGCCATCAAGAACATCTTTTATCGAAGGCACCATCAAGTCTCTTGGAGGCCACTTCTCGATTAGACCGTTTGATCTGGATGAACTTGGTAGCCTTTCTAGTTCTTTGTCTGGTTCCACCAAACTGCTGACGAGGCAAGAATTGGAGGAAGCATGCACATCTCAATGTGTAGCCGTAAGATAGTTTTGTGTTGTTATCAGAACTAGATATTCTTCATTCAACACTATTACTACATTCATTCAGCACTATTACTACATGAAGAATGATTATTAAATTTTTAGAATAAATTATTCAAAATCGTGAGGATTTTATTTGTTATATGCCATGTAATAGTTAGCAACTGTAGCTCCACCTGTTTTTTCCCCTTGATAAGCCGATCAAGCAATATATTGGCTGTTTTAACTCCGAGACTCTGATGATGGTTGACATTACTTGGATATTAATATAGTTGTCATTGTTGATCCAGATTACGTGTTTTTTATATTGGTGAGTTCATAGACAATAACGTCAATTATCATCAGTCTAATTAAAATCTATACATGTTTGAGAATATAATTTTTTTCTATTATATATTTTTTTATTTTTAATATAGTTTTTAAAATATAGAAAATAAAAATGAGTAAATAAACTAAGCAATTGAAAAAAAATGTGCTTCCCTCAAGTTTTTCATCCTCGAGTGAGATTTAACTCAATTTTCTATATGTTTTCCTTTTGCCATGAAAATCTCATCATGATAGCATGGCGATTTCTACAAAGAGTAACAAGCATTAAAGGGTTCATCGGGTGTTCCTTAGCAAAATCATTCCAATGCCTAAGTCAGTCAATGTTTCGATAATAGAAGAAAAAAATTAAATGTGAAAGGTAGAGTTCGATAGCCTTTTTTCCATATACTTGACTTTTATAAATATGAGACCTCCCTAAAGATCATGAGAAAGATAATGGGAGAGTGGAGAGGGATCATGAGTGAGTGGGGATCATTGCCCCAGTGTTTATCAAGTCCTAGACATGCCACCTGGGCTTATGTTGACCGGGTCCTGCTACGTGGGCCATGTCATCTTTCCCGCATCACAAATATCCCCTCAAGTCTAGTCAAAAGAGGTTGTAGTCCGACTGGCTAGACAATTATCATGTCAACAGATGTTAGGGGCCACATGGTTGAGGCACCATGGTCTAAAGTAGTTAGCCACCGAAGTAGAGTGCCTCAGGCAAAGTTGAAAGAAAAGTTATAATTTCTATTCAGAAAGTACTATACATGCACTCGAACCTGGTGGTAAGATGATAAGTCGACATGGAGAAGTGTTGATGGACGTCACTGTCTATGGCAGAGGTATATAGATAAGTAGATGGATGCCTATGTTCCAGTAAGGGGAAATATCTCGATCTACAACTATAAACTCGATCTCATGACTTGTGTACCGGTGGAGTCGGAGAGATAATAATAAGCTCGATCTCATGATTCTCGAGTCAGGAGAGGATAGTAAGCTCGATGCCACGACTCCCCAATACCCATAGAGTCAGAGAGAGAATAGCTTGATCTGCGACTATGTCCAACTCAGGAGAGAATAGTAAACTCGATTCATGACTATGTCTGAGTCGAGAGAATAGTAAACTCAATCTCATAACTCCCAAGTGCCAGTGAAGTTGGAGAGAGAATAACTCGATCCGCTACTATGTCCGGGTCGGAAGAGAATAGTAAGCTTGATCTCATGACTCCCAAGCACTCGTGGAATCGGAGAGAGAATAGCTAGATCCGCGAATATATCTGAGCTAGGAGAGATTAGTAAGCTCGATCCACGACTATGTCCGAGTCGAGACATCTGGCAGGAAGACCTTGTGGAGTCAAGTGGTTCTACAAATGGCAAGTTTGGTAAGCAACTGGAGAGGAGTGATCTAGTGAGGACGAGTCCTAGTTAGATAGTAGACGTCGGTCCAACTTAGATCCATCTTGGAAATCTAAGTTGAGACCAAGACTAGATCCTAGTCTTGGTTAGACAGGATCTAATTCACAATTCATACCTTTGTTCTTCTATTCTTTTGTAGGGACATATTGTGTTTAAACTAACATTTCCAAGAAATTTCATTGGAGGCAGCTCAGATGATTAGAGGCGCCTCAGGTGAAGGAGGGCACTCCTAGTGGAGACGTCTCTGATTGCTGGAGGTGTCTCTGATTACTGGAGGCGTCCCGAAGGTGATAAGCATGAAGGATGAGCTTCGAGGCATTGGAGGTGCCTTAAATTCATTGGAGGCAGCTTGAAGAGGATAAAGATTGAAGTTTCAAATCAAATCAGCATGTATGGAGGCGCCTCGGATGAACTGAGACACCCCCAATGCCCTATAAAAGAAGTCTTCGGCCACAACTCTCATCACCGATTTTGATACAAGATTCTACTCAATTTTGTTGTGCTTTTATCTTGCAACTACTGTGTTGCACTGAATTTACACCTGAGAAAACTTATGCAGCAAGAACAACACCAACATTGAGCTTCAATTCAAACTATGATTCTTGTCGATAAAATAGTGTTTTTGGTTTTTATTATACTTGCATAAGAAAGTATAGTGTGTTAAACTTTCTTCAATCTTGTATCTGACCTCTCTACCTGAAGGTTCTTTGGGAGTGAATTCAGTAGATTACCCAATCAAAATGGTCCAAGGGATTGTGAGTCTTAGAGTAGTAGTCGTTGGACAACTATGGACAACTACAATGAATCTAGTCGCATCATTGATGGAAATTTTGATGGTATGTTTGAACTCCTATTTTCATTAATCTCTTTTGGCTTTCATATCCTCTTTCTTTCTTGTCCTTGTTATATTGTTTCCTCAGTTCTTTTAGCATGGACAATGGAACTGATACAAATTCCTATCTAATTCATTTTTATTTCTCTTTTATTCAACTTTCATGTTTTGGTAGCTCAAAAAGATTCTTACTTGCCTGGTTAGTTGTATTTTGCTGACAGATTGCCTTTCATTTACATGTGTTTATAATTTCGATGATAGAAGAAAAACTGCTGTTCACTATCGTTTGGCAGATTTTTTTGAATCTAGTATTAACAGATTTTATTAGAATGGACAATTTCAGAGCTTTTTTTAAATAATACTGCATTATATTTTGAATAGGGAATTTCAATTCTTACATCTTTGAATATGCTTTTAATTTTGACTGATTCACATCTTGGTTCCTGTCTTTCCTCCTTTTCCTGTTCCTTTATTTAAAAAATATTTCATGCAGAATATATAGGCTAACAACAATGTGCATGAAGACAGACAAGTGCTGATTGGTCCCCCAGATCACATCCGTACAAGGATACACTTAGATGCAATGGACACTTGTGGTTCTTGTACTTGGATTTTGAAGATGCTTAGTTACCACAAATGTTCTCAGATGCCACCCCTTAATGCATAAAAATGCTTTTAAATGACCAATTTTACCACAACTAATATCTACACATTTGGCTCTAAGATATTTTTGTCATTTGTTGTTTGTTCTTGTAGTTGCATCATAATGATCTGATATTGCTTATTCTTGAACTTGCCACTTGTTTCTTCATTGGTTGCTCTTTCTTGTATGTTCATGATTAGAAACTAGGCTTATTTGATTTTGTACATGTAAATCTTTTTGTTTGTAACCTCAAACTTCATTTTATGAAGTTTGAATAATACCTGTTGCTTTGAAGGCTTAAAATCTTGTTCTAAGCTGGAGTTTTGGTTCCTTGACGGAACAAGACATGTTGGCTGAGTCTGGTGCTAGTGTCAGTGCTAGTGGGTGTGTAGATCATCAACCCTAGGTGCAGGAGGAAGAGGAGTTATGGTCTCTGTATGCTTTGCATCTTGGAGAGTTCCCTATGGGTCGTCAGCTTCTTCACATGAAGCCACACATCGTTGCGAGAATAGAGGAAGTGTCATTGTATCATAGTGTTCTAGGTTCGAGATGATGGGTGGAACAAGATGTTTTGCCTATGTAGGCAGAATGATATCTTAACTGATGGTTATTGTAACATCACCTTATGCTGGAAACTTCTAATTCATGCATTTTCTTCCAGATCCACGGTTAACAGATTATGACACTTTGCTAGAAAATATTCGCGGACTAAAAGAAGGGAAGTCTGTTCAGGTGCCAATATATGATTTCAAGTCAAGTAATCGCATTGGATACAGGTAATAATTAACAGTGGTTTTATTATATATATGTGTAATTAGTAGGTAGCGGTGCAGAGTGCACTAGAACTTCCAGTTATTCTTCATAGGATAGATTCATCATCCTTGTTTTCTTCTTGGCAGCACTGTCGACGGCCCTAGCTCTAGGATTGTTTTTTCTTGAAGGGATTTATGCTTTAAGTGAGAAGTTGCGTCCTCTACTTGATCTGCGTGTTTCTGTGACTGGTGGGGTACATTTTGACCTTGTTAAAAGGGTTTTGCGGGACATACAGCGTGCTGGACAAGAACCTGAAGAGATTATTCATCAAATTTCAGAAACAGTTTTCTACTTTATCTTTTCTCCTTGAGAAAACTTCTTTATGCTTCTGCTAACTACACTTTAAATTAACTGACATTAGTAAGTTCATTTACTTGAATCTCCTGAGCCCTGACCATTTATACTGACTTCTCTATATTACACAGGTTTATCCAATGTACAAAGCGTTCATTGAACCAGACTTGCAAACAGCACATATAAATTCTCCAACAAGTTCAATCCATTTACAGGCTTCCAGAATCCAACCTACATTCTAAAGGTTAGTCTTTGGATTTTTTTGGCATATATGGTTGCTAATGTTTAGAGGCATGGTATTTGCAAACTGTTTATATTGATGTCTTCAGCTAATTTCGCATGAAGCTTAAACTTGTTTCTAATATTGCAGTCACCAAGGAATGTACCAGTGGGTCAAATCAAGTCTGTTCTTTCCCAAGAACACAAAGAAAGCACAGAAGAAACCTATGATATATACTTATTGCCACCAGGTGAAGACCTGGAAGCATGCCAGTCTTATTTAAGAATGAGAAACAGGGATGGAAAGTATAATCTCATGTTTGAGGTATGCTATCCTGAATAATTCCTGTGCAATTTTTATTTAATGTGACTTATGGTTTATGGATGAGGATCATGTAAATTTGTCATATTTCTTGAAACATGTTTGATGTAAAGAAAATTCTGTTTTCTTGATTGGCATTGTATGCATATTTCCTGATTTTGCTGACTCATAAATTTGAGTTATTTGTCACAAATATCCAATGGGATGAAGTTGTGAGCTTTTGTTAAATGCATTGTCTATCTTCAGCAATATTTATTTCAAGGATTTTCTGTATTCACATGCCTAGTCGTATACTTCTTTTGCATATCTTCTTTTGCTTGTATATAGTTAGTGTGTATTCATATGCCACTGTGACCACTGGCTATTTGTGAATTCCAGGAATGGGCAACTTATAATCCCTTCATCATATCACCCGGAAGTACTTTTGAAGTTAGTGTGCATCTTCTTGGTGGGTTAATGGGGCTAGGCTATACCATTGCAGCTATTCTGAAGAGAAGTAGTCACATGTTTTATGATGACAAGGTGGTTATGAAAATTGATTGGTTAAAGCAACTTAATCACCATTACATTCAGGTAACTGGAATGCATATGTAAACGTTAATTTTTATCTGGAGTGGCTTGAACATTCTTGTATTATGTGTTGATTTGAATTTTGTATATTGGAAGATACTTCAACATAGTTCCAAGTCCTTCCACGTTTAATTAAAAGGAAGATACTACTGATAGACTTTGGGTTTAATTATGAATTGTTGTTCAGTTAAGTTAACTTTAGATCCAAAAGGGTTACTTCTTTATTGAAGAGTAGGCATATTTATATATACAAACTAGAATTTATCTTAGGAAACTATTATTAGGCTAATTGAAATTTTTTGTCTAATTGACCTCTCTCTCTCTCTCTCTCTCTCTCTCTCTCTCTCTCTATATATATATATATATATATATATATATATATATATATATATATTAATTACCTAATATATAGATATAATATGGTAACAAATAGTATACACATATATGGTAACTATTATATATAGTATTTCCCCTCAAGTTGGAGTATAGATATTAATCATACCCAACTTGTTATAATAATAATTAACCCGAGCCCCACTTAAAGCTTTTGTGAAGATGCCCTCGAATTGTTCTTCAATCTTCACATATCTTGTAGAAATCATTTTTTGTTAAATTTTCTCACAAACGAAGTGACAATCAATTTCAATGTGCTTAGTTCACTCATGAAACACATGATTCGTTGCAATACGAAGAGCAGCTTGGTTATCACATCATAATTTTGCTGGTACTGAAATTTTAAGTTCTATTTCAGTCAAGAGTTGATATATCCACATTATCTCACACAATTTGTGTCATAGCCTTGTATTCTAACTCTGGATTGGATTGTGACATAACGTTTTGCTTCTTACTCTTCCATGAGACTAATTTTTTTCCAACAAAGATAAGTAGATCTTTTATCCATTTTGGAACCTGCTAATTTGCATTCGAAAAACATTCAATATGAGTGTACCCATGACTTTTATATACGATACCTCGTCCAGGTGCTCCTTTTAAATAACATAAAATTTGTTTTAACATTGCCCAATGATGAACGGTTGGAGATGATATAAACTGCAACACTAACCGAATATGCAATATCTGGACGAGTTACAGTAAGATAATTCAACTTCCTAACCAACCTTTGATATCTCTCAGGATGTTCAAATAGTTTCCCATCTCCTGTGAGATGCATGTTCTGAGTCATTGGAGCACTACAAGGCTTTGCCCCCAATTTTCCTATCTCATTAATGAGTTGATAACATATTTTCTCTAAGATAGGAATATACCTTTTTTACACCTCATAACCTCAACACCCCAAGTCTTTCGTATGAAATTGAGTATGATTGAAAGATTTAAGATATGAGATTCTCATAGCTTCCAGTGATAACAATATCATCCACATACACAACTAATAGAATGATACCAGCTACTGACTGCTTATAGTCAGACTTACTCTTCATCGTACCAAATTTTTCAACAACCCGACTAAATTTTTCAAACCAAGCACGAGGACTTGTTTCAAACCATACAAAGATTTCTGAAGACGACAAACTTGCCCCGACTCTCGAACAAATGTCAATTTTGCGACAAGAGAAAAAGTATCAAAAGAATCCACACCATAGGTCTGAGCATAGCTTTTAGTGACAAGACGTGCTTTAATCTGGTAATTGACTCATTCGGATTGACTTTAACTGCAAATATCCATTTGCAACTAATAGCCCGTTTCTTTGAAGGTAGATCAACCAAATCCCAAGTGTCATTGTCATCTAAAGCATTTATCTCCTCTATTATTACATCTTTCCAACCAGGATGAGATATGGTCTCATGGATATTTTTAGGAATAAAGACAGAATCAAGTGAAGCAATAAAAGAACAAGAGGAAGACGATAAGTCGTTATAAGAAACAAAAGAAGTAGGATATACATTGATGTTTACCTTTGTGTAATGCAATAGGAAGACCATCACTTTGGACTGGATCTGAATCTGATAACAAAGTAGTAGGTGCAGGACATGAATCAGGAGATTGACGCCCGGAATAAACTTGAATAATAGGTGGCTTGATAGGAGTCGGTTCAGTGTAGAGGACGTGACAGAATACACCAACAAATCTTCCTCCTCCTTTCGATAAATTGGAGTAGGTGACGATGGGAAATAAGGTGTGACTTCCATGAAGATAACATCAATTGAGATAAGATATTTGTTAATACCAGGGTAATAACACTTATAACCTTTCCGAAGAGTGAAGACGAAAATAACCAAGGAAGATACACTTCAGAGACTTGGGATCTAATTTAGTAACATGCGGACGAATATCTCAAATAAAATAAGTGCTATTAAATATCCTAGGTTTAACAGGAAACAATGACTTCGTAAGGGATCTCACCATGAAGAATTGTGGATGGCATGTGGTTAATGAGAAAACATGCTGTAGAAATTGCATCGGCCTAAAAAATTTTTGGGAACATTTATTTTGAATAAAAGGGTCCGTGCAGTCTCAAGAAGATGTTTGCTTTTACGTTTAGCCACACCATTTTGGGATGGAGTATCAACAAGAGGTTTCATAAAGCATGCCATTCTGATTCTTATAAGATTGGAATAAACCTGATGTATATTCCTTGGCATTATCACTTTGCAAAGTACGGATGGACGTATTGAACTGAGTTTTAATCTCCACGCAAAAGGTACAAAACAGAGAAAATAACTTAGAGCGATTGTTCATTAAATATAACCAAGTTACACGAGAATAATCATCTACAAAAGTAACAAAATACCTAAAATCGGATTTAGACAAAATAGGACAAGGTTTCCAAATATCATAATGAACTAATTCAAAAGGAATAGTAGCACGTTTATTTACTCTAGGACTTGAACTAAGACGGTGATGTTTTGCAAACTGACATAACTCACAATTTAAGACAAAGCTTTTTGAGCAAAGGGAGAGATGGATGTGCCAACTTACAATGATCCTTGAAAGGAGAAGTGACACTTGAGCAAGCAGAAGAATTTGGGAGCAGTGTGTTAAGAATGTAGAGGCCTCCAGACTCATGTCCTTTACCAATAATCTTTTTCGTTAAAAGATCCTGAAATAAACAATGATTAGAAAAAAATGTGATGCAACAATTAAGATTACGAGTTAGTTGACTAACATACAACAAATTAAATGATAAACTATGTAAATGTAAGATAGGAGAGTAGGATTGATAGTGCCAGACCCACAAACACAAGACGGAGATCCATCAGCTAACGTAACAGTAGGAGTGTTAGTTTTGGACTAAAAAATAGAAAATAAACTAGAATTACCTATCATATGATCTGTGACACCATAATCAATGACCCATTTGGAGGATAAAGAAAGAAGACATACGTTTTGTTTACCTGAATCAACAATAGCAGTGACAGAGGGAGATGAAGATTTGAGTAATTCTTGATATTTTGTAAACTTGGCAAATTCATCCGCAGAGATAATAACTGATTTATTAGAGGCATCATTAGTGGATGCAATATGGACCAAGTATTTTTGCTTATTTTTATGCTGAAGTTTTCTACATTCAAACTTCGTATGACCTGGCTTATGACAGTAGTTGCATATAATACCGCTGGGATTTAGCGTTCGAGTATCAAAGTCCTGTGAGTGACCTCCTTTGTTTCCACTGCGACCAGTTGATCTTCCAGACACATAACTATTATTGTGACTCATCAAAGCACTACTAAGCCGAATGGGTGCAATATTTATTGTATGGAGAATACGACTAAATACATTTTGTAAAGAAGAGACCTCAAAGCTAGAGAGAACTTGAGACTTAACAACTCAAATTTAGGAGATGGACCAGGAAGGAAGCTCATGATAGCCATCTACTCTCGTTGGCATTGTTGAACCTTCACATCAGGGATAAAGGGCAACAACATATTAAGCGCCTCATGAAATAATTAATTAGAGGCTGATCTTGTTTTTCCATACGGTAAATTGCTTTGCAAACTTCATACATGCGGGAGAGATTCCCTTTTCCAGAGTATAGAAATTCCAAGTAATTCATTAGTTCTTTAACAAATTCACAGTGATTGATTAAATCAATTACCTATTAATACAATTCCGAATCTGAAGGAACAAATGTGCATCCTCTTAAGTCATGTATGCTTCGAATCATCTTGATGTGGATCATCAGTCAAATGAACATCTTTGTTAATACTTCATAGATAAAGACGAATAATTTTACTCCAATTCAAATAGTTTGAACCATTTGGCTTATATTCTATGATCTTAGACCACAGGCACCACATCCGTTATAATAGAAGCCTTATTTTCTGTCATAAGACTTTATCTCAAAGAAAGTCAAATAAAAGAAGAATTTGAGATGGTCACCAGGATAAGGCTGATGCAGTCGCTGCTGTGTCGTGGAAGGAGAGCCGACACCTGGTGAGGCGATGAACAGCACAGGCACAGTCGCTGCTCGGTGATGTGGGTGCTTCCAGCTGCTTGCGAGAGAGAGATCGAGGAAGGACCAACAAAACAGAGCCCAAAGAGAGTCAAAGGAGGTCGATCAAGGAGCGAGGAAAAAAAACAGAAGACTTTCTTTCCTCTGTTCCTGCGAGTAAGAGAGCAGGCTGCAGGCACCTCAACAATTCTGGATCTGCTCGATCTGGCAGCAAAAGAAAATCAGGATGCAGCGGCTGCTCTGAGAGGAGAGCAGCAAGCGAAGGCTTCTCTGTTTTCTGCCAAAGGAAGTTGCAGCAGCTACTGTTGCTTGGAGAGGAAGCAGCAAGGAAGACTTCTTGGGCTGGAGGCAGCAGTGTGAGGCAGCAATCACCATCGTCGGAGGCAACAACAAATCTAAGCAAGAGGAGGACATGGCGGGAAGGGCCGTCCAGGAGGATTGCAGAACCCAGATCTTGAAGGAAATTGAAAGAGAAGGGGACAGAACGACCTTCACGCGGCTTCGGTGCTGAGGCAATCGTCTTTGTAAAGAAACGAGGAAGGAGGGGAGGTGTTGGCTGTCACGTTCAGGCCGCCAGGCTTCTACTTCGTGCAGCGGTGGAGGCGGACGCGAGGGAGTTTGTGTTGACGAAGAGGCAGTGAGAGCCATGAGGGAGAGGAAACACGCGGACAGGAAAAGGGAAAAAAAAAACCGTAATTTCGAATTTACTGCTCTGATACCATGTTAACTTTAGATCCAAAAGGGTTACTTTTTTATTGAAGAGTAGGCATATTTATATATACAAACTAGAATTTATCTTAGGAAACTATTATTAGGCTGATTGACAACTTTGTCTAATTGACCTATATATATATATATATTACCAAATATATAGATATAATATGGTAACAAATAGTATATACATAACTATTATATATAATAAGTTACGCTGTAATGAATTCTACAATATGTTCTAATTGGACTTGGTCATTTAGTCACTTTTTGCTATCTAGTAGTCGTTTAGTCATCATGTATGATGAAATAACTTATCCAATTAGCTACTAAAGTCAAAAGAATAGTCTTCTGTATATTAGCATATGGACTACAGAAGATTCTTTTGTAGCTAATTGGATAAGTTATTTCATCATACATGATGACTAAACGACTTCAGTTTCTACATAGATAGAAACTGTATCTTACAGATGGCTTTTTCATGGTTATGCACAATGTAGTTATGGAAATTATTCTTAGTGATTTCTAATTTAGGATATTTTGAAATACTTTTGGTATTTCGAAATAGTATTCTTATAGTATTCTTTCTACATTTTCATTGACATTCACTAGTCCCTACTGAGGATGCAGGACTGTTTTCATACATCTTGATTCTTATTTCCTATGATGGTTTTGTTCCTAATATCAATACTTGTGAAACTTAAAGTTATATGACAGCGTATTCACTATGACTTGGACCTCATGGTGCATTCAAAATGATCTAGAGCTTGTCCAAGTAGACTCTTCTCTATAACTAATTACTTGGTGATATATTACTATCCTATAGCCTTCCACAGTTGAACTCAATGAAGCATCACTTGAAAGACTGATGAATTCGATATTACAATTGACATTGGTTAAGCATAAGGAATTCATGAACTCTAGTTTTCATGCACATAATGTAATCTCCCATTTAAAGGTAATCATCAAAGATGAGAGTTTGGAGTAAGGCTCTGACATCTTTATGTTCTCTGAGCTAGAAAGAAATTTTGTTCTATGCTTTTTTTGGCTGTCATTTCTTCTGCACAACTGTGAAGAATTGTATACACGCGTCACCTGAGGAAAGAATTTAGTGGTCTGTAAATTTCAGCTGTTTGCTATGTTTCTTGATTCTTCATAACTTCTTTGATCATGTGCATTTTTGAGGAAGAGGAAAGGTGTTTGTTTTTTCTGTTTCTGTATTATAATTATAAAGATGTTGTGATTCATTATTCTTATGTACTTTCTATTTTTCTGGCTCAAAGTCCTTTTTGTTGATCATAAATTAATAGTAGTTGTTATTATGAGAAAGGTGCAAGGAAAAGAGCAACTGTATGTTAGGCATATTGCAGAGCAATTGGGTCTGGAAGGTGCGTTCATTGCACGTACTTACATCGAACAGATTCAACTGGAAAAGCTTGTAAATTAATAGTAGTTGTTATTATGAGAAAGGTGCAAGGAAAAGAGCAACTGTATGTTAGGCATATTGCAGAGCAATTGGGTCTGGAAGGTGCGTTCATTGCACGTACTTACATCGAACAGATTCAACTGGAAAAGCTTGTGAATGAAGTGATGGTATGGATTCTCTACAACAACTCTTATTGCACCTAGTTCCAAAACATTTGTCTTTATTTCTTCCAATTGTTTTTGCATAATTTATATTTTTAACTGCAGCCATTGCCAGATGATTTGAGGACAAAGCTCAGCATAGACGATGATATGGTCTCTAGTCCCAGAGAAGCACTCTTGTGGGCGTTTGCTCATAAGGTTGCCATGAGAAATAATTTTCATAAAAGGTTTGTTTCTGTATATTAGCAATAGTGGTACTTTTGTTCTTATTCAGAATCACTAAATAAACATCGGTTACTTGGCCAATACACCATGCTACCATCTATTGTAGATGATCACATTTTACAATCCCTAATAAAGATTCTTGGGTATTGTTTTTTTCTTGCATTTTCTACTCCTATTTGATCTAGCTTGTTTTTATGGGTACATCAATTGATGATTTGTCGGCGGATCTGACTTAATGCTTGTTGCTATTTTAAGGTACAACTATTTTGAAACAAATCTTCTGTCTATTTCCTCAGCGGAATATCTCATTCCTTCTCTACACAAAGGGAGAAAAATATTGCCAAACTCAGACTTGATGTCAACCAGAAAAGGTTCGAGAGAACCTCCTGAATCACCGGCAATCAGTCGGGTTAGCTGCCACAACAACAATATGCTCATTTGGTAGAAAACTAGAAACTGGGAAATAAATCACAATTTTGTTTGCATGCCTATATTTTATGTTACAGGTGGTCTAATGCAACTTTTTTTTTTTTTATACTTACCAATCCTGTATAGGAAACTGTAATCATCTATCAGAGCAGATTTCTGCTCTAAATGAAAGATTCGATGAATTTAGTTCACAAACAGATGAATACAATAAGAAGTTCAGCTCACAGAGAACTTCTATGAGCCAACAAAACTTAGCCCTCCAAGGGGAAGCCTGTAATGGCTCTGTCCCGACATCGCTGTTTGTGTCTAACTTGGGCAATGGCACCCTTCTGCCCGCTTCATCATCTTCTTCCCAACTGAATAAAGATTCTTCCCTATTGGATGAGGTACGTACCAAAATTCCATCTATTCTTTTGCTTGAAATACAACTAGTTCAAAGCTTCAGTGATGTTGAATCCTTTGCATTCCTAACAATCTTTATAAGTCGTCTAGTTTCTGCTTGCAAATCTTAGAATATTTGAAACCGCAAGTATCATCCAATGATTGTAGTCCTAAGAACTTCAGTGATGTTGATGCCTCCTTTCATTGACATTAACAAGATGCACGAGCGCTTGTCTTTGTCATCCCAGCAAGGCCTAACTGATAACAGAAGCAGATTGCTCAACTGGAATACAATAGGGATACTAGCGATGGGATCCATCGGCATTGTTCTGTTCAAAAATCTGAACAGGAATTAAAATGAAACCTTTGAAGATCCCGATAGATGACTTTAGATATATTAACGTGTTCATGATGCACAATTATGCAGGGCCTCAAGCTCAACGAGGAACACACTTGAATCGACAAAAGCTAACTCAATGAAGTTTTGAAGGAGTCATTGTGCACCTCTCTCTCTCTCTCATGTTTATTTTATTGTTGGCCTGTGTTTTTCTTTCAGGAGAGCCACAGTTAGCAGTTGTATCTTTCGGATAGTAGAACCACTGAGTATTTTATTTCTGTCTCTAGCGTGCAGATGTTATGTAAAATATATTAATTAAAATTGATTTTTTGTTAGTTTGAATTAGGCCAATTGTATATTAAGAAAAATTTATTTCGTCGAAATTTAAACCGGAGCTTTTTGAAAAATTGATAAGGTATTTTACTCAAATTAATTTTTAAAGATACGAATACTAATAAAAATTGTTGTTATTCAACATACGTACCCATGCATATAATAGAGCTTAAATCTTAAAAACAAATATAAAAGAAATGAAATTTTACAACTTTTTTTTCTTCTGGATTTGTAACCCAATACAGAATTGGAAATTTTCAATACATATATATATATATATATATTTTAAATTTATTTATTTATTTATAAATATTTCCAAACAGACTGTTCGACTATGACTCGGTACGTTTCTCGGCCACAAAAAGAGCCGCGGCAAAAGGTGCTCGCGAAAGCGTCGACTTCCGCGGTCTACTCGCCACGCCTCGCGTTGGCGCCTCCGCCCACGGACCACAAAGAGAGAGAAGGCGGGGTTGGGGGAAGGTGTTGGTAGCCGGCTGGATACCCTCGTTCTATCCGCCCACCGCATCGGCCACTTCGATCTTCCGGTTTCGACTCCAATCTCCCCACGCCATTGCCTGCATTCCGCGCCGGAAAGCCCTGACATCTTGGTCTCCATGGCTAGGGCTTCGAATTTTGCGGTTTCGTGCGGGTCGGATTGGGGGTGGGCGGTCATGGCGGGTGGAAAGGGATTTGATATTCGAGTTGGGGCGTCTCTAGATCCGAGGGCGAGGTGTGGGGTTCAGTTCCCTCTTCAGGTTGGACTTCGATTTCAATAAACTTGTTTTTGTGCATTTTTAGCTCTTCCTCCTTTCAAAAAGCTTTCTTTTTCGGGTGCTAAACCGAACAAAATAGCTCTTATATTATAGCTTGTTGGAAATAAAAGACTAGGGAATTTGAAAGCAATTTCTAGATTTTTTTTCCCCCGAATTTCCTTTTTGAAATGATAAAAGTTTGGAAATTTAGTATTCTCAGATTTAGAAAATGTGGGAGTGATGGGATTTCAAAATCCCTTTGTTTCCTTCTCTACTAGCTGTCCAATCTAATTCAGTAATTTGCATGCTCGGAGAGAAACGTATAATAGTGAAGTACGTTGTGAAATGAAATCCTGAAAGTCATGAACTTGTTGTGAGTTGTTGGTCATTTCTTGTGTTTATGAGAGAGTTTTCTTAAATTCTGTGAGTTGTGAACTTGCTAGCTGCTTTTGAGTTTCCTTAAGTCTCTGTTTTCTATTGAGTTCCATTCTCTGTGATGCTTAGTAGAAACTGTGCATTTTCATCCATATTTAACTAGGAGCTGGTATGCTAGACCAATAATTGGTTTTTTACTTTCAGCAATTTATCAAAAGGCGTATCCAAGTTTTCGAATTTACCAAAAGACGCATGCTACTTTGTTATTTATCAAAGGATGCATCTTTTTATAG
Organism: Zingiber officinale; assembly: GCF_018446385.1. Classification (NCBI taxonomy): domain Eukaryota; kingdom Viridiplantae; phylum Streptophyta; class Magnoliopsida; order Zingiberales; family Zingiberaceae; genus Zingiber; species Zingiber officinale. The sequence continues at coordinate 169,564,616 of NC_055986.1, read as the reverse complement.
TGTTTTTCCCATTCTACCCTTCTGATTACTTTTCTTTTTTATTTTCTCTGTCATTTCTCTTTCTCTTCTCTTTCCTCCTCTGCATGCAACGTTTTTCTTTTTCTTCTCCTCTTTTTTTTTTTTTTTCTCTTTTTCTCTCTTTTGTACGTCGATTCTTTTAAAAATATTTTAACACCTCTGAGAAGCCGAAATAAACAATGGATAGTATATTTGAACTCCTTGCAATCTCATAAATCCACAGGAACTGAAATGAGTGCAATCGGAGTTCTCGAGGTCCATCAATGGGTTTTGACCAAAATTCACTGATGGACCTAGAGAGCTCCGATTGCACACATTTCAGTTCCTGTGAATTTATGAGGTTGCAAGGAGTTCAAATATGTTATCGGTTGTTTATTTCAACTTCTCAGAGATGTTAAAATGTAATAAGAAAGAATCGTCAAAATTCTCCACGTTGGGTCTGATATGGAATCATATCAGGCCCAATTTCCTATGGATTTATGGGATTGCAAGGAGTTCAAATATGCTATCTATTGTTTATTTTGTCTTCTCAGATGTGTTAAAATGTAATAAGGAAGAATCGTCAAAATTCTCCACATTGGGTCTGATATGGAATCATATTGAAGCCGAAATAAACAATGGATAACATATTTGAACTCCTTGCAATCCTAGAAATCCACAGGAACTGAAATGAGTGCAATCGGAGCTCTCTAGGTCCATCAATGAGTTTTGGTCAAAACCTACTGATAGACTTAGAGAGCTCCGATTGCACTCATTTCAGTTCCTGTAGATTTTTGAGGTTGCAAGAAAGTTCAAATATGTCATCCATTGTTTATTTAGACTTCTCAGAGGTGTTAAAATGTAATAAGGAAGAATCGCCAAAATTCTCCACGTTGGGCCTGATATGATTCCATTGTTTATTTCGGCTTCTCAGAGATGTTAAAATATTTTTAGAAGAATCAATGTGCAAAAGAGAGGAAAAAAGAGAAGAGGAAAGAGAAAAACGTTGCATGCATAGGAGGAAAGAGAAGAGAGAGAAATGACAGAGAAAATAAAAAAGAAAAATAATCATGAGGGTAGAATGGGAAAAATATGTAAAAAGGTGCATCCTTTGGTAAATAACAAAGTAGCATGCGTCTTTTGGTAAATTCGAAAACCTGGATACGTCTTTTGATAAATTGCCGTTTTACTTTTCAATATGGAGTTGAAAATAGTAAGGAAATATGGCTTACTGGCAATGACAAGGTTATTATTATTGGTGCACTATCAATTTTATGTTACTATTTTTAAAATTTTCTTTTTGGTTGAAACTTAATGTACTAAATATTTTATCTTTTAGTTGCAACAAGTCATGAGTCCCTATTTTTTGGAATTGACCACATGGATAGGATTGCCATTGAATTCTATGTAAGATTATATGGCTAGTCATATTTATATCCATTAGCCACTCTTGATTATACATAGCCCATATGCCTTTTTCCTTCAATGCTAATCAATTCTACTTTTGTAATTATAGAATGACTTAAATCATTACTTGTGCAAAGAATTTCTAAGAATTTTTCTGTTTTACTTGTTTTGCTTATTGTGACAATGTCACAATTTAGCAAGTTATTTGCACCTTACAAGACATGACATCTGTATTTTTCTTGTTTTAAAACCTTTTTATTTATTCTCATTAATACCTGTTGATAATTTTACATTATAACTTCTCACGTACTGATTGCAAACTTTATCTGTTCACAGGACTGCACTTGCCATGCTCGGCCATTTTCTTTAAATAACCCCAGGAAAAACTATTCTTCATCTAATCGAAGATTACGTGTTCATATGACATTGGTAGATGAAAGGGCCATTCGACCACTAGAAGCTGCAAAACCTAATCATACCCTGGTCAGTGGTGAATTCATTAAGAAACAGGAATTAATTTGTGTAGGTTGTTGCTATAATAGAAAAACTAACTAGTCTCTTTGCAAGACCATACCAAAAGTACTTTGAATATATGTGAATAATCTTATTTTTCTTGATTTTATTTTTAATTTTTTAAACAATAACGACTCTATGACTTAATTTCTTTGCTTATCTTCTGCAGGCATATGATCTTGTCCAAGGAAGCCTTGTAAGAAAATTTTCTCCTTCATTCACCTATTATTCTAATAGCTGTTTGACGACTTGCAAATTTTTTACCTCAATCCCAATGCCTTGTCCTTTCACTTGTAGAATAAAATAGTTATTAGTTTAATTACCTTCAAGCAATTGCTAGTTTGACTATAGCATTATAGCGCTTGCTGGTACTCAAGTGATACCAAATTATAAAACCTAATTCACTGCTCTCATCAGGCCTTAGATTCTAAATCAGGTTCTTTAGTTTTGTTGAGCTGACAATTCTGTGCTGCAGTTGTTAATGAGTAAATTGTCTATGATTTTCAAACTTGGAATCTACAGAAAGTATTCTGGCTTGTAGATTAAGTGGGAAAGTTAATATATAGATACAGAGAGTGTATAAATTCAGTTAATATAAGTAGGTGCCAGAGGTTTGATGCTAAGATTAACCAAAATAAATGTTTTTATGAAAAAAAATATTGGTGATCTCTGTAAATATGACTTTGTTCAAAAGAACACTGTAACTTGTTAGTGGCTCAACTTTTCTGGTTCATAATCAGACCAAGGCATTGAAATTCTTTGTTTAACGATCATTCCATGGTTTGGAGAACTCAATAGTATTTTCAGACTTCAGAACTTGAGGTCTATTTTGTCTCTCTGATATGCTAATTTGTGTATTTCTTTCCACTTTATCTAATGCAGGTGAGCTGGAATTATTTCATGGATAAGTCAATACCTGATCCACCAACTGCTGTTCTCTTGCATGGAATTCTTGGTTCTAGGAAGAATTGGGGTCAGTGAGCTACTCAAACTTGAAAGCTTCTTGCTTTTCTCAAACTGATATGCCTTTTAGTGCTTTTCTAAGAAGTATACACAAATGGAAAGGTGATATTTTGGCAGTAATAACTGACTACAGGCTGATGGATTTATAAAAATAAATAAATGAGAAACTATAATATTGAAAATCTAAAAAAAAAAAAAAAGAGAGATCCACAAGCGACATTACTTTATATTGGTAATCTCACTTTAGTTTTTCTATTTTGCTTGGTTTCCTACTTTTAATTCATCTTTGTTGCACATAAATGTACAATTATGTGCAATACTATGAACAAAGTTTCTGTATTAGATAGAACTACAGATTAGTACATCAACGGATACAGAGTTGTAAGTGCCTGTTGAATCTCGTGAATAATGGTATAAAAATATTTCAGGTTCTTTTGCTAAGAGACTGGCGCAAGAGTTCCCAATGTGGCAGGTATGCTCTCCAACACTTAACCCCTATTCACTTTGCCAAAAGTGTCATTTAAACACTGAAAAATCAAAATGGTTTTGTAATTAAGTTGCTCTAGCCTTTCTTCTTTTTTTATTCTCCTTCTATGTTAGTGAGCGTAAAATAAGATGTGAAATGACATTGTCTATGAACACGGGCAAAATCTTTACTCCTTTAATGCAGTTTCTTTTGGTTGATTTGCGCTGTCATGGTGAATCAGCATCGATAAAGAAGAATGGACCTCATACAGTTGCTGCAGCTGCTCTTGATGTTCTAAAGCTTGTAAGTTTTTTGACCATACTGGTTAAGTTTTGCATCGAATTTAATCTGCATGTGAATATTTTACACATTTATTGTAACATTTTGTCTTTAAACAGTTATATCTCTTTTTTACAGTTTAAGTGGAAATATCACATTGACTTAATTTTTACTGGGACATTTTTCTAAAACCCATATAAGTTGTAGTTTTATTAATGAGAGAGCTCACCCAGTTGGCTTGTTTGGTCACTTTATGGCATGCTCTGTACCTTATTGATGAAAGTGATGCTTTGAACAAGTTTACCTTCACTTCATTACCTTGCCAATATATTTGTGGTTTACGGGTATACCATGTCAATCCATCCTGAGATTAGAAAATGTAAGATACTAAGTTTTGTTTAGAAAATGTAAGATACTATGGTAGCATTTGGTTTGGTTTGGTTATTTTCCATTTTCATTTTCAGAAAAGGGAAAGCATTGTTTGGTTGGCAATTTCCACATTTATTTTCTAGAGAAGGAGATGTCATTTTTTGGGAAAATAGAGAATGCCTAAAAGCCATTTTCTAAGAAAAGGGAAAATGCACGTTTTTTAGAAAATGACAATGAAACCAAACTCTCTCTAAGTTTTGGGTCCTTGATCTAGATCAATGTGTCTCTGGTTACTAAAACAAAAATACTTGGTGGTTCTTTGATGTGAAAGTTGGTTCTTGATTCTTACATATTAACTATTGGTGATTCAATCAGTTCTAAGAAACTAGAGAATTTACAACATTAAGACGCAGTCGATTAATCACTTGGTGTAAATTTAACATCAAAGATGTTCTCTGTTTTCATTTTTTCAACCACAAAGTTGCTCTTGGTCCCATATAGTTGAACATCTCAGGTTAACTTTTGGTTCAGTTTCTATTGGCATTTGTTTCATACTTTCATGAGATAACTTTCGTATAAGTTTGGAGGTAATTTTCCAATATGACACTTTAGCATCATACAGGTTGCACAACTCAGATTGATACCACGTGTCTTAGTTGGTCACAGCTTTGGTGGCAAAGGTAATCTTTGCAAGTTTCTTTATTTCTGGGTTGGCATTTATTTGTTTGTTTGTTTTTAGCAATTTAATATTTTCTGATATGCCACTCTATCATCTTCTCAGTGGCCCTAAGTATGGTAGAACAAGCTGCAAAACCTCTTGCTAGACCTGTCAGGGTAAGATCAAAGTCTGAATTCTTACCATTGAATACCTGCTAATTGTATTCATGATTTTTGACCTTAGATTTTAATCATCCTCCCTTAAATATTAAAGGTAAAAACTTTGACTTTTGTCTTTGAAGGTCTGGGTTCTTGATGCTACTCCTGGGAAGGTTCGTCCTGGAGGAGATGGTGAAGATCATCCTGGTGAATTGATTGATTTTTTGAGTAAAATGCCTAAGGAGGTGTGCTTGCTTGACTATGAATTCTTACACCAGTTGATTAATTGTTTATAGTAGTTAAATTATGTTCTGTGTTCTTCGTTTTGTCCTATTTTCTTAATATGCTTGAAATTGTGTGTTTCTAGTTTTCTGAACTACTACTAGTCATTTCAAAGTAGAGTTTAATAGGGATGTCATGAGACAACTTGTTTTGGTGGATACTGAATTTTAGTTTCATGAATGCAAATTTATATGTTTCACATGAACAATGTTGATATCGCTTTGTTTTTAACTTTTTACTCTAAAATATAAAAAATGGTTTTCTAGAAAGTATTTCTGATCATTTTCACTTATTATAGGTTGGTTCAAAGCAGAAAGTTGTAGATGCTTTGATTCAGGAAGGATTTTCATCCGAGGTTGCGCGGGTATGGACATTTCTATGCTTTCTGTCATTCTGACCGGTTAATCAAACTCATATTCTTCAGATGTCCATTCATTAATTAAAGCTACAGAATCATGAAATAGCTTAAAAAACATAATTAAGTACATTGTTTAAGCGTTTTGTTCAAAAACTTAACCATGGAAGTATGATATTATTCCCAGTGGGTGGTGACAAATCTACAGCCAGCTAATCAGCCTGGTTCCATCTCATCATCAGGCTTCTCATGGATATTTGACCTCAATGGCATCTCAGAGATGTACAAGTCCTATGAAGAAACAAATTTATGGTACAGAAGCACCCTGGTGCGATAGTATATCGCCATAAATTCCATGAATATACATCTGAACCAGAACACTCTCTATGTACTTGTAGGAAAACTGTTGAGAATGTTCCTCGAGGAGTTCATATGAATTTCTTGAAGGCTGAGAGAAGCTTACATAGATGGGCTCTCGAAGACCTTCGGAGGATCCATGTTGCCGAGGAGTTGGCTTCCTAGGAGGGAGCGGGTGTTGAGCTACATGTTCTTGAAGATGCTGGCCACTGGGTACTGCTAATCTACATTCTCGTTTCTCTACGCCGGTTCTTTCTGTTGAATGTTGAGCAACTTTTTCATTGGGGCTGCAAATGTAGAGGCATCAATTGGTTGTGCATACAACAGAAAGATTGAGATCATGACCCAGCCAACCCACCTTTTTTTTAAAGTATATTTTTTTAAAAAAAAAATCTTTAAAAATAATAATTTTAAAAACATTCAATAACATAATGCCCTCATTAACTTATTTAATATAGGTATTTTGTTGGCAAGGATAAACTTCTATGTTGCATTTTACATACAATAGTAAACTTTGTGTAAGGATTTTTTCAAGTTAATAGAATGGTGGGACACGGGAGTCATTTCCTTGCGACTAAAGGGTAAATTTAGCAGCTTGTTATTGTAAACTGAAGAGGCAACTAAATGATAACCTCTTAAATGGTTCGACTAACCTGACCCATAATTTTTCTTTCAGGTGCATGCCGACAACCCGGATGGTCTGTTTCGGATTCTCTCATCCTCCTTCCTTGGATTACGGAATCTGTAGCAGAAGTACATTTGTGAATCATAATCCAATTATGGCTTTGGGTATTTTGAGAAGCAAGTGGAGGGTTGAATATCTAAGGCAGTTTATATTTACCTACTGTTGTAAGTTATATACATTGATGTATTATTTTGTTCTTTTAACTTATCATTCCATTTCTTTTCCCCCTTTCTTATGTACACGATTATTCTAGTACTTTCTTCTGCCCACACACAAGAGAAAGGATTGTAAAACATTTTCTTCAAATTGAAATTTAATTATTTTATCAGGATTAAATAAGTGAAAGTTGATCATTAATTTACAATTTAAGACATTTAAGTTTTAAGTAGTAGTTTTATGCGATATATTAACAAAGATCGACAAGGAAACGTATATATCTCTTTAGATGAGCATTCAGGTGACATCGATGGATGATAGAACAAAGAATCGAATTAATTGCATCAGGTATTTGGAGCCTGCAGCTTGAGACCTTGTAATTTACTTTACATTTTGAGCACATGATTCCAACTTTCTCCTCTAACATTTGATCCCTGATTTATACAGCATCTCAAACTCAAAGCAACATAAAATGAAGTATCTCTACGTTGAGCAACACCTATTTTGTGTCTCGACCTTACTTGTCTCTGACACGACGATGGTGTTCCCCTCTTTGATGTTCTTGGAAGCTCCTGGATTCTGCTTGGGTTCTGTTGAAGAGATCAAAGACTTCTTGCACATGATCCGATATATCTCTGAAAGAATGATGTTAAATGCATTCTCCACATTTGTGGCCTCAAGGGCAGAGGTTTCTATGAACGAAAGGCCTTCCTTCTCCGCAAAGCTTTGAGCATCCTCTGAGGGAATGGCACGAAGGTGCTTGAGGTCGGTCTTGTTACCAATGAGCATGACTATGATGTTAGAGTCGGCATGATCACGGAGCTCCTTGAGCCACCGGCTTGCATTCTCGAAGGACTTGGGTTTGGTTACATCGTAGACGAGGAGTGCACCGAGGGCACCTCGGTAATAGGCACTAGTTATTGCACGGTATCGTTCTTGGCCTGCCGTGTCCCATATCTGTGCTTTTACTATCTTACCTTCAACCTGAGATAGAAAAGGAATATACAGGACAAAGATGAGAGACAAACCGTAGAGATATGAACACAAAGGTTGCTCAAAAAACTGAACTATAGTTTTATCATAGCCTTCCTAACATATAGAAATTTTTGCCAAGATAGTCAGGATAGTTCTACAGAATAAACACAATACAATAGCACCAACAAAAATAAAAATTAAATGCTAAAACATCCACAACTACATGTCCATTTTTCTAATGGATTCTCCTCATCAAACCATGCAAGTCTGAACTATTTTGTATTGTTTATATGTATCTTATCCTTAATATTTATATCAGTTAAATTACCTTTTAGTATATTAACTTGAGTTATCAATGGTCGCCCCCAGGGCGTAGCACAGACGGTGGGCACATGGTATCTCTGGCGTAATGGCCAGGGGTCGATTCTCAGGAACTGACGACCTGGGGTTTACCCCGCCATGCGCCTATGGCCTGTGTACCTGCATGAACCTCCCTCCATATCCGTGGGGCCGGCACTAGGGGGGCCGCTAAGGTAGCGGATCTACCTTGAGTTATCAATGGTCACTCTATACTCTCTACGCCTTCCACTCTAGTTGATTCAACTTTGAAAATCTAGTACCAATAAGTCACCCTTGAATCTATCCATATCATGGATTTACTTAACATATTAGTGAAGAACTAGTGCACTACCAAGCTAACTGGGCTTTGTTCCCATTTATGGTACCTATCTAACTTGTCTTGATATCTCCAAAGATGCAACGGCATGAATATGTGAGAATATCTAAAGTATGAACTCAACCATTAACCAGGACTATTTTTTTTTTGTTGAACTCTGATGATTTATCAACCAAACATATTTATAGCATAACTATTTTATCTTATCTAGGAAAGTCACAGGTTCATCTTGACATTCTTATCTTTGCTTAATTCCAGTGCTTCTACCTATAAAGTATGACAAGTTGTATCATAATCTTATTTAAAAAAACAAAAATCCGAGCTTAAGGAACACATGACAATGAGTCTAAATGTTCCTCTTCTTTACAATGACACCCATTTTATAAATCAATGATATCTTTTATGGTTCAAGCACCATTTGTCGGCACGAAGGATTACCAAGAAACCATCGGATGGTCCAAGGTAAAAAGAATCCTAGTATCCACTAGGAATTCCATCCTGTCGAGCCGTCCCAAGAAAAGGCTTCGCCTAACCGATTGAATAGGTTGTTTGTGGCTTCTAGTTCCTAAAATTCATTCCATCCCTCGTCCGGTATGGAAGAAATTTTGGTGCACAGGCGTGAGGCATGGGCATCTGCATCTCTTACCAAAATCATAATTGAACACCAGCAATAGCAAAGGAATCAAGGCAAACATTTAAACCTTGAACTCGGATCTCTTTGTGCAGCAACTCGCTAAATCAAACAAAAAATAAAAAGGTTTCTTTTGTGTATTCACTATTCAGTAAATCCTAGAAAAATGATAGCGCTTCATCAAAATCGACATATTTGGCGAACCTGTTATACCTAACCTATTAGGATCTTGAGTAAGAAATCGGGAATGAAGCGAACCTGGAGGGTGCGGCTAGCGAATTCGACGCCGATGGTGGACTTGGAGTCGAGGGAGAAATGGTTGCGGACGAAACGAGAGAGAAGGTTGGATTTGCCGACGCCAGAGTCGCCTATCAAAACCATCTTGAACAAGTAATCGTACTCCTCCTGGAACCCCCCTCGCCTCGCCATCGCCATCCCTCCCCGTCGTCGACGCCGCCCTGAGACCGGTTCGCGTGGGAGTCGAGAGGTCTCCGATTCTCGGTTCTCCAAAACGATATGCCAACTGCTACCATGTTTTAATTAATATATCACTGTCGTCAACGATTAAGCATCACGTTACGCGGAATCAAACGGTCAAAAACAACCACCACTCTTTCTTAAGCAACCCGCCAGTTAATTCCAAAGGGCTCACGAGAATCCAGCGTTGCTAACCAATAAAATGTTTGGTATACTGAAGAATCGGTCAAAGTACATCCTACGAAGACACGACATCTGTGGCTGTCAATTTATATCTAATTAGAAACCGAACCGAACCGAACCGACAGGAACTCTTCGGTTCGGTTTGAAATGGTTCGTTAGTTTTAATGTATTATGTTCAGTTTTTCATATAGGTAAGTTTCTTAAATACTTAAGTACTTATATAGCTCCTCCACCAATGAAGTTACTCCTGGCAACGAAACTCCTCCACCAACGAAGCTACTCTTGACAGCGAAGTTACTCCACTAGTGAAGCTCCATCACCTAACATCCACCAGCGAAAATACTCCTGGCAGTATCTTGCTCTTCCTCCTGCCCTTTCCATTTTGGTAACTCACTGTAGTTTCTCTTGTATTTTAATTAAATGTCATAGTGATGATTGAAAAATTCATGAACTTTCTTATCTATTTTTGATGAACCAACATGGATGGATAGACATAGCAGAATCTGTTAAGCACCTTTAAGATTTCTTCCTAGGCAAAGAGTTCCTAATATATAGGAAGTGGATTCACTCACTGTATCTTCTCCTGTATTTTAGTTAAATTTCATGATTCATTGTCCTTCTTAAAGGGATACCTTGATGGATGCTTTGTTGTTTCTTCACAATTCTGGCATCAACAATGCGTGCTATTTATTCCTTGCTATTTTGTAAGTTATATGTATTCATAACAGCAAAAGAAACATATTGAATTATTTATTTATGTATGTAACTTGTTATATTCTCATTTCAGTTTTTTCTCTAATGATGTTCTTAAACATTTCTTTGTGCTATTATTTATTTATATTTGCCAATGACTATTTTGTTTGAATTTAGGTTGTAAAATTATTATGGAGCAAGAACTATTAATTGAGGGTGATGTGCAAGTGTTGGGTCATTCGTAAAACTCAAATACACTTGATACTCCACAAGTTGGGATGTATTTTTCATCTGAAGAAGTCCGTGTTTTTTACAAATCATATGCCCAAGGTCTTAGTTTTGGTATTTCAAAGTTGAGTTCCAAAAAAGGAGATGATGGCTTGATGGTAGATATTCATGATTCTCTGTTTGCTCTAGGAAGGCAAAAGTGAAAAGATGAATTTTAAGATTAATGATTATCCAGGAGTAGGTGGGAAATGATCGGCATACTTCCAAACCACCAGATTATGAATGGAGATGAAGTATTCCATGGAGGCAAGAGTTAAAATGTTGTTACTGGAATGTAATAGAAGATTGTAATACAATTGAACTTCTAAATTTTATGTGTTACTGGAATGTGTTGTTTTGTTATTGAACTTCAAACACTTTGTTCCTTTTGAAATTATTAATCCAGTCTTGATGGTTCTGATTTTACATACTAGTGCTTTGTTCTACATAATTATATTATATATCAATATGTTTGAAATTCAAAGCATGCTAGTCGAGATTGTGAAGTTACTATTGCTTGAGCACTGTGTTGTTCGATCAAGATTAGTGACATTCTAATTTCAAGGAAAATATGAAGTTAATCAGAAGCTCCCGTTTTTCTTGCAAAACTGTTAACTTTAAGTGTCTGCAACTCCTCCTTATGGCATATACTAAGAACTATTTTAAGATGCAAAGAAACGACATCATTATGAGAAGCAAGAAATCATCACTTTGATTGCTGCCTGAGAGGAAACAAATTAGAGAGAGGAGAATCCATCACTTTGGTTAGCCAATAATAAGTACACTTCTAAGCTTTAATGGAAATGACCTTAGAATGTACAGATCTTCCTTCTTATAAATCTCCATAACCATAGATGCATAGGAATAAATAATATCGAGAAACAAAATGACAAATCGAGAAACAAAGTGACAAACATAAGAGTTGTCCTCGTTAAATGCACTCAAAGCGATTTCTATCATCTGATCACATTTAAATGAACTCAAGACAACTTCTATCATCTGATCACAATTAAATGCACTCAAAGCAACTTCTATCATTTGATCACTAATGTAAATTAAATACGCTCAATTAATATATCAAATGTAATTCATCACGAGAACTTTTCAAATTTAATTTCTCCATTACATTTTGAAGGCTGCTAGGAATAAACATGGGACATGAAAGGATATGTGAGCGAATAACTAAGAAGAACTAAGAAGGTACATTAAACCATAAAACACTGATAAGGTACATTAAAAACCTAGAAACATCTTTCATTACATATAAAGTTATTTGCTTATAGTAAATAACATCAACCACCTCAAAATCATTACCATCCAAGTAAATACAACTACAACGATAATAATTCTAAACTTCCAATTCAGTGAACATATTTCATCACTAAACTTTATAGTAACAGAGTTATTCACATCCTCCAGGAGATCATTGCAATCAATTGCACCCTCATAACTATTAGATTTCTTCAATTCACTAAACTCCGTCTGTAATTTTTTGTTATCCATCTTCAAATAATTAATAATTGTCTTAGTTCTCTTTGACAATTCTGGATCATGCCATAAGAAGAAGTCACATCTCCTATCCTGAATATCGAATAAACTTAATGAAAACCAATAGTTAAATAACATATAAGAGATCTCAACATATAAATAAATTTGATTTTGCAATAATTTTATATAAATAAAATTTACTCTAAATTTTCGACATGAAAAAATCACCTTCCTGGGTTGGCTTCATTCCATGATGTCCAGAGGGTAACTCTTAACCCATAATAACATAATATATTGGAAGTTTCACCTTATTCATCATTCATGCATCTTCGAGTCAAAGATGTTGTTGATGAAGAGCTAGCTACCATGGATATTTGTTCCTTTGTCCTGTAATTTTTTTCATATCAATAGTTGTACTCAGTTAACTAGATACATACTCTAAGCATTTCTCACAAATAATTCACATCTCTAAATTTCTAAACCAGATTGCCAGTGTTGTGTTAACAATGACGGGTCTCAATTAAAATAGGTATTGGTTGGTTAATCTTTCCTACTTGTGCCTAGCATAAAAGAAATAGGAACATAGTTTCTTTTGATACAAGTGCCTAGCATAAAAGAAATAATCCTATAGAAGAACAACTCATCAATCATGACCAAAACATGTAATAGGAAAAATACATCAATATAAGAAGAAATGTCAGCAACCGACAAAAAAGAAAAGAAGAGAAGACGAATACAAACTAGAAAGATCACCTAATTACCAAATTGTTTGCAGCTATATGATATACAACAATACTTCACCCATAACCTCATATATGACAAAAGGGATGCATATTTACTCACATAGCCAAAAATCCTTCTAAAATTTGAAGTCAATCAATCAAACAAACAAAGAATCTCAAATTCCCCAAACTACTCCTAAATCCAGCAGAGACAGTAACATCGACGATCAAAGAGTAGCATTTTCATGCCGAAATAAGCACTAGAAACATATTCCTTCGATTAATCAGCCAATAAAAATCCTCCAAAGGAACTACAAGGAAGAAAATAACCCTTACCTTCCCTCCGAACGAGATCCTCTCCACATCGACCAAGTTAGTCTGGTGTTTGGGCATGGAGGAGCTTCGACAGAATTACCGTAGAGGAGTTTTGCTGGTGGAGGAGTTTTAAGTCCAAGGGAAGTATGGCGTTAGGGTGTGGAGGAGCTTTAGGGCTTGCCATCACTTACACTGGTGGAGGAGCTTCACTGGTGAAGGAGCTTCGTGGCGTCGAGGACCTTTAGGGCTTGGAGAAGCTTCACTGGTGGAGGAGCTCCGCTGGTGGAGGAGAAGGAGAAGTCGCAGCCATGGGTGGAGGAGAAGGGAGAAGTCGAGCCGCGTCACGGATGTGGGTGGAGAAGGGAGATGTCACATCGTGGGTGGAGGAGAAGGAGAAGCCACGGGGATTTTAGGGCAAAAGTTTCGTGTTCATTTCATTTCTTTTTTTTTATTTTCGTTTTTTTTTCCACGTACGAAATGCTAAGTCATTCCTTGAGCATTTCGTGCTCTATATTCTTGTAGCATATCATTTCTAGTCGAATCAATTTAGTTCTATATCGAAACGTTAAATTTTTAATCAAATCAGTCGAATGAGTTTTGAAATCATTTCAAATGATTTATTTTTTTATTTTTTAAAAATCAAAATCGATTTTACATAAAATCAGTTGATAGACTAAACGACCTTTATATGAAACTAGTTTCTAAGTATTTGTCTCTGTTGATTATATCCAAACCTCAAATATCAATTTGACGTTTGGTACATCAACCGATTTTACCCAAAATAGGTTGATGGACCAAATGACTTCGAATTGACATGCAACACGTTCTTATATGTTCGTCTACATCTCCTGATTATATTCATGCCCTCAAGCTTCAATTTGATCCAATATATTGAGAACAATAAATTTTTGAAATAAAAAATATTTAAAAAAATTTAATTCATGTTTAAAATCGGTTGATAGATCCAACGACCTCGGATTGACATGAAACTAGATCTTATATATTCGGCTAGTTCTCTTGATTATATCCATGCCCTCAAATTTTAATTTGACCCAATATATTGAGAACAATAATTTTTTAAACATGAATTAAATTTTTCAAACATATTTATGTTCAACAAATTATTGCTCTCAATATATTGGGTCAAATTGAAGTATGAGGGCATAACAGGCTGATAGACCAAATGGTCTCGGATTTACATGAAATAAGTTTTTATATATTCATCTACCTCTCCTGATTATATTCATACTTTCAAACATCAATTTGACATAATATATTGAGAGCCATAATTTTTTGAACACGAATTAAATTTTTCAAATATATTCATGTTCAATAAATCATTACTCTCAATATATTGAGTTAAATTGACGTTTGAGAGCATGGATATAATCAGGAGAGGTAGAGGAACATATAGGAACTAGTTTCGTGTTAATATGAGATCATTTGGTATATCAGCCGGTTTTAAGCAAAATTAGCTGATGTACCAAACGTCAAATTAACATTTGAGGGCATGAATATAATCAAGAGAGATAGACGAACACATAGGAACTATTTTCACATCAATCTGAGGTCGTTTGATCTATCAACCGATTTAATCTAAAATCGATTTTGATTTAAAAAATAAAAAAAATAAGTTCTACTTATTCCAAATTAAAATTTTGATGTTTCGATAAGGAATCAAATTAATTCGACTATTCCATAACATCAATCGATTGATAAGGGTAAAATTAAAAATAGGTATATGATTTAATCATTTTGAAATGGTTTGTTAGTTTTAATGTATTCTAAGTTTTTTATATAGCTAAGTTTATTAGATACTTAAATCATGTAAATAACTTTTAAAATGATTAAATCACCCTTGATGCGACGATAAAGGGGGGGGGGGTCGTCTGGTACAGGTCAACTACCGAAGTGGAGGTCAAAGTTAAGATGGGCAACACTGGGGTGTCAAAAGGTTCGTCTACGGTGGGCGAGCGGAGGATGACTACAATGGTTGGTCAGGGCAAACATTGTTCGATTGGCAAAGGACTTGTCCGAGCTGACCACCCATCTAGCTCGGGATAATATAGTAAGACGGCCAAATGTTCAGTGCGAAGCAGCGAGATGCTAAGGAGGCCAAAGAGCTTGTCCGATCAGGAGAGACAAGTTATTACACCCAGTCACCGCAAGGAAGAACAGCTGAGGTTGACAGAGCGGAGGAGTCCCGGCCGAGCAACTACCCCGCTCGGCCAAGCAACGGGACCATTATCATATCTCTCGATATTCTTTTGGGAGACAGTGCCGCTAACACGAAACATGGTCAATAGACGGATCATACGGCGGAAGCATCTACTGTCTTGTTAGGAATTTGCATGCCCTGTTAAGCTATAGTGTCAGAGGCACTTTCCTGACAGGTCCTTTCACATAACATATTGAAGAATGTGTCCATGCATCAAGGAATGTGCACGTCACCCACCAGGACTCTATATAAAGGGGGGGTCCAAACACCGACAGAGGTACGCAGTATTCACTGTTTGTGCTTGCGTTACTATTGCTCCGCTTTCCTCTACAATTCCAGTGACTGACTTGAGCGTCGGAGGGCCAACACCAGAGATCTCTTCCCTTGCTCGGCACTGACGTTGCTTGTTTTGCAGAGCGGGATGCGGTCTACATCCAGTCAACGCAGCAACCACATCTCCTGCTTTCCACCTTCCCATTTTCGAATAGGATCATTTTGGCGTCATCTGTGGAACGTAGCCTGCATCCGAAATGAGAAGATGGAGGACACTGGATGACTCAAGACAGTAACACTGACAAAGGTGGAGCTCGATATGCTTATACAAACCCGAGCAGCAAGGATAGTGGAGCAACAACAACAACAAGTGGTGGCCGAGTGCTAAGTGCATGAGCTTGCAGCATCAGCGTAGGGCATCAAGCAGGATATGAAGACCGAGCGGATCTTGCATCCGTTCAGGGATAGAACAAGAAGATGATCGACACGTACGGGGAGGCACCCAATGCGTCGATTCCCTTTCACTATGCTCTGTTCTGAACTCCATTAGAGGAATGGGGCCGAGAGGATAAGGAATGGGCTCATGCACCTGTTCGGGACACACGAAAAAGGAAGGCACCAAGGGACGATAATTCGCCTGAGCGGATCAATCGACAATTCTCGTAGGGGATCCTGAACGACCCTCTACCCAGGCACTACACCCCCTGGCGATGAGAGAATATAACAAAACCATCGATCCGAACGACCACTTGGCCAAGTTTGACAACACAACACATTTCATTAGTACACCGACGGGGTGAAATGTCAGGTCTATCTCACCACCCTCTCCGGATCGGCACGATGTTCATTCAAGAGATTGCCAAACGGATTCATTCACAGCTTCAAGGACTTCCGAGCGACGTTTTTATACCACGTCGCTAGTAGTCATCGTCACCATAAGACAAGCGTCAATCTGTTCTCCTTGAAGCAAGGACCCAAGGAGACACTGAGGGCATATATCCAGCACTTCAACCAAGTGACCATTGATATTCCCTCGATCCCTACAGAAGTATTGTTGAATGCATTCGCCCAAGGTTTCACCGAAGGGGAGTTCTTCCGATCACTCAGCCGGAAGTCGTCGAGAGACTTCGACGATCTGCTCAGGAATGCCACGAAATATATCAACGCTGAAGAAGCTCAAGCAGCCAGAAGAAAAGAGGCACTTGCAAAGCCCATAGCAGCGCCCGAGCGACGACCATCGAGTAACCATCAACCCCCAAAGGGGCCTCGATCGGGAGGAGCACAGTCACACCACGAGCCCAGGACGCATATCGTGCAGCATATGGTAGCCGGTCGCCCGAAATCTATAAAAGGCAAGGAATAGGCTCCACTTTTCTGCTCCTTCTATCAGTCGGCGATGCACAACACACATGACTATTATGATCTGACTCTGATCGTAAACTGACCGGCTCCACGAGGATATCGTCGTCGGTCACCATCACCCGATCGATATCATAGATGTCGGTTAACCAGCCGAAAGGAGGAAGAGAGAGGGGCATATAAGCAGCACCATCAATAGCCCCAGAGAAGGAACAACTTGAGTCCCACCCGAGCTTCTGTTGAGTAGAATAGACCCTCGGCACGGAAGGAAGAAAATAGGAGCAATGTCGCTCAGGGAGAAATTGGAATAATTATCGGTGGGTCGACCGGCGGTGATTCCAATTGAGCTAGGAAATCGCAAGCTCAGCGATTGGAGATCCACGTTGTGGGGTGCAGCACGAAGAATTAAAGGACTTGAAATAAGCTTCGTCCCCCGAGACTTAGAGAGAGCGGAGATCCCTCACGACAACTCCCTGATCATCCGAGCGGTAATCGCTAATTATACTATTCACTAAATCTTTGTTGATACAAGAAGCTTGATGAATATTATATTCAAGAAGGCGTTTGATCAACTATAATTCGATCGGAGCAAATTGCAGCCAATGATGACCCTGCTCTATGGATTCACAGATAACGAAGTGTTGTCGATCAACTAGACACGACTATCCATTTCGCTCGGAGAGGAACCACTAAAGAGGACGAGGACCACGAACTTCATTGTGGTGGGCGCGCCGTCCACCTACAACGTCATATTGGGTCGACCGACCCTCAATGAGTTCCAAGCGATAGTGTCCACCTTCTGCCAGAAGATTAAGTTTCTGGTGGACAACGATGTAGGCAAAGTAAAAGGTGACCAGTTGGCCACTCAGCGATGCTACTTCGAGATGGTCAAGTTTGAAGCAAGGGTCGTCCGGAAGAACCCGCGCTTGAAGGTGAATGATATCAGGGAGGAACCTCCTTCGTTGGTCAATGAAGAAAAGGAGAAGGTCTAGATCCACCATAGTCGGTCGGAGGCAACTACGTTTATCGCTGCCGACCTAGAAAGTGAGAAGAAAAAGGAAGAGTTGGTCGTCTGCCTTAGGCGAAAACATAATGTGTTTGCCTGGTCGACGCACAAGCTCTCGGGCATCTCGTTGAGCGTGACTCAGCACGAGCTTCATGTTCGACCGGACGCTCGGTATGTGAAGCAGAAGAAGAGGGACTTCAACGCAGAGTAAAATCATATCATCCGGACGGATATAGAAAAATTACTGGAGGTCGGTCACATCCGAAAAGTTCAATTCCTAAGCTGGCTCGCCAATGTCATGTAAGTCTCCAAGCCAAGCAATAAGTGGCGAGTCTGCATCGACTTCTGCAATCTTTCGCTATTCTTGCACCGCTGCTTAGCGGTCAACATTCAGAGCTGCTTAGTGGTTAGCTGTTCTTGCACCGCTGCTTGTTCAGCCGATCGGCTCTCCCGCTTGGCATTCAGTGTTACCTTCGCCTCCTTCAAGTTTTGAACCAAGATCCAAGCCTCCTTGTTCTTGATCTTTAGGTCCTCAATGGCTCGAAGCTTCCTGGTATTGGCCGAGTGGATCTTCGACTCTAAGGAGCTGACCTACTTATTAAGCCTCGCCAGTTGCGAAGCTTGCTCGGTGTTATTGCCTCTCTCTGCCTCCAGCAGCTAGTAGCTCTTTTGCAGGTCGACCCTTAGTTGGTCTGCCTTGGCAGTTAGCTGCTCCAAGCGAGCCTCAAAAGCTGTTGATTGGCTGCTCAGAGTGCATAGTTGCTAGACTTCATGTTCCAAAAATCTAAGCCTCTAGCACATGGTCAAGCTCTCGACCTAGTATTACAACAGCAGGGAAATTGTAAGAACCGAGCGGATAAAAAGAAGTAAATACAAAGGCAACGTACATACCCCAGTGGACATCTGGGTATGGCTGTTCGCGAGCTCCCTTAGAGAAATGACCGCAGCACAAGCCCGGGTATCAACCCATATTTGGTGAGCGACCCTTGGATCCGTATCTGGTGCTCGGGGGTACAGGACGCAACATCATCCGAACTGCGTCACTCATCGGCCAGCAAATGGATAATTGCCGTTATTTGTCTCTGGTCGCTCGGGCCAGAGGGTTCCGAGGTAACTCTGCCTGTAGACTGGGGCATTGGGGTTGGTCAGATGTGGGGCACTTGGGCCGTTAGCAAGGATTAAGGCAGCATGAAGGCGACCAGTGGTGCACAAATTGTCCCTAGCAGCTCGGACAACGATGGCGTTCGGTCGGATGACATGGAGGTGTCGTGCGGAAGTGTCCTCCCACTCTGTCACTTCTACTTTGCAGACTCCAGCCCAAGTTGGTTAATGACCATCTTCCGAGCGGGGCGAGACATCCATGCCTGCTCTTCGTAAGCAGGCATGGATGTCTCGCCCCGCTCGGAAGATGGGAATTTACCAACTTGGGCTGGAGTCTGCAAAGTAGAAGTGACAGAGTGGGAGGACACTTCCGCACGACGCCTCTTATGTCGTTACAGGGGTTCGTCAAAAGTAGCTGACTCAGAAGCCACTGCGATCGGCAGCATCAAGGGTCGTTCGGGAGGAAGATCTGCTGTACCGACCACTGCATCACTAGCCGCAGTCTTTCTTCTTCCACCCTTGCTGGTCGAAGCTTACGTTCCTTCAGCATCGTCCAGTGGATCCTCGTGGGAGCCGACCGGCTATAGGCCGCGACTCTCCAGTTCAACCATTGCCGCAACATTGATTTCTACGTCCATGACTTTGCCCTTGCCGGCCAGACGCACCCTTAATATGATGTTAGCTGCAAAAAAGAAAGCAAAATCAGTTAGATTCAAAGATGAAGAGAAGAAATAGCATACCTAGGCTAGACGGAAGCCGCGTGCAGATCGAGCTCAGACTGAACATGTAAAGGACGCCCTCTAATAGCAACCGATGTGATCCTGTCCGACTGCTGAATCAACGGACGCTGGGCACGGGGCGCTCTCCGACTGCTGACGTGGATCTTCGACTGGAGGCACGAAGCTCCGGCGAACCTGCACAGAAGTCGGGGCGGGAAGGGGTTCCCGGCGGCGACCCTCCGACGCTCAAGTCAGGTAAGCAAGTGGTGGAAAAAGTAGCTCCAAGGGTGTTCAACGCGTACCTCCGGCGAAGTATGAGGCTCGTTATATAGAACGGTGGAAGGGTTCCTGTGCGTTCACCGAGGCACATACATGTCCGAAGCTTATACTTCGGTATGTGTCTGTCAGAAAGCTTACCTGACGCCATATTGCTACAGTCCAATCACGTCTTCGATGGGACCACAGAACACCTCGTTGTCAGACTTGGAGTATGGTCTAGCCATAGGACTTGACGGCTGTCAGAAGATGTTCCTGTCCCCCTTTACCCACCACCAGCCGGGACGTACGTCCGGACGGCTGGACGGAGACCGTCGTCCGGACGACCCTCATCCTCTGTGCCGGCCGGGCGGCATGCCCCTCACGTCTCGCCTGTCTCTTGCATTGATATGCTGGGGAGACTTCCGGGCGAGTGCCTTCCGCTCGGCCCTTAGACATTGTTTCAACTGAGCGTCGGAACTCCGACCCCTGTCAGGGCACCTTTTACTATTGGATGCTCCTCGGTTAGCCGATCGGTCTATCCTTTTCTTCCGAGTCCGGTCGGCTCATTCTCCTCCAGTGGACCCCCCCGACCCTTTGAAATGGGGTCCCCTGCCTTGACCACCGGATCACTTGCCTTCCCCTCAAGTCTAGTCGAAGGAGGCGAAGTCCGACTGACTGGACTGCCGATCTGATCGAGTGGCGACCTATACCTTAGTCCGCTCGGACAGGCTGAGGGTTGCTCGGCCGTTCGGCGATATCTTGCCCGTGCCTTGGAAATTATGTCGAGGCGTCTGTCAACCACGTGCGTTAACCCGTAACTTGCTGACACGCGGCTACCTTTCTCTTGTCAGGGTATGGCGGTGGCGTCACTTCCGATGGGACAGCCGCCGTTTGAAATGAACGGCTGGATGATGACCTCGTTATCGACGACCTGGATCGGACGGCTGAAATTGATAGCGGCCGCCCTTATAAAGTTCCGACTTCCGCTTTCCGCCGCATTTCGGCCTCATCTCCTCCCGACACCTCGCTGCTCCTTTCTTCTCCGGCGACCCTACGTTCCGGCTCTCCAGCGACCCTACAGCTTCTTCCGATCATCTCCCTTGCCCGTAAGGCTTCCTTTTCCTTGTTGCCTCTCCTTTCTTCTCTCTATTAGCTATTTCTTTTATCATCCCGCACTCTTTCCTAGTTTTATTTCTCCTTCCTTCCATCACGCGTCCGTCCCTGGCCTTATACCATGACCAGTACCTCACAGCCGATCGGCGGTGCTCCTGGTCTTTGGTATTCGACCATGGAAAGTCGGTTCGACGAGGAGGACGCCTTGCGCCTCACTCGAACCTATGATCTGCCGACCGACCACCACATCATAGTAGCTGACACCACCGACCGGCCACATGAACCGCCGTCCGGCACCGTTCTTTTCTTCCGAGACCAATTTTTGGCCGGGCTGCGTTTTCCACCCCACAAGTTCTTCTTACAAGTTTGCAATTATTTTTTCATTCCGCTCGGCCAGGTAGTCCCCAACTCCATTAGGCTGTTGAGCGGAGTGATAGTCCTTTTTAAACTGAACAACATCCCCCTCGACCCTAAGATTTTTCACTACTTTTTTTATCCCAAGCAAGCCGAGTGGGGTACCTTTATTTTCCAGTCTAGGATAGGTTTCGTCCTTTTTGATAATATGCCGAGCTCCAACAAACATTGGAAGGAGCACTTTTTCTATGTGCGTTTTCCCGAGCCGCCAACTTTCCGTACCAAGTGGCAGACGGCGATGCCGGCGCAACCGGAGCTCGGCAAATTTAGAGGCGATGCGGCATACCTTCATGCGGCCGAGCGGTTGGTGGGTCAGCGCTATCACATTGACAAGCTGCTCCTTCCGGGAGTAATGTATATATTCGGCCTGTCTTCTACCACAGCCGATCTGCCCTACAGCATGAGTAAGCGATTCTCATCCCTCCTTTTTCTTTTGTTCTAATTGATTTAATCTTTATTTCTGCAGCTGAAGTTATGTGGCGTGCTAAGGCGACCGAGAAGCTCAAATTGAAGGCCGCTCAGATTGAGGCGGTGAAGAACAAGGAGGTCGCCGAGCGGGGCCTTGATCCAGCTGATCAGACCAGCGAAGTAGGTGAGGGGACTCAGGATGCCCCTGAAGCCTTAGCAGCTACTACCTCTCACGACGAGGCAGCGGGCGGCACAGAACCTTCTACCCAAGCCGAGGTGGAGGGTCGTTCGGCCGATGATGTTCCCCTGCTCACTCGGAAGCGCAGACGGCCAGAGCCGGCATCTGCATCAATTGCCTTTGATGAGCCACAGCCCGAGCGGGGCGCGGATGCTCCGATGTTATCGGGGACCATTTCTCTAGAGAGTACTCCGACCCCACATGGCTCTCCGAGGGCAAGCTATGAGGCGCCGCCGTCCAGCCCTTCAAGAACTCTGCGCCGTATCAGGCGTTTGGACGAGCTTCCCTCCTCGTCCACCGGTGGGCCGTCCGGTAAGGCCGATGCTTCTCAGAGCGAACCGAGCGGCCCGAATTTAATTAAAACCGTCCTGCGCCTCCCCTCAGAGGAATACATGGCTACTGCTGATCGGCCATTGGTCCCCGAGCAGCAGATCACCTTGACGGGCCCTCTTGCGAAAGCTTGGGAGGATGCTCGGCGCCGAATAACCGCGATGACTCCCGGGCAGCTCGGCGACAACAACCTTCCAGAGGCCACCGGGGTATGCTCTTTTTCTTTGTTCGTGTATTTGGATTTAGTTTTTAACCTGTTCACTTTTGCTCGCAGAACTGGGTGGAGCAGATTGTCATTAGCAATCGGTTAGCCGAGCTGGAGGATGAATTGAAAAAACTTAAAGCCGCAGGGGACAACCGACAACCGACGGCCGCTCTGGAGAAGGCCAAAAGATTGCTGGAAGCCGAACGGAAACGAGCTTCCGATCTGGCGAGCGAGGTCGCTCGGCTTGAAGCGGTGGTCAAACAACGAGATAAGGAGATCAAGACGGCGACCACTCGGAAGCGCCAGACCATCGATGACATGGACCGAATGAAGGTGGAGATCAGAGGGCTAGAGCAACGCATCAAGGATCTGGATGCCCTTCTGGCCACAGAGAAGAAGGGCCGCTCGGCCGATCTACTCAAATTTGAAGGGGATTTAAAGGCTCTCCATGCTGCCAGCGATGCCTCCCAGGCCGCGCTCAAAGAGTATCAAGAGGGGGAATCGGCTCGCTCTGAGGAAGTGAGGAAGGCATTCGTCCGCTCGGATGCCTTTGGGGAGAAATTTACTGACAAGATCTCCCTCACCTTTGAAGAGGCAATCAAGGCGGCTGTGGATCACTTGAAGACCAAGGGCCACCTTCCCGCCGAACTGACCATCCCCCCAGAGGATCTGGCTACCGTGATGGGCGCCATTCCTGATGCACTTTTTGATTTTGACGCGTGAGGAGTGTTTTTTATCAACTTTTTTGTTCCCCTACCGTTCGGCCAAACTTGTTTTTTGCTGTAACTTTTTTGGTTTGCCCAGTGCTCGGCATAAATAGATTATCTTTTCCGTTCCTTCAACTTTTGTTTTGGCAAGAAATTTTTCTTTCGTCACATTTAGTGTTCTTTAAAACTCCTCCGCTCGGCTTCACGCTCTAACATGGACTCAAGCTGCTTGCCTTCAATAACGTCTTTCGCCATGCAATTGGGCAGCCGCTCGGCGCGCGAACGTCACCCGTTCACGTGCTCACATTTTTAATTCTAATTAACCATCTTTTGCTGTGCGCCTTACCTCAAAGGGGTTTTCGCTAGATTTTTGAAATGCGTGCCGCTCGGACGTTTATAGACGCTGGCTCGTCTCTCGATATTTAACGTCGGAGCTCGATGGTCTTCCGCTCGGACGTTTATACACGCCGGCTCGTCTCTCGATATTTAACGTCGGAGCTCGACGGTCTTCCGCTCGGACGTTTATAGACGCCGGCTCGTCTCTCGATATTTAACGTCGGAGCTCGACGGTCTTCCGCTCGGACGTTTATAGACGCCGGCTCGTCTCTCGATATTTAACGTCGGAGCTCGACGGTCTTCCGCTCGGACGTTTATAGACGCCGGCTCGTCTCTCGATATTTAACGTCGGAGCTCGATGGTCTTACTTAAGGCTAACTTCAATACAGCCGCTCGGCAAACCCATTGACTATCCTTTGAATTAATTTTGCTTCCTGCATTACAGGGGTACGGGCAACCAAAATATATGCAAAAATAAGTTACATTAGTGCACCTTTCACCCAGCCCGATAAGGCTGGAGATGATTCGCGCTCCACGGCCGGTCCAGTTGACGCCCGTCTTCATTCTCCAAATAATAAGCGCCTGAACGGAGCTTTTCAATAACCTTGAAGGGGCCCGCCCAAGGAGCTTCCAGCTTGCCAACGTCGCCGACCGGCTTGACTCTCTTCCAGACAAGATCGCCGACCTGGAATGATCTGGGGATTACGCGGCGGTTGTAGTTTTGCTTCATCCGCTACCGGTACGCCATCAGCCGCAGGGATGCCTTGGCTCTTTCTTCTTCGACCAAGTCCAGCTCCATGTTCCTCCGTTCGGCGTTGTCCTCATCATAATTTTGGATCTGAGCGGATTCGACGCCGACTTCAACAGGAATGACTGCTTCGCCGCCATACACCAGGTGGAAAGGCGTGACGCTCGTCCCTTCCTTTGGAGTTGTTCGGATGACCCATAAGACGCCTGACACTTCATCCACCCAACTTCCTCACAAATGGTCGAGCCGAGCGCGCAGGATGTGAAGAATTTCCCGATTGGCTACTTCGGCTTGACCGTTGCTTTGGGGATAGGCCATGGACGTGAAGTGCTACTCGATGTCATAGCTTTTGCACCAATCCTCGAGCAACTTCCCGGTGAATTGCCGCCCATTGTCGGAAACCAGTCGGCGAGGGATGTCGAACCGACAGATGATGTGTTGCCAGATGAATTTTTTGACCATCTGTTCGGTGATCCTGGCTAGCGGCTCGACTTCCACCCATTTGGAAAAATAATCGACCGCCACTAGCAGAAATTTCCGCTGCCCGGTCGTCATCGGAAATGGACCAACAATATCCATTCCCCATTAATCGAACGGACATGAAACTGTTGATGCCTTCATTTCCTCTGCCGGTCGGTGGTAGAAGTTATGGTACTTCTGGCACGAAAGGCACGTCGACACGGTCCGAGCGGCGTCTGCTTGTAAGGTTGGCCAGAAGTACCCGGCCAGCAGGATCTTCTTAGCTAGCGATCGTCCGCCCGGATGCCCTCCGCACGATCCTTGATGTACTTCTTGGAGGATATAAACCGAGTCCTCGGAGCTCACGCATTTCAACAACGGGCGTGAGAAAGCCTTCTTGTAAAGCTGATCGCCGATGAGTGTGAACCGACCGGCTCTCCTCCTTAGCAGCTGGGCTTCATTCTGATCGGACGGTGTGGCGCCTGAACGGAGGAACTCCGTAATGGGTGCTCTCCAGTCGCTCGGAAACGTAAGGCCTTCCATGCGGTCGATGTGCGCCACCAACAACACTTGTTCAATTGGCTGCTGAATGGCGATCGACTTTATTGAGCTCGCGAGTTTGGCCAACTCATCGGCCGCTTGATTTTCTGCTCTGGGTATCTTCTGGACAATAGCTTCTCTAAAATCGCCTTTAAGCCTTTCAAAGGCTTCAGCGTAGAGCTTGAGTCGAGCACTGTTGATTTCGAAGGTACCAGAGAGCTGCTGAGCGGCCAACTGGGAATCCGAATGAAGTGTTACCCGACCGGCTCCCACATGTCGTGCTGCCTACAAGCCGACTATGACGGCCTCATACTCTCCCTCATTGTTTGTAGCTTTATAATCCAGCCGGACGGATAAGTGCATCTTCTCTTCTTGGGGAGAGAGCAGTAGTATTCCAATCCCGCTTCCGAGCCGAGTGGACGACCCGTCCACATATATTCTCCACATAACTTCCGGTTCCGGTTTTTGCACCTCAGTCACAAAATCGGCCAAGGACTGCGCTTTGATTGCCGAGCGGGGCTGGTATTGGATGTCAAATTCACTTAACTCTGTCGTTCATTTGATGAGCCGCCCGGACGCTTCTGGATTCAGTAATACACGCCCGAGTGGACTATTGGTTTTGACAATGATGGTATGCGCCAGGAAGTATGGGCGAAGTCGTCGAGCGGCGAGGACCAGAGCGAAAGACAGCTTCTCGAGCCCAGTGTAGCGAGATTCAGCATCTTTTAAAATATGACTAAGGAAATACACGGGCTCTTCTCCGCTCGTTCTCACTAACGCCGAGCCGATTGCATGCTCGGTTGAAGACAAGTACATATAAAGTGGCTCGCCCGCAGTCGGCTTGCCCAATACCGGGAGAGAGTTCAGATATGTCTTTAAGTCTTCGAACGCCCGATCGCATTCTTCATCCCAGTGAAACTTAGTGGCCTTGCGCAAGATTTTGAAGAAAGGGAGGCTCCGGTCGGCAGTTTTGGAGATGAATCGGAACAGAGCAGTTATCCGACCGGTCAAACGTTGCACTTCCCTTGTATTTCTTGGAGGCAGCATGTCTTGTAGAGCTTTCACCTTGCTGGGATTTGCTTCGATTCCCCGCTCGGTCACTATGTATCCCAGAAAACGCCCTCCTTTTGCTCCGAACAGACACTTCTGGGGATTTAGCTTGACTCCATATTTGCGCAGCGTTCGGAAGGTTTCCTCCATGTCTTTGAAGAGATCGGCCGCTCGGACGGTCTTGATGAGAATGTCGTCCACATACACTTCCAGATTTCGCCCGATCTGCTCTCTGAATACTTTATTCATCAAGCGCTGATAGGTGGCTCCCGTATTCTTCAATCCGAACGGCTTCACATTATAGCAATATGTGCCGTCGGCCGTCATGAAGCTGACTTTTTCTTGATCTTCACGGGCGAGCGGTACTTGATGATAGCCTTGGTAAGCGTCGAGCATACAAATTAATTCGCAGCCGGCCGTAGAGTCCACTAGCTGATCTATCCTGGGCAGAGGATAAAAGTCTTTTGGGCAGGCTTTGTTGAGATCCTGAAAATCTATGCATACTCTCCACTTGTTGCCCGGCTTGGAGACTAATACTACGTTCGCCAGCCAGCTCGGGAACTGCACCTCGCGTATATGGCCGGCCTCCAGAAGCTTCTCCACCTCCGCCCGGATGATGGCATTCTGCTCGGCGCTGAAATCTCTTTTTCTCTGCTTGACTGGCCGAGCGTCCGGTCGGACGTGGAGCTCATGCTGCGCAATACTTGGTGAAATTCCGGGCAGCTCATGTGTCGACCAGACGAAGACATCAGGTTTCTTCTGAGGCATTGGATCAGCTCCTCTTTCTGCTTCACCTCCAGATCAGACGCGATGAAGGCCGTGGCCTCCAATCGGGTCGGGTGTATCTGCACTTCCTCTTTTTCTTCATAAACTAAAGAGGGAGGCTTTTCAGTTACGGTGTTTACCTCGATCCGGGGCGATTTCCGAGCGGAACTTGCTTCTGCTCGGACCATTTCAATGTAGCATCGCCGAGCTGCCAGCTGGTCTCCCCGTACCTCTCCTACTTTGTCTTCGACGGGGAATTTGATCTTCTGGTGGAAGGTGGAGACGGCCGCCCGGAACTCGCTGAGCGCTAGTCGTCTCAAAATGACGTTGTATGATGAGGGAGAGTCGACCACCACAAAGTTTGCAGTTCGCGTCCTTCTGAGCGGCTCCTTTCCCAACGAGATAGCTAGCCGGACTTGCCCGACCGGCAGGACTTCATTGCCCGTAAACCCGTAGAGCGGGGTTGTCATGGGCAGCAGCTCGGCTTGGTCGATTTGTAGTTGATCGAACGCCTTCTTAAATATGATGTTGACCGAGCTTCCTGTGTCAATACATACGCGGTGAACAGTGTAATTGGCTATTACCGCTTTGATGAGTAGGGCATCGTCATGGGGTACTTCAACTCCTTCCAAGTCCCCTGGCCCGAAACTGATTTTTGGTCCGCTCGCCCGCTCTCTGCTGCAGCCAACTGCATGGGTAGGGCATCGTCATGGGGTACTTCAACTCCTTCCAAGTCCCCTGGCCCGAAACTGATTTTTGGTCCGCTCGCCCGCTCTCTGCTGCAGCCAACTGCATGGATTTGGAGCTGCCGGACGCTCGCCTTTCTTGCTCGGTTGGAGTCTCCTCCGGTCGGCCCACCAGCAATGATGTTGATCTCGCCTCGGGAAGTATTACTTCTATTCTCTTCTTCCCGAGCGGATGGTCAAGACCTTTCTCGTGACATTCGGCGATTCTCCTGCCTTGGAGAACGATGCCGATCGGGAGTCTGTTGCTGTCGCCTATCGGTTCGCGTCTGATCGGCTTCATGTGCTCTCCGTCGCCTGTCGACTGAGGGAGACCGTCGGCCGCCATTCCGGGGCACGGGATGAGCCACGAAGGGAAGACTTCGACAATCCCTGGTGTTGTGCGTATCTGTCCGGTGGAAGGAGCAGAACATCGGGGTCCATTTCTTCTTTGGCTTGGGCCGGGCGGCAGCTACTTCTTGCACGTGGGACCTGACAT
The DNA here is from genome assembly GCF_018446385.1 of Zingiber officinale. Classification (NCBI taxonomy): domain Eukaryota; kingdom Viridiplantae; phylum Streptophyta; class Magnoliopsida; order Zingiberales; family Zingiberaceae; genus Zingiber; species Zingiber officinale. Next base: position 169,536,076 of record NC_055986.1, on the reverse strand, counting down.
GGGGGGATCGGATTGCTTCGGCTCTCGGTTCTCTGGGTGGCTGATGAGCGGCGTGCTGTTTCCGCTCAGCAGGAGGAGCCCGCTCGGTTGGGGTTTCTTTTTTCCTGGGCGCTTGCGCTTCTTCCACGTTGATGTATTCGTTGGCCCGGTGTAGCATATGATCATAGTCTCGGGGCGGCTTTCGAATGAGCGATCGGAAGAAATCCCCATCCACTAGGCCTTGTGTGAAGGTATTCATCATGGTTTTCGAGGTGGCCATTGGAATGTCCATCGCCATTTTGTTGAACCGCTGGATGTAAGCTCGGAGCGATTCACGGACTTCTTGCTTGATGGCGAACAGGCTCACGCTCGTTTTCTGGTAGCGTCGACTGCTCGCAAAATGGTGGAGGAAGGCCTTTCGGAAATCCTTGAAGCTCGTGATGGATCCGTCCGGCATCCTCCAAAACCACCGTTGAGCCGACCCAGAGAGGGTGGTGAGGAAAACCCGACACTTCACCCCATCTGTGTATTGATGCAGGGTTGCCGTGTTATCAAACTTACCCAGATGATCATCTAGGTCGGTTGTCCCATTATACTCGCCGATCGTCGGAGGCACGTAGTGCTTCGGCAGAGGATCTCGTAGAATAGCCTCTGAAAATTGGCGATTAATCCTCTCGGGCGATGCGTCCGCTCGGGGGGCTTTCCCTTTTCTGTCATCTCGTCTAGGTATTTCGTCCGAAGAAGATCCCCGATCTCTATGAGCTGCTACGGCTTCAGGGGTGCGGAATAGGGCTCGATGAAATGCAACGGTGGCTGGCGGTGCTTCCGCTCGACCACCAGACGCTGACGTTGCTTGCTGCTCCGGCCGCTCGGCTGTGGCTTTCTGTTTTTGCTCCACAAGCTTGGCGGCCCTTATCTCGATCAGAGCGTCGAGTTTCTCCGTCGAAAGCGTCACCGTGTGTTGTCGTCCAACCTCGTCCATTGTTTCTGTTCGGATGCAGGAGCGTTCCCACAGACGGCGCCAAATTGATCCTGTCCGACTGCTGAATCAACGGACGCTGGGCACGACTGATCGTATGAAGCTCCGGCGAACCTGCACAGAAGTCGGGCCGGGAAGGAGTTCCCGGCGGCGACCCTCCGACGCTCAAGTCAGGTAAGCAAGTGGTGGAAAAAGTAGCTCCAAAGGTGTTCAACGCATACATCCGGCGAAGTATGAGGCTCGTTATATAGAACGGTGGAAGGGTTCCTGTGCGTCCACCGAGGCACATACATGTCCGAAGCCCATACTTCGGTATGTGTCTGTCAGAAAGCTTACCTGACGCCATATTGCTACAGTCCAATCACGTCTTCGATGGGACCACAGAACACCTCGTTGTCAGACTTGGAGTATGGTCTAGCCATAGGACTTGACGGCTGTCAGAAGATGTTCCTGTCCCCCTTTACCCACCGCCAGCCGGGACGTACGTCCGGACGGCTGGACGGAGACCGTCGTCCGAACGACCCTCATCCTCTGTGCCGGCCGGGCGGCATGCCCCTCACGTCTCGCCTGTCGCTTGCATTGATATGCTGGGGAGACTTCCGGGCGAGTGCCTTCCGCTCGGGCCTTAGACATTGTTTCAACTGAGCGTCGGAACCCCGACCCCTGTCAGGGCACCTTTTACTGTTGGATGCTCCTCGGTTAGTCGATCGGTCTATCCTTTTCTTTCGAGTCCGGTCGGCTCATTCTCCTCCAGTGGACCCCCCGACCCTTTGAAATGGGGTCCCCTGCCTTGACCACCAGATCACGATGAATGTGGTATTTCTGACTGGCCAAACTGAAATGCTTGGAGGAAGTTTGATCAACCTTTGTAATTCCCGAGCGATGGGGGATTCATCACTTCTATCTGCCAGTCGATGGGAAAGTCTGGCCGCTCTGGAAAATGAAGAAAAAAGTAGTGGTCCCTCCAATACTTATTGGAGGACGGTATTTTATCAAAAAAGACTAAGTCCACTCGGGCTTGGAGTAAGAAGATCCCCAGCTCAAATAATTTAGGGTAACAAAAAAAATGAAAGAGCCAAAGTGTCAAGGAAATGCCGTGCAGGAGGAATAAAACTACGACCCCGCACAGCAGTCTAAGGAGTTCGGCATCAACTGATTAAGGGAAATATGGAAATATTTACAAACAGCGGAAAAGAAGAGATGAATGGGGAACCGAAGGTCGGTCGTGAACTAATCCTTTAAAAAACACAAAAACCCCCGTTGGTGGTTCGTGTAGTCGGTCGTACGCAGATGGAATGACAACTTGGTAATCAGATGGGAAGTGATAGGTGAATTTCATATTTCAATGTCGTCCCCATCGAACCTGGAGTCGGTGGAATTATACCAGAGCCCAGGGATAGGAACGGGGGTTGTGAAGAACTGACCATTGAAAATAAAAGATTCGAGAAGGAGCAACGAATGGATTCAGATAAGGAAAAAAGCGAAGAAGCTTACAAAAAATGATCGCCGGAGAAGAAGAAAAGATAAAGCATTGTAGAGAAGGCTCGAAGACGAAGGCATACGAAATGAAGACGGCGACAACGCGAAGTGGGGTTTATAACCCTCACGGTCGGTCACCCTGAGTCGTCCGATCCAGGATTCGACAAACAGGAGAAGATTGGGTCGTAGAATTTGAAAAGACACCTATCACATCATCAACGGATATCCACCTGTCATGTCAAACGTGCGGCGGCAGAAAGTGGGACACGTGTCGTTCAGTTATCGAAAGACATTAATGAGGCTTAATTAAAAGGTATGACTGAGTGCAGCCATAATGATTAGAGATTTATACGGTATTCAAGAAATTTAGATGACATCAGCTACTATGAAAGGGTGCTCATCCGAGGAAGCGCAGGGAAAGGAGAAATTTCACCAAGTGTTGTCGCCTATCGTCCTAATTGGCACAGAGAGTGGGTTATCACACTGCCAAGCGGCCGATACACCATCTGCCTTAGGCGGTATGATCCGAGAGGCAGCTACAAACCCAGCCAGCGTAATGAAGCCAACGACGTAGACATTTGTTCCGATCAGGAACTTGGGAGCATATATGGTTCGATTAGACGTGGAAACCACCGAAGACTCTACTGGTCAAGTCAATCGGACTTGCAATCTCCTTTGACTAGATTTGAGGAGGAGGCTTGTGATGTGGCTATAAAGGGGGGCCTCTCGACAGGGTCAACTGCCAAGGTGGAGGTCAAAGTCAAGGTAGACAACGTCAGGGTGTTAAAAGGCTCGCCTACGATAGTCGAGTGGAGGACGACTACAATGGTTGGTTGGGGCAATCATTGCCCGATCGACAAGGGACTTGTCCGAGCTGACCACCCGTCCAGCTCGGAATAATACGGTAAGACAGCCAGACGTTCAGTGTGAAGTAGTGAGATGCTAGGGAGACCGAAGAGCTTGTCCGATCGGGAGGGACAAGTTATTACACCTAGTCACCGCAAGGAAGAGCAGCTGAGGCCAACAGAGCGGAGGAGACCTAGTCGAGCGGCTACCCTGCTCAGCCAAGCAGCGGGACCATTGTCATATCTCTCAATATCTTTTTGGGAGACAGTGCCACTAACACGAGGCATAGTCAACAGACAGATCATACGACGGAAGCTTCTACTGTATTGTTAGGAATATGCATGCCCTGTTAAGGTATAGTGTCAAAGATACTTTTTTGATAGATCCTTTCATAAGACACATTGGAGAACGTGCCCATACCTCGAGGAGTGTGCACGTCGCCCACTAGGGCTTTACATAAAGGGGGTCCAAGCACCGGTGGAGATACGAATTATTTACTGTTTGTGTTTCGATAACTGACTTGAACGTCGGAGGGCCTACGCTAGGGACCCCTTCCCTGATTCGGCACTGACGTTGCTTGTTTTGTAGAACAAGACGTGACCTATATCCAGTCAACGCAACAGCCATATCCCTAATTTTTCACCTTCTTATTTTTGGATAGGATCAACCCTTATATCTATTTTACCTCTCTCGTTTAAACTAGTCGATTGCTATAGTATAAAATTTTTTAAAGACTTATTCATATTTAAAAAAGCATTTCTCTTAATATATAATATATATATATGATGAATATAATTAGAAGAATTAGACGAACACATAAGATCTAGTTTCATATAATTCCGATCTTTCTAAGTCTATCAACCGATTTCGATCGAAATCACTTATCTCAATATATTATGTCAAATAAATATTTAAAGACATAAATATAATCAAGAAAACTATACGAGCACATAGTACTTAGTTTCAGGTGCGGATCCAGCGGAAGGGCGTCATCGACGGCCACCCCCCTTTTTACTAGCAGTGCAACTCGTAGTATTATGGGATCCCACTGGTAGAAATGGAGGGTACCATCCCTTGTTCTGTATAAAAATTGGTCACGCTCAACTCATATCGCAATTGCCCCTCCATGCTTAAATTCCTGGATCCGTGCGTCACTGCTTGGCTTCATATACTGAGCTCTCTAAGTCTATTAACTGATTTTGATCGAATCCTATATGTTTGTATAGTTTTTTTTTTTATTATATTTATGTAGTCCAATATCAATTTGATATAATATATTGAGAGAAGTAATTTTTAAAATATGAATATTTTTTTTTAAAAAAATATTTATTTAAAAAAAAAATACAACAGTCGACTACTATAAATATAGAGTATAGGATATTCATTTTAAAAATTAGGTATATATTTAAAATATTTAGAAAACTTAGCTACGTGTTCATAGATCTTGCGCCTCCGTCCATATCGTCGCCCATATTCTGAACGTAAAACTGTTTGATCAAGCACAACTACTGCCTGCCTGATGATGCATCAAGTCTTGTTGTTCGTAATTCTGTGGGCACATCCAAGAGCATGCCAGCTTGAGATTTTGCAGCCGATGAGAAAAGAGATCACAAACATCATTCTTTGGGGGGTCCGTGACTCATGAGATTTTCCAGACTCGATAGTTATCTGCTGACAATGGCCGAGGATTGGCCCCCAAAACTTGAAAGGTGCTGCATCTGCCCTATCTAAACATGTACCTGCCATCCCTTCCATGAATGCACAACAAATTACTGCAGTTGCAGCTGAATCTGAAACACTCTTTCCTTTCCCAGCTTTAAAGCCATTTGCCCATATGCTTCGCACCATGTGTCACTATCCATCCTCCTTATCAACAAAATATGTTAATTCATGTCCTTTTCTTCACTTCCTTTCTTGAACTGTTACACTCCTTGGCTCACAGAGTGATGCAGATGTTGCTTAAGAAGAACTGGAAGCTCTGAGTTGGACTTGCAGTATCAAGCTTTTTCAATTAATTACTTACTACCTGTACTTTATAGATGGAAGCTGCTAACTTTCAACAGCATTTATGTACATCTATTTGCATTGATTATATGGCAGCATCTTCTCAATATATTAATTGTTTAATTAAGGGATTAATTTATGTAATTGCGTGCTGGGAAAAATTCCAAGCAACAATATCTCTAAACAATTGAAGTAATTAATTAAGCATAAAATTAAAATTTGGTTCTCAATAGACAATAGGAAATGGCTTGTGTGGGTGTATGAACCTCATGTCAATAAAAAATGAGATTAGTTAATTAATTAATTAAGTTGCTTCACGTGGAAGTTCAAAGCATTGTATTACACGATTTTATTACAAATATATATGATTCTAAAATATAAGTTTAGTATTAAGAATTTTACGATAATTTAAATATTTACCGATCTAAAAAAAGGCTATATTTAATTTTCTCAGAATCTACGCTTAGATTTGCTACCACACGGTCGGAGCAGATGTCTCACAAGGACAAGCGGGAACAGGAAGGACCCTGTTTCCTTAAGAGGAAAGACACTCGATCCAATGCTCAATCCATGCAGTGCCCATTTCCTTCTCTTTTTCCTTCCCCTCCTCCTCCTGCTCGCAATTTAATTCTCCTCCTCATCCATCTTTCCCAACATCTTCTTTGCCTCTGGTAATGCATGCTACCCTCAGTTTTCTTTTTTCTTCTTTTTCCATTTCTAACTTTCTCTGTAGTTCTTCTCTCTCTCTGATATAGAAAAGGTAGCTCGGCCAATATACTTCTTGTTAAGTGAATAGCTAGATCTTGAGTCACCTCACCTCTATGTTCTAGAATTAGATTTTCCTTAAATTTTTGGTTCTTATAATTAGTTCGATTTAATTCTTCCTCTTTATATATTTTTTAAGGGGGGGAACAGGCATCTTTCATGGTTTCTTATGAAGTCTTCAATTTGTCTGTTAGTTCTTTATCAAGTTTTCTTGAAATATTGTTCTGAAAATAATAGTAATAATAACTTGATTTTTCTGTCTATCATGAAGCTATGATCTCAATATGGAGCTTAATTAAGCCTAAAAGGCTACAATTTGATCATGTTCTATCAGAAACCCTAATTATTTGGTGAATTGAAGGGAATCGAGCATGGGGAGAGGAAAGATAGAGATCAAGCGAATCGAGAACAGCACGAGCCGTCAAGTCACCTTCTGCAAGCGACGAAATGGGTTGCTCAAGAAAGCATATGAATTGTCTGTGCTGTGTGAGGCTGAGGTCTCGCTCATTGTTTTCTCTAGCCGTGGCCGACTCTATGAATACTCCAATAACAGGTTCTTCATTCAGTTTTCTTCATGAAGATCAATCTCTTTTGCTTGTTGGATATACCACCAAAATTGCTTCGATATAATGATTTAATGGATTCATTTATTGAATATTTGCCATAGTTTGACGCTGGCTGGCAACCTAACGCAACCCTCCTCCTTTATCTGGGCTTGGGACCGGCCATGACCGGTCATCATGGGCGGAGTTATTTGCTTCGATATAAAAGAATACTAAAATCATGAAAAGATTAATTCATTTAGTAGCTAGCTTGCAGTTTAATTTTAATTAGGGTTTCTTTCTCTCCTTCCTCTTTGCCTTTTGCACATTATTGTTTTACTAGCTTGCAGTAATTAGATTGTAATTCTCTAATCCTACTTTTGAACTCCTGATACTTAGCATCAGATCAACAATAGACAAGTACAAGAAGGCATGTGCCAACACCTCAAACCCAAGCTGCACCATTGACACTAACTCACAGGCAAGTAACTATATATCATTCTCGATCGCCTTTTTCTTACAAAACGAAGGACTAAACTGAAGATCTCATGTGCAATTTTCTGTTGCAGCAATACTTTCAGCAAGAATCTGCAAAGTTGCGCCATCAGATACAGATGTTGCAAATTGCCAACAAGTACTGAATTCTCCAACTTTGTTATGTGTTTTCCTCTTAATCACTAGGTCATTAACTTGCAAATTAAAAGAAAGAAACATAAGGCCCTACGTTGCTTGCAGGCACTTGATGGGTGAATCCTTGAGCTCACTCAGTGCAAAAGAGCTCAAACAACTGGAGAACAGACTTGAGAGAGGAATCACAAGGATCAGATCAAAGAAGGTACACTTACACTTCAGATATTTGACGACATTTTTGATTGATCCTATTGTTTAGAAGGAAGATTTAACAAATGTATAATAGATATCCTAATTCACTATTAAAATTCAAAATTCATTCATTAGTACCTCATGATGTTACTTAATTAACAGTTTCAATTATCCCTTCTCAGCATGAGCTGTTGTTTGCAGAGATAGAGCACATGCAGAAAAGGGTAAATTTCTCAAGCATATTCAATCTTCCAAGAGTTGAATGTTAATCATACTTTATTGTTAATTTTCCTTCTTTAATTTACTTGAGTATACTTATGCAGGAAGTAGAGCTTCAAAATCACAATGTCTACTTAAGAACAAAGGTAAACATCAAACAATTGCATATAATATTCTAACTCTGAAAAGCTAAGCACTAGTGTGCCACACTCTCTTGCCACCATTGATGATCCCCTTTGGAGTTCTCAGGTAGCAGACACACAGAGAGCACAAGAAGTTATCGCATCGACCGGGCCTGAATTCGACACTCTTGTGACGGCTTATGACTCGAGGGACTACTACCATGTCAGCATGATGGAGGGAGCCCCTCACTGCTCTGGTCATCAAGATCAAACTGCCCTCCAACTTGGTTATGTGATGAAGGATACTTCTGCTGCTGCAAAGGAGTTGATGTAGTTAAGCATGTTTGGTTTCTGAAAAACTATTGCTATATATAACTGAGCATTGTGTGACTCTTCAAGGCTATATTTGTGAAACTGAAGCCCTATATTTCAATTATTTAAAGTAAATAGGTGGTTTCTGCACTTATTTACATATATAAGATTTACTATACTGTGTTTAGAATTGAGTGGAGTTGTCCTCACGGACGTAGTCGAGTTAGTACTCGGGTAAGACTTGCCAACAGAGAGGCATGATTCGATTCTTGGCATATATAAATACTATTGATACAGTATATGATGGTAGGGTCAGGTCAGCAGAAGTTAAGGGGGCGTTGCAGTCAGAAGTCAAGGGGTTGTGACAGTCAGAAGTCAAGAGGACGTGACAGTCAAAAGTCAAGGGGATGTGACAGTAAAAAAATCAAGGGGATGTGGCAGTCAGAAGTCAGGGAGATATGACAGTTAATATACGGAGAAGGACCACTGGGCCATCCGACATATAAAACCAGGTCAGGGTCTAACGGTCAGGAAACTAGGTTTGCGGCAGGACACATGATTAGGGCAAAGCTTGACCTGACTTTACTGGTTGGGGTTTCTCAAGCTAACTCTCGTAAATAGACTTGTCACTCTCGGTCGGACCCGAATCACAAAAGCTGGCAGAGAGAGACTTCAATCGCACCCCCCATCCATCCAGTTTGTTCATCAACACGTAGTGGACCAACCAGAGTGGTCTCGACCACACCCGGACAGGATAGTAAGCACTACACGACAACAAGGCAGAGAATCGTAATCGTCACCTATCAGAGAATACATGTTGCATGTCAGGGAATATTCCAACGGTTGGAGTCACCTATAAGCAGAACCTTCCTCCAGTCTATAGGAGAAGGTCACGTGTCCTCCGCCACTCGACAAGTCCTGACACCCAACACCCTCTGACAGGGGTCAGTCTCCAGAAGGTACGCACTGTCATATAAAAAGGATGTCCTCTCCCTTGTGCAGGTACGTTCACTCGCACACTTGTCTACTTTTCTTCTTCCTTCGTACATTGTTTTTCTAGGGGAAAAGTACCTGACTTAAACGTTGGAGGACCTACTTCAGGGACTTTTTCTTAGGTTCATAGTCTCTAACATTCCGTGTGCTTGTCTGAGTGTGCGCAGAGTTCTAGTACCGTCGACTCAGGCCCAGTAGTTCTTCAAGGTCACGTGGGGGTCTGTTCGTCGAGACCCGCATGATCGCAACATCATAGTTTCTCCTTTGTCAACGTTAACGATATCTCATCCAACTCAGATTTCATAGAGAATCAATACTTTTAAGTTATCTCATATCCTCTAGTTAGGAAGGATGCTCGATTAAGATTGAATAATCTTCCATGATTTATTCTCTTTAGAATATGTGAAACCCTCCTAGAAGAACCACTAACATTGAATGGAGTCGTTTAATATTAACAAGCTCTAATTGTTTTTGTTAAATGGAAAATGAAAAAAAAACAAATTACTGATATTTTGAGGGGCAAAATGAATATTTCGCTTCTTTGTCGGGTCAAACAACTAATTCCCGGTCTTCCACGCCGTCGAGCGCCGGCTCCATCACACTGCAACCAGTCAACGGCCACGAATAAAAAATCAACTCGAATGGACGGCCGATATTTGCTTCCGAGATAAGCTGCTTGCTGCTAAAAGCTCTCGTCTTCCTAATTCATCCTCCGTGCTGCTGCTGCTTCTTCCCAATTCAATCGAGGAGGAGCATTCGAACCCAGAGAAATGGCGCTTCGATTCGACATCTCCCTCTCGCACCGCCTCCCCAGCCTCCCATCATCCTCGAAGTCGAATTCCTCCCCCCTGTTCCCGTCGATTCCGATGCCCTCGCGGTCCGTCCGGCGTCGCATCCAAGGCAAGACTCTTCTAGTTTGTTAAAAGGTCTTTCTTTTTTGTTTATTTCCCACTTCCGCTTCAGGCGTCGAGATCGGGTTCAACAGGGGATGGAAGTGCAGCCGGATCAGTTGCATTGTTCAGGGTGAAGGAACAGGCGCTGTGAGTTAAATTGAGTTGTCCGTCTTTATCTTGTTTCTTATGGTGTTTTAACTTTAGTAATTTCTGTTGTTAGCGTGAAGTGGTGAAAGAGAAGAGCGTCTCGGTGGTTCTTTTGGCTGGTGGAAAAGGGAAGAGGATGGGGGTAAATTTTCTTCAGCACATGTTGCTCTTCCTTATGGTGATGGGCTTATGTTTATGATTCATCTTAAACTGTTCGGTTATTTTTACTATATTCTTGTACTGCTTCCTTGCAAATGACTGCATAGTTATGGCCATTCGTCTGCACTAAATCGTGTTGTTGTTTCCTTCACGATCAAAATAAGTCTTGTGAAATATGCACCAGCTTACACACGAGAGACTCGTGTGGCCACATCAAGGTTCTCAAGTGTATACGTTGACTATAGTTTTTACAGTTATTAGAATGTTTACTAGAAGCATATTTGAAAAAAAAAAAAAAAGAATATTTGTTGGTTCCAATGGTTCATAGTGATCTTTACTTCAATTGATAGGAGGAAATGCTTTGCAAACATAACTAATTTCTTACAGTAAAGAGCTTAGTCACTATCTTTGTAAATGCAATGGCACAATTGCCACTTGACCAACGTCTGATCCTACTTCTGTGACACTAAATGCACCTTTTTTTCTTTTTGCCCATTTTGTGGCAAAAAATAAAAATAAAAAATCAGGACAACCTAAAATCAGTTAACTCTTGAGATCAAGTAAATGATTTTAGTCATTTTACTATTGTGTTGCTTGGTCAAACTTAGTTAACTCATGAGATCATATAAATTTAATTATTTTATTATTGTATTGCTTCTACCCTTTCCATACTTGCCAGGTATAGACATCCTTAATTCTGGGGTTTATCTATGAGTCTGGAATCTCTGAAAATCATTTCATGTACATTGCCTTAGTGATCTTTTTGCAAATTTGCTAATGTTTATGCCTTCACATTCTACTCATAGACTTGCATTTGCTTTAGTTATATGTTTTGATGGGTAAACAGAGTTATGACCATTTTGGGATTCAAGTGGTAGAGTGATTCAAGTTCAACTATGTTGATTTACTATATTTTTCAGAGAAATTTCTATATGTTTGTTTGGTTAATCTTGTATAAACTCAAGTTTTTATTTATACCCAGGCAAGCATGCCAAAGCAATACCTTCCACTCTTAGGACAACCAATTGCCTTATACAGTTTCTTTACTTTCTCTCAAATGAGTGAAGTGAAAGAAATTGTAGTTGTGTGTGATCCGTCCTACAGAGATGTATTTGAAGGTTTGAAAACCTTTGTTCAAGTTTTCTAGTTTCATACTAAGACTTAGATGCTGACCATGAGTAGTAATGCCAGGCAACATTATTTCATTTTGTAGATGCTAGCAAAGACATAAGGGTAGGTATTAAATTTGCCCTTCCAGGCAAGGAGAGACAAGATTCTGTCTTCAATGGTTTTCAGGTATGGAACATCAATCTTGTATTTTATTTCTATTTACCTTCATTTGCGTTCAAGAAAAGTAGCAGCCTACAGAGCTTGCAATCACATTATCATATCATATCTCTCTAGTGCAAGGCGCTGAAGTTCATATTCATACTTCAAATACATGACTTCAAAGAGCTAGATGCCGAGCTGTTCTTTTCCATCATTGTCTTTCAATATAGAAATTGGTTATCTCTTGGTTAGAAATTCAATCTTCATGTTTTACCTTATAACTGAACATGTCCTAGACTCCTAATGACTCCCTTCAAACAAGTCTCATATGATTATGCAGAATAACTTTTATCTCTCATTTTTTAATGATTAACCTGAAGAAAGTTGTGTGCTTATTCTACAACTTCATTATGGCAATATTCTGACCTGTAATTTTAGATGCTGTGAGAGCACTGAAGAGATCATATGCCCATTTTCAAAGTACTTTTGTGGCTGCAGGAAATCGATGGAAGCTCAGAACTTGTGTGTGTTCATGATTCAGCTAGACCTTTGATTACTCCTAAAGATGTCAAGAAGGTTTGATTTTTCTTCTTTGATGACTTAATGTGCTAATTACCATTTGAGTTGTATAGCCAGTTTGAATGCGGTGAGTGAAATAGAGATTTAGTATTTCAATGATGGAATACATAGAATCTGGTTTTCTAACTACAAATGATATAGCAATAATATACAGTCATTTAAACAAGTAGGGATTTATATAACTGTCCTCACCTAGTTGACTAGAGGATGACAGATTTGCTACAAGGAGGCAGGGATCAATTCCCAGTGGGCGCAAGTGTGCTTATCTTATCTTGAGCCCAAGTGTGCTTGTTAAATATTTTTCTATACTCACTGTAGCTTGGCAGAACTGCAACCTCTTTTACTTCATTTGTTTTCTAGAAATTATGGTTATTCAGAAAGGCAATCTATCCTATGCCTTAGGAATAAAACTAACTCCATATACTTGTTCAAATGATAGGTCATGCAAGATGCTTGGACGAATGGTGCAGCTGTTCTAGGTGTTCCTGTAAAAGCTACAATTAAAGAGGTACATAAGATTATTATTATTGTGAACTTCTCTTTTGGGAAAAGAAGATTCTTAAATGTTGAGTGCGTGCAATGAGATCAGATTTGGACTTTGCAATAATTTTGATGTGTTTTTTACAGGCAGACAATGGCTCCTTTGTGGTGAAAACACTCGATAGGAAAACTCTCTGGGAAATGCAAACTCCACAGGTAGCTTGAGAAATGCATACAAGTGCAATCACAATAACATTTTGAAAATCTATGTATTGCTTTTTGTAGGTTATCAAGCCTGATTTGTTCAGAGCTGGCTTTGAGCTGGTTAACAGGTACACTAATTTGGTATTGATGCACTTCTCTTAGACAGTTGATGTAGTATAAAACAAAATGGGAAAAAAAAGTGGGAAATAAGTAAATGCTGCTGATATAAGTTTAATAAATCTTGTCAAAAAACACGCCGTGGAATTCAGAAATAAATAAATGTTACTGTAAGCAGAATAATTCCTATCAACAAAGTGGAATTAAGTACATTAATTCATGACTTTCTATCAAATGATTGCTGTTGCTGATTGTTTTAGAGCTGGACCAGCCTCTTTTACATTCCTAATTTGGCTGATTGGTTTTGATCAATGTCCATAATCCATATTAGCTTGACCTCATAGTTAATAGGTATAGAAGGTTGGAAAAACACCCCTAACCAGACGTTGCTTTTTGAAGTTGTACTTTTAGTGCCACCCAACTTCCATCTGGAATTGATCTGACTGAGGTCAATTCAAGTTGCTTAAGAAAATTACAGAAACAAAACCTACCCAAAAGCCAAACTTCACAAAACAAGGAACCGAAGTTGGTCCAGAGAAATGATCTTGCACTCATTGTCTTAAAATTACTTTATTACCCATACACTCACTAACACATACGCACATAAAATCTATTCATTGCCCTGTTGGGTATTCTTATTGCATTTTTGACCATGTTAAATTGATTTGTCACTTGGTCCTGTTGTATTTTAATTGGACTTGATCTTTGTCAGTCTAACCCGTTATAATCCAACTAGTTGAACCGGCCAACCAAGTCCAATTTTGAACACTACTTTTTCTTCTTTTTTTTGATACAGCAGCCTCTTGTTAGTTTATAAATCTCTAGTTTTTCTTAAACACATAAATGGTGAACACTCCTAAATGAGTCTGAAAAAGGAAAATTATATTAAAAAAATTCTTACAATATCAACATAGTTTTGTAGCAATTTAACATATTTTCTAATTAGCAACTTTTATTTACAACTTGTTCCCTGAATCAGAGATGGACTTGAAGTCACGGATGATGTCTCTATTGTGGAACATCTTAAGCACCCTGTCTACATAACTGAGGGTTCTTACACAAACATCAAGGTATCTTCCTCTTCTTTTGTTTGAAACTCTCAGTTAAGGTGTCGTAATCTGAACAATCAACAACATTAACTATCGAACCTAAGGCGCTTACAATAGAGTGCTCTGTTATCTACTTCACGCAGGTTACAACCCCAGATGATCTTCTACTGGCAGAGAGGATACTGAACATGGAAGCTGGAGTGCCTGCGTAATCACAAGGAAATTGTTATTCAAATTTTGTTTGACCTGAAATTTCATTGTTTTTTAATAATAAAATCCAGAAACCAATTTAAAATTGCTTGTTGTTGACCGGACAATTCCACACAACAATCAATCGTCAAGTTTATTGTATCCTATTCATTACATAATTAAGATCGTGCCTTGCGATGATCTGGGTTTACATTTGTTTGTTCTTTTTACTACAAATTGACAAACAAAAAATAATAATAATAACTTTTATTTATTTTATACCGCGGCAAATAATAATGAGCAAGGTCTGCTGGTCAACTGGACTGGCAGTATTGAGCTGGAAGTCAACGGTCGATGATGCCCCACCAGCAGCTCGTCCAATCAAACCACAGATAATTAATGAGTCATCAATGGAATGGATGGTTCAATTAAGATGGGCGGCGAGTGTACCAACTCGACCGCTGACACATAAATATAAAATCAGCAATTCTTTTTTTTCTAAAAGATAAAAAAAAACAGAACAATAATACGTGAATTAAGTGAAACCATTCCACCGCAGGAATTTAATGTTTGCCTTTCTCATCAGGTTACAATTAATCATCTACATCCACTTCAATTCATTATTCACCAAGTAATTTAATTGCAAATAGTAGTCTACTAACACAATGCTAATTATTACTATGAATGTGATTACTCTTCACTCTTATGATAATCTCTTTCACCAACAGTAGTAGCTAATCCCGTATATACATATCAATCATGTCGATGTAATTCACAATATTCATGTGGTCCATCGACAACCGATGAGTGCGCCGCGTCGAGAGCCTCATCTTGAGAATCAAATTAGAATTATTGATGATAGTGACCAAAGGTAACTAATCCCTCTTTAAATATACACCTATGTATTTAACAAGTTTGATATGGCAAAATACATATATAGTTGCAAAGTTAAATATATATTTCAAACATATATGTAATAGAAATAGCATTAATTAAATAATAATATTGTTCCTGGAGACAGAAATTACTGTTGCAGAGTACGTAAGTTGACCTGTCAGGAATTTGTTTCGATCTGGTCTCTTAACATTTTAAATATTTGGCCAAAATAATTCTGTGCATAGTTAAAATTCTAGTGATCATACAAGGACAACTCTTTTAGGTGTGACAAAGAACAGAGACATCTGCCAGGGTTTGGCATGTCTCACACTCACTCTCAGATTTGGTAGAAATCAGGCTGAATTTTCATTTCAGTCGGTTATCGTAAATACGCCGCGCTTACTCGACTCGACTAATCGATTCGAGTTTAACCAAGCTCATCGATCGGGACGATCGACCTGACCTGAGCCGGCCACCATACGCCAAGACCTAAAAGCATGATGGGTGCATGAGTGGTGGGGAGGATAGGAAAGGGTTAAATTTTGGACCCAAATCTATGTCAAGCCAAACTAGGATTCAGCCAAGAGAGGTCATCAGTCAGCTTTTGTTTTCTCTATTTAATGCAAAAAGGGTTGCCGAGACTCATAGTGAGGTGAGAATTAACAACGAAAACCATTAATTGCAGATATTAAAACAAATAAATAAATAAATAAAACTCTATTTTCTTTTTTCGTTTTTTTTTTTTAATTTTGTAGGTTTGTGGTGACAGTGGTGCATGGTCACGGACTGCTTGCTTTTGTCCCACGTCAAAGAGATAGGTCTTTGATAATATTGAGTTCTGACAAACTGAACCAGTTGTTATATGAAGTGGAAAAAAAATATTTAATGTTTTTGAAAACGGAAAAGAAAAAATCTATTTGTATAAAAGTTTTTTACCTAGATGATAATTTAACACCCTTTCCACTACACCTCAGCTTAGGGGCAAAAATTTCATCCGATGAATGAAATACACAAGTGTAGTACATTGAATATGAAAGAGCAGGCGGCTGCTAACTTGATGTTTCAGAAGTTTCTACAGACGATGTTGACTCGTCAGTTATTAATTCGTCTTCTAAAGTCAAGATTTTGAATTTTATAAGGGAAGGCAAGGGAAGGTTGAATCACTAGAAAATCGTAGAATTTTTTTGACTGAAGAATATGTATTGTAGAATTTGCTTGACTCCATATGAATATCTCCAGAAGTATAAAAGTCTTCCGTGGGCATACTCATTCATAAATATGCATTTTATCATTTATTTAATTAACAAGCTAAATAAATTAACATGAAATTATGTTACAAAACCTCATGAATCCTCCGTAATATAATTAATTAATTAATAACCATCCCCCAATCAATATATGCACTTGTGGGCACCCTACTGGTTTTCTTAATTATGTATGTCAATAGGTGAAGGAGCATCGTAGAGAGATGAAGGGAGTCAACGACTCATGGCAGCAGCCGCAGCAGCTACCGATGAGTAGCACCGGAGAAGAAGAGGACCACAGCATGGTCATGCCCGGCTTCCGCTTCCACCCCACCGAGGAGGAGCTCATCGACTTCTACCTCCGGCGCAAGGTCGAGGGCAAGCGCTTCAACGTCGAGCTCATCTCCTTCCTCGATCTCTACAGCTACGACCCTTGGGAACTACCAGGCATGCATATACCTATAGCTAATTTCTTATTTAATTATTTCTTCTCTCAAACTATGAGATCGATCTCTTAATTATATATCTATAGCTTTGGCTGCGATCGGAGAGAAGGAGTGGTTCTTCTACGTGCCTAGGGACCGGAAGTACCGGAACGGCGACCGGCCTAACCGGGTGACTACGTCGGGGTACTGGAAGGCCACCGGCGCAGATCGGGCAGTAAAGAATGAAAGTGGCCGGCAGATCGGACTGAAGAAGACGCTGGTGTTCTACTCCGGCAAGGCTCCCAAAGGGATCAGGAGTAGTTGGATAATGAATGAGTACCGTCTTCCACCTGGTGATGCAAACAATCACTTCCCAAAGGTAGGTTTGTTAATTAAATTGCAAAATTATATATGTATGTATTTAGATCTTCTTATAAATTTTATCAGGAATAACTTAACCATGAATTAAATCTGAATTGGGGTGTCATATTTCACCTTAATCTTTTCATGGATTGCATGATTTTTCTTTGATTTCCTGATCTTCTTCTTGTGATCCGATCCCTACAACTGCTGAGAGATTTAAATCCAATTATTATCATGAAATTAACATATAAATTTTCTCCTCTCAAAAGGGATACATATATAATAGAATTATCTCATCTGGTGCTAGGGTTTCCTTTCCTTGAAGAATTAATCAAGAAATTGAGGCTTAAATTCCTTGCTTCACTACTCTTTAATTACCCCTTTGAAATGAAGCTTAATTAATTTATAATTAACAAATTAAAATGGATTTCTTTAGCAGGTTGAGATCTGTCTTTGCCGTGTGTACAAAAGACCTGGAGCTGAAGACCATCCTCGAGCTCCCGGGACAGCTCTTAAGCACTCATCTTCCCGAAAGATCGCCGCCGATAACTCGCAGCCGAACAATTCACAATTCAGCGAGAATTCATCGCCAAACCCTAACGACTCCCAGTTCAGGTACCAGAATTCATCAAAGAACCCTATCGAGGAGAATACGCTGATCAAGCAGCAAAGCACAGGAGGATGCTACTCGACCACCACTCTACTTTCATCATCCTCCAATTACATGCTCGCTAAAAAACCTAGAACCATCGCTCTCCAGGAGTCCAGTGCTAACTCGGTTGCCTCGAACACGTCCAACGAAGAAGACAATAGCACTTCCACATTTGCTCAGAAGATGGGAGAGTTGAATAGCTTAGCAGGGTTCAACCAGATGATGATGAATCACATGAACACTAACCCTAATCATCAGTTCCTCCATCACTTTGCTTCTCAAACCACCCAACTGCTTCCTTCCAATGCTTTGCCATTGCCATTGCCACTGCCTGGTAATGTTTCAGACAAGCTCTGGGATTGGAATCAGATCATGGCGAGTAATGGGTTATACACTGATCATGTTTAAAGGACTGATTGATACATAGCTAGCATGCATACAAGGGCGAAAGGATGGTTGACTAGTTGATATATATAGAGAGCGTGTTCTAAGTTAAAATGTAATGTATACAATTAATGTACTAAACAGATCTTGCAGGACACAATAATCAATCATTTTAGTTTCTGATCAGTACGTACTTCGTGTGGTGGTTGATTGGATTAATGGAGCATGGGCGTGAGATAGATGATATATAATTTATGATTGCGTGCATGCTTCCATGATTGGTGCAAGACTTGCAGAGAAACTTGTCGACGTACGTACGTAGAATTTTCAGCTTTAGTATATACACACATACTGCAGACATGTGATTGTACCATAATTTGTCATTCTTTCCTCCTTTTTTTTTTTTTTTTTTTTTTGTTCTTTTCATTTTTTTTTTTAAAGGTAACGATATGGTGATCTTTAATTTACTCGTGATAAATAAAAAAAAAAAACTATACAATTTGAAGAGGACAATTCTTTAGTAATTTGTTAGCTTGAATGAAATAGATCAGAAGCCTTAACAAGCATATCCATTGTTCATTTTTGTTTTTTGTCCCATTGTTGTTTGTATGTGACATGGAAACTATTAATCATGATTTGAATGTGAATATTAGAAATAATTTTCTATAACTTGTTGATTCAACATAATATCAAGAAATGAAATAAGAAAATAAAACTCGTCATTCCCGAAAAAGAAGAGCGATTGAAAATTAATGTTGATATAAAAACGCTTAAAAACAACTAAAGAAATGGTTTAAATAGTCTCAAAAAAATTTAATAGTGCAAAAGGTAAAAATAACTCTAAATGATATTTTTTTTTGTTCGAAATTTACTTTTTACGGTTCCACCTAATAACAAATAAATCTATGAATCAGCTTCCATTTGGCACGTAGTACGGCTCATTCTGATATCGAGTCAAAAGTTATGACCAGTCAAAATTTATCCACCCATGGCTGTCAATCAAAACAGTCCCAAAACTCTAAACTCTGTTATTTTGTATTAGTATATACGCATTCATTAGAGTTGAATGATCCTAGGGTTCAAGATATTAAACATTATTTTAAAATAAGATAACTTCTTATTTGCAATCCAAAGATGAGATATCGATTATACATAAATAAAGTCTCAGTGTTTATATTTTAATAATTATAATAATATTTAAATAATGGATAGTAGAAGATGACATGAAATTAATTAATATATTAGTGATAGGCCACGGGTTTTCTTAGGAGGTGTTGATTTAGATTAAGACAAAATATGTGATAATTTATTGATAATAAAATAAAACATATTTTTTATGTATTAGATTAATATATAAAAAACAATATGAACTTGAAAAAAAAAATGAACTCCTCTCGATACAAAATTTAATAAATAAATTTACATACGATTGAGATCTTATTCATTCACACCCCTCTCAATATACAATTTGCAGTGACTCGGCCCAATTATACCATTTGATTCAATAATTGGGCCTCGACCTTTAAAGCCCAATTCTGGCAGTTAGATATGAATTTATATATATATAAATCGAATTTGCTTAACGAATCTAAAGGTCCAAGGGCCAGTTCAATGCGTGCATTTGTAGAATTCTCATTTACAATAATCGAACCCATAGCCAATATCATACCCGACTTATGTTTGGTGAGGGAGTTATAAGAGGAATTGTGGGCCATTGCATTGGCCAATCATTAATAAGGTAAACCAACTGTTGACAGGTGTTGGTGGACCTTTCGACGATCCATCAAAGCGAGGCTTTCGTGCTGTGTCGCCGTCGCGTCTATTTTAAACGCTCTTCCTTCGTCAGTCGAAGGAAGGAGGAAGGAATCGAAGGAAGGAGGAAGGAAGGAGCAAGCGATGGCGAGTCTCTTGAGGTCCCTCGCGTCGGCCGTTCTCCTCGCCCTCCTCGCCGTTCGCGGTATCGAGGGGACGGAGCAACGGGAGTTCGATTACTTTTTGCTGTCGCTGCTGTGGCCGGGCACCAGCTGCGCGGCCACCCGCCATTGCTGCTCCGACAACGCCTGCTGCCGGTAATCCGTCTGTGCCATTTTATGCCCGTTCATCGATTTCTGATCCTTTTCCTCCGAAATTTATATTTCAATTAACGCCTGTTACATGTTGGGTGCTTTAGGGTTTCTTTGTGAGTTTAATGATGTGATTTTTGAATTCATATTCTGTCAAAATTTCTATTATCTTTGTTTTTTATTGCTGTTCTGTCATTCCTAGAGTAAAGTTGTCCTGATTGTATCTTTATTGGTTTTTGCAGATCAAGTCCTTTGCCCGAGTTCACGATCCGTAAGGCTATCCATTTTCTGAAATCCTCTTGAATATTTCGTCCATTTCTCTGCTCATTTTTTGCTATAAATATGAACAATGAAGTTATCCCGACTCATTGACCTTCAATGTCATTTACAAGTGGTAAAAATTCTCAGGAAATTGAATAGGTCACTATTTGAAAAATGTTGCTACAATAAAATGAGCCTTCTCTAATACTGAAAATGTGTTTGAAAGATGTAAAAATTATAGGTGCGGACATATTAACACAGTAACAACACAAGTATAGGTAGAAACACACTGAAATAGGTAGAGTTTTTACATTGTTGTAATAATTTTACAATTGTTAACACCCAAAATATTTTTGGCCTGCATCGGATGGCATAACGTTGATCATATGTTGAGTTGTTCTGGAGTTTCCATTCATTTACTTAATTCATATATTGATATATAATGCATTTGCTGATATGCAAATTCCTTATGCTGATATTTTAAAAATGTGCGCCTCATACCTCTCCTTTTCTTGGGTGTTTGCGCCTTGGCCTTACTCCTCTTTGCTTTCTAATTTTGTCTAGCATCTTTAAAGGCAATGTGTTCGACCAAATTGTTCTAACCCAGAGATGACATAGTTTGAACTAGGTCGGAACCAACCTGCCTAATCATGCTTCAGCTTATCTTAGCTTGAACAAATGTTACGTTGGCTGACTGCCACCTGATTTTTTCCTCATGTAAATCTAGATGCAAGTTAATTTTGTTTACAAAAATTAAGAAACATAATAAATTGTTGTCGTCTTTTAGTAAGCATTTTTTTTCAGCCTGTGTAATTTAGCTGGTATAAATTTTGTACCTTTATGACAGACGGGCTGTGGGTAGACTACAATGATGGAACATGGCCAGCTTGCTGTACACACTCTAATTTTGACATAAAGAAGGTTTGTATATCCAAAATTGTTAAAATAATACAATTCAGAACTATCTTACTTGACTTGGAAGTACCAACTGACATAATGTCATTTCCTTTTCTCCCATTACAAGATTACAACAGTATTCCAGCTCTTGAAAAGTATTGACCCAATTCAAAATAATCTTACTTGACTTGGAAGTAACAATGGACATAATGCCATTTCCTTTTCTACTTTTACACAGATTACATCACTATTGCCAACTCTTGAAAAGTATTGGCCAACCTTATCCTGCAGTTCTTCATCTCTTTGCTTTGGTGGAAAAGGGTTGTTTTGGGCACATGAGGTAGCAACTTTCCGGAATTAATAATTGTTGTTGTTTTTTCTAGTTTGCATAACTCATCTCCTTTTCTTTTCTCTTTTCTTGCATGTGGATTGATGTTTGGATGTGCACAGTGGGGTAAGATTCTTGTTTGTTTACTTGCAAATTTATGAATATGGTGTTTCTTTGTGCTCGCTGCTCATAGATCAACTAACCTAATTCTTGGGAAAGAGTGCCTATTGTTTTTCAGAGAAACATTAGTTTTGTTCTACATTTAATTTCCATCATCAGTCTAGTGGTTTACTCTCAGCTTTGGTGCTTAATTCATTAGATTGGACTGTGTTAATTTGGAACTTTGAAGAGCCTAATATTATGTTATATTTTCTTAAGTTCTTTTTCCTTTTGAACAATAGTGGCGGTGCATGTGGTGGTGCAAGGTAACATACATTACAATGATAACATATAGATAGTTGGAAAAAATGGTGCTATATTTTTTATGATTTTTGATTCTCAATATTCACTGATTTCCTGCAGAAAAACATGGGACTTGTTCCTACCCAATAATACAAGATGAATATAGCTACTTCTCCAAAGCCTTAGATCTGTACTTCAAACACAACATGACAGTAAGCACATCAAATGTGATTTGGTGCATTGTTGGGCAACTTATGCAGTAATATATCCTAGAATTTTAAGCTTCATCTGTTAAGGATTTTATCATTCTAGGAAGTTCTGACTAATGCTGGTATTCTGGCAACGGACGATAAAAAATATCCATTGAAAGACCTTGCGGCCATCATTACAAGGGCCTTTGGTGCAACACCACAGCTAGTTTGCAGGCATGGTGCTCTTGATGAACTTAGATTGTGCTTTTACAAAGATTTCAAGGTCAGTTCGGCATTTATGCATCTCTGTCTGTGTTACTTTTACAAGATATTACTTGATTCTGACTAATTTGTTTTGTTTCCATGGTTATATATTCTAGACTTAGATGCTAACAACATTTTATTCTATTTCAATGGTCGAGTTAAGCTTACTGCACAGTGCACATTGATAAATCATTTCTATGATCTATGTTAGTCCCAAATATGTAGGGCTAAGTTAGACATATTATTATTCCTTCATTGCATCACTACCAATCAAGATTTAAAATATTGTTCTCAATTGGGTTTTCTATTCCCTATCGACACAATATGGTATCGGTGCCATTCTGAGTATACTGACCTGTGATGCCAAAACCAAGGAGGAAGAGGAGCAAGAAAAAGAGAAGAGGAAGGAAATGTGTCTATATCAGATCCATTGTTCTGGAAGTCTTGTGATAGAAGTGATCATTTGTTGAAGCTCCATTCTAGTTGCTCGTCAAAGCTACATTGGGGAAGCCTCATTCACCATCTGTCAATATAAAACCAGGCTACCAATTTTTAGATATCTTAAATGTTTAGTTATGTTAACCAGTTCAGAGTTTTCATTGATCTCCTCGACTCACACACTTCACGATTAAATTTATACAACTATAGAAACTATTGATCATATGTACATCAATATATTGTTTCGTTTCTTCACTTCTCAGCCAAGAGACTGCGTTGATGGTGCTGACGTTCTGGCGAACAAACAAAACAACTGTCCTAAATACGTCAGCCTACCAACATATACTCCTGGTAAGTTTTCTCAATACTATTACATCAATTAACCATTTTCTTTGTTAAGTTCTTGTGCTTATTCTCACGGTTTTTTTGGGAGTCCAATTTCAGGGCTTACGGATATCAGTGAATCAATTGGACTGGCCATGTACAACCCTCTCAGTGTAGCTTGAATGAGAATATGAACTTGATGTGCAGTAAATAAAAGGATAGAAAAGTTTATTTTCCTTCCTCATGTACCAAAGGATTTGACTCAACGCAAAGTTGATGGAGAATCTAAAATGTCACATCGAATATAAAAAAAACATAATAATCTGCGAATTTGATGATGGATCTAATTGTCTTTTTTTTTTTTTTTGTAACCAGGCATACCATCTAAATGGATATAGTTGTAATGGTTTCATCTATGATTTTATTTGCTATGGTAAATCATGGACCCAAAATTTATTTCTCATTTCTTCAATTACTACAGTTTATCCAAAAATATTTCTATGATTTTGTTATCATGTCTGACTAACTGTGTGTGATTGTTGTGCACGACTGAGTGATTGGGGCATCTGAAAGTGATCTGGGCACCTCAAAGTGAATGTACTTTCGACGTCTGGATCACATTCAGGTGCTTTGACCACTCAGTTGCTCATGGTGAGTTAGGCAGGATAAAAGCCCTCGTATTTATATATGTTTTTAATAATTTTATATGATATTTTTTATTATGTTTAGTTTGATATTTCATTTTTATAATATTTAGAATTGGCTCTTCTAAGTTGTAGTAATAATGCTCTAAACACATTTTAGAACTCTCCATGCCCTCAAGAGTTCATAAATTCACCTTTCCGCTAATTCAATCATTGTGAACTATCACTTGCGTTTTATTTTTGTACTGATCTCAGATTAGTCAGATCATAAAACTCTCATTACTAAAAAAAATGCTAATAACTAACAAATCCAAGGAGTTAATAAGATAAAAATATTGCATCGAGAAAACTGTAAAACGTAATGGTTAACAATAAAATCAAATTAGTACAAGAATTAAAGTTATAATTACAATTGTTAGAAAAAACATTATAATTTATCGACGTCTTAAAACCTGTAATTAAATTTGTCGACTGCTGAAACAATGGCCAGTACAAGCTTAACTTCGATATGTTTGGGCTCGCGTGTCTGCATGAAATTTGATACGCTCGGGCTTACCCATCGAATTTAAATAAGACAGAATGAGAGAAGAAAACAGTCATCCCTTAATAAATATTAAAAATAAATAAAGACGAAAACGCTAATTTAACTCTGCTCGTCTTAAAATGACAATTAAAAGACTAAGAAACGTATCTCCATCGAGAGAATAGGCAAAATACCAAAAAAAAAAAAAAACTCATAAATTAGTTCTACCTTAAACAACTTCAATAGTATCAACAAATTTGATCATACTCATGAACGAACCGTACTTACTAGACTTAGAAAAGTTGTTTCAAACTCAGGGCAACATCACTAATTACTTAAACATAACTTCCGAAATAGCACCCCTAAAAACCTCCCTAAGCAAAAAGAGGGCGAAAAAAGGAGCAAAGGAAAAAAAAAATTCAGTCCTCTCCGGAGCACAGGAAAGTTGTTTCATTTGTCTTAAATTAATAACCACTTAAATTGTAATCAAGTAAATTATGATGTCTCTTTCTTTAGTTTCTTATTGTTTAATTTTATTTATTATTGCTGCTAACCTGAATTGAAAAATCTAAAAAAATTTATTTTAATATTTCAGACAACTCAACCCTCTCCAACCGGTCTATCCTGTTATGACCAAAAGTAGCTAGAGGGGGGGGGGGGGGGGTGAATAGCTCGTCGCGTTCGCTCGTTGCTCGACGTTGCTTGGCGTTGCTTGTTTCTTCAAAGATGTGCAGCGGAAATACAAAGAAGCAATCACACAACGCTAACACGGTTGGTTTACTTGGTATCCACCTCACAAGAGGTGACTAATCCAAGGATCCACACCAACACACACACCCTCCACTAAGTAAAACTCTCCTTTATGGTAACTACTAAGGGCGGAAAAGCCCTACAAGACTCAACACAAGAAGAGAGGGAAAGGATACAAGAAATACAAGCTTACAATCTTACAATGAGTACAAACCCTAACCCTAGCTTCTCTTCTTGGCTTTGATCCGCCTCTTGACTTGGAAACCTTCCAAGATCCTTCAAGAACTGGCGATCTGAGCTTTGTGAGTGCTGTAGAGAAGCTGGCGAGAGATCTGAGATGAATCTTCGAAGAGATGCCGAAGGAATCGTGCGCCTGCGGCCTTTATTGACGCCAACGGTCGGATCCCGATCGATTCGATTATTCCCAATCGATCGGGGAGGCTTTGGATCGATCCACGGATCGATCCAGAGCGCCTCTGTGCTCTGGAAAAACGTCTGGATTGATCCACGGATCGATCCAGCGCTTATCGCGCGAAGCAACAGCGTCCCAATCGATTCACTGATCGATTGGGACATCTGGATCGATCCACTGATCGATCCAGAGACTTTCTGTTCGCTGGGAAAGGTCTAGATCGACCCACTGATCGATCCAGAGCCTGGATCGATCCACTGATCGATCCAGCACTTGGTATTTGCCCAAAACCAAGTCCCAAACCTCCCAAACCAACATCCGATCAACCTTAACCTGTTGGTACGTCATGCCTAGCATCTAGTCATTCCCTTGACCTGCTAGGACTCCTCACCAAGTGTCCGGTCAATCCCTTTGACCCACTTGGACTTTTATCTTCGTGCCAAGTATCTGGTCACTCCCTTGACCTACTTGGACTTCCACCAGATGTCTGGTCAATCCCTTTGACCCATCTGAATTTCCTCGTGCCAAGATCCAGTCAATCCTTTGACTTACTTGGACTTCCCAACACCAGATGTCCGATCATCCTTGATCTATCTGGATTTTCCCTTGCCTGGCTTCACTCACCAGGACTTTCACCTGGCTTCACTCACCAGGGTTTTCCTTCTGCCTGGCTTCACTCACCAGGACTTTCATTCTGCCTGGCTTCACTCACCAGGACTTTCACAGTCAAGTATCCAGTCAACCTTGACCTACTTGACTCTTCTGCAATCAATATCTTTTTGTCAAACATCGAAATCCAAACCAAGACTCAAGTTTGGTCAACCAGGTCAACCTTGACCTAAGGGATATTGCACCAACAATCTCCCCCTTTTTGATGTTTGACAATACCTTTAAGTTTGGACCATTCTGAGTTAAGCTAATCCAATAGCCTTAACTCCATTCATGCCAAAGTATGAATGTTGGTTCCCTTCATTCTCCCCCTATGACATCCCCCATAGGTAATGAAGGTCTAACTTAAACCACACATTCTCCCCCTATTGGCACACATCAACCCATCCTTGAGCACACCTCAACCCGTGCCTCAATCTTGGGCACACTTCAACAAATGCCCCATTTTTGGGTACACATCAACAAATCCATTTGTTGACGACTCTCCCCCTGAAGAGTTGCTCATCGTTGTGCACAACATCACTCGTTGTGATCAACACGATAATGAAGGTCTCATACCCTTCATTTATCCTTAGCTTCTCCCTCAATGTAGACAAATACCCAACCTTGAGCATTTTCTAACCACTTGAGTTCTCACTTGAAATAATGAGGATATCCACTCCCCATTTCAAGTTCAAAAGCTCATACATGAGCATTTTCTTTAAAGAAGGTTAACCACCTTCCAAGGTTCATGAAAAATAATTTTTCATGTCTTTAAAGAGTCCCTCCCCCTAAAGACATGGTGGTAACTTCTGTCATTGCACCAACAATGACTTGGAATCCCTAAACCTTTAGGAAACCCAAATTTAGAAGTTTTGAGGTTCAAATACTCAAAATTTGAAACAAACCTCAACATAAACTTCAATGAAGCCTTCCTTAACCAGTCCATCCTTGTTTTCACATGAAAACACCCTTTGTATGTATACAAATGTATTTTAGGGGTTTGGAATGGTTACCTAGACTCAAAGAGGTTCAAAGATGCTGAAATCAGGCCTTCCCAGCCAAAATCAGCAACTTGGATCGATTGGAGTTGGGTTCCAATCGATTGAACCTTTCTGAATCGATCCACTGATCGATTCAGACTACCTGGATCGATCGGCTGATCGATCCAGCGAGCTTCTGCTCGCGGGAGACTTGCCTTCTGAATCGATCCACGGATCGATTCAGGCACTCCAATCGATCCATGGATCGATCGAAGCTCTGATAGTTGCTGAAATTCTATTTCAGTCAACTTCAGAAACCCCTAGAAAATTCTACAAAAATCCAAAAATCATAAAATTTCGTGTAGACATTATTTAGGGCATACTTAATCATGGAAAAAAAGTTTTCTATGAAAATACATCATATTTTCAAAGATTGACACAAGTTTGAAAACTTGCTAAAACTTTAGCGTTTTCTTCAAGTTTGTGTCTAATTATTCAATGGTGATTACTATCAAAAGATAGCCTTCACCATGGTTTTCCAAAAGCATTTTTAAAAACATTTTCAAAACCAATATCCCATCATGTTCCTTGGGCATAATGCACATAACTTGTACATTTGCTTTCCCAATGATGGGAAAACACATAACTATGTGTTTTGATGAACCTAAAAACTCAAAAGAATGCACTAAATCAACATCTTGAGCTTTGTTCATCATCCTAACATCTCACTTGTATCTAATGTGCACTAAAGCACATACAAGTCACCTTATAGTCTTTGTGAGATGTAGATTTTGGTTTTGCCCTAATCTAGGGATCATGCATATCTATCTAGGCATTTTAAAGATATTAGACATCCACCTAGGATGTCACTTGTTAATAAGTGTTGTTAAATGTCATTTGTCCTTAATTACAAGGAATTAAACTAATGCATGATAATGTTATGGCATACATCAAAATAAAATAACTTTCAAAAGAAAGATTCCTATAACTACATGATGTATGAATGTCATGACATGGTATTTTGGATTTTCATAATAAAACATGAATGCAAAAATAGACATGATGTCATGGCATATGATGGGCAAACAATCATGGCAAGATTTAGCATAAATAAAATATACCTAGATTAACTATCTAAGTATCCTTAAAATCTTACCTAAACTTACAACTTAAACCTAGATTGCCCTAAAGTGCTTCATGAAAATGCCAAAGCCTAAATTGGCATTTCTAATTCCCTTGATTAATGCATGCCAATTGAAAATAAGCATATCCTCAAATGTTGGCATATTTCATTTTTCCACAAGAGTAGCACCTTTAAATTAAGGCCCGGATCGCCTTAAATTTCCTAAGAACATACCAAAATCCCAACTTGGTAGTTCTTATGAATTTCCCAATATGTGCCATTTAAGATTAAAATCAATTCTTCCACCATTAGGCACATTTTACTCTTTCAAGGAGTAAATAATAATTCCATTTCATTTTCAAAGGTTAACAAAACCTTGAAAATGCTCCTTGAGTATCAATTTCCTCAAAATTGGGTTAACTACCCTTCTAATCGGAGTTGACACTCTCTAACCCATTTATGGGGTAGAGAAAATGCTCCTAAGAACCCAACACCTATTGGTGCTCCTTGGATGCTCTAGGTACTCACTAGGGATAACTTCCCTAGATACCTTCCTAGTGACCTTGTTGGGCTTCTTAGAAGCCTTGATCACATTTTCTAGGTCAACTCTAGGGATAGCCTCCCTTGTGACTTTGTTAGTGACTTTCTTAGACTTCTTAGAAGTCTTAGTCACTTTGGTTGCAAAGATACTTCTAGGGATATCTTCCCTTGTATCTTTGACTTGACCTCTAGACTTAGGGTTTGTTCCATAGCTATATGGAACCCTATGATAACTAGGCACAACCTTTTTAGCTTTGGGTTTGTATCCCAAACCTCTATGGCCATTGGATGACTTTTGTACCCCTAAACCTAGGTTATGCTCATTTTGCCCTTTTAGGATATTTTCTATCCTTTTTAGGGTCTTTTCCATTTTATCAAGTCTTGATCTCAAGACTTGATTTTCTATCATTAAATCCTTAGGTTTTGGTCCATGAGCATTTTTGTTCTTGGGCATGTATCTATTTTCCTTAGTGTTCCCGCCCAAGTGTCTATCTACCTTCCTAACCTTAGGTTGGGTAGTTTTGGCATGTAGGGCCACATGCTTTTCCTTAAAGCCCTCATGCTTTCTATTCTTATGGTAAATTGCATTAAAATGATAAAAATTAGAACTATCATGCTTTTACCATAATGTAAAGGGGTAGGCTCAATAAATGTTACATTCTTCTTTACCTTGGAGGCTCCCCCTTGACTAATGCCTCCTTGAGCCTTGACCATCTTCTTCCCCTTGGGGCATTGACTTCGGTAATGTCCCTTTTGATTGCAAGAGAAGCATATAATATGCTCCTTGCTTTTCTTTGTGTTGGGGATGATCTCCTTGGGCTTCACCTTGCCCTTTTGTGCCACTTGGCCCTTCTTCTTGGCCAATTTAGGGCACTTGCTCTTGTAGTGCCCATGTTCCCTACACTCAAAGCATATAATATGATTTTTATTATTAATTGAAATATTTATACCTTTGCTTGTAGGGGTGACATCTTTTCCTTTGGATCCGGAGGTAGAAGCTTCCTCTTGACCGACCTTGATTCTCCTCCATTTAATTTTTCTTAACTTGTGGAGGTAGAATCTTCTTCCTCCTCTTCGTCTCTTGACCCGGATGTAGAAGCTTCTCCTTCTTCTTGATCCGGCGTCACCAAGGATTGCTCCCCCTCAATCCTAGAAATGGAGGCTTCATCATCTTGAATATGAAACAAGGAGTATGCTCCCTCCTTGTTCCCTTCGTTGCATTCCCTTGAGGATGAAGCTTCTTGGATTTCCTCTTCTTCGGAGGTTGAGCATCTCTCAACCTCGGAGTCCTCCTCTTGGTCTTGCTCCAAAGAGTCACCCTCTCTGGATACTTCTTGCTCTTGTACAGTGGAGGGGATCTCTTCATGAAGCTTGACCAATTTGCTCCATAATTCCTTTGCATCTTCAAATTCTCCAATTTTGCAAAGGATGGTGCTTGGCAATAAATTGACCAAAAGCTTGGTCACTTTGTCATTTGCCTTGCACCTTTGAATTTGCTCCGAGCTCCATTTGCTTTTCTTGAGAGGCTTGCCCTTGGAGTTTGTTGGAGCTTTAAATCCTTCCATTAGAGCAAACCATTGCTCTATCTCCATCATAAGAAAGTTTTCGATTCTTGATTTCCAAGAATCGAAGCTCGTGGAAGTGTACGGTGGAGCCACCCTTGTGTCAAATCCAAGTCCATCTTGGAATTGCATCTTGAAGTTGAGCTTCTTGAAATCTTTGACTTTTGATGAATTTGCTTCAACTTCTTCACCCTCTAGCTTTTCTTGTTATGCTTGACCCTTCCGGCAATGATTCCGGTGAAGAGCGGCCTCGCTCTGATACCACTTGTTAGGACCAAAAGTAGCTAGAGGGGGGGGTGAATAGCTCGTCGCGTTCGCTCGTTGCTCGGCGTTGCTTGTTCCTTCAAAGATGTGCAGCGGAAATACAAAGAAACAATCACACAACGCTAACACGGTTGGTTTACTTGGTATCCACCTCATAAGAGGTGACTAATCCAAGGATCCACACCAACACACACACCCTCCACTAAGTAAAACTCTCCTTTATGGTAACTACCAAGGGCGGAGAAGCCCTACAAGACTCAACACAAGAAGAGAGGGAAAGGATACAAGAAATACAAGCTTACAAGCTTACAATGAGTACAAACCCTAACCCTAGCTTCTCTTCTTGGCTTTGATCCGCCTCTTGACTTGGAAACCTTCCAAGATCCTTCAAAAACTGGTGATCTGAGTTTTGTGAGTGCTGTGGAGAAGCTGGCGAGAGATCTGAGATGAATCTTCGAAGAGATGCCGAAGGAATCGTGCGCCTGCGGCCTTTATCGACGCCAACGGTCGGATCCCGATCGATTCGATTATTCCCAATCGATCGGGGAGGCTTTGGATCGATCCACGGATCGATCCAGAGTGCCTCCGTGCTCTGGAAAAACGCCTGGATCGATCCACGGATCGATCCAGCGCTTATCGCGCGAAGCAGCAGCGTCCCAATCGATTCACTGATCGATTGGGACATCTGGATCGATCCACTGATCGATCCAGAGACTTTCTGTTCGCTGGGAAAGGTCTGGATCGACCCACTGATCGATCCAGAGCCTGGATCGATCCACTGATCGATCCAGCACTTGGTATTTGCCCAAAACCAAGTCCCAAACCTCCCAAACCAACATCCGGTCAACCTTAACCTGTTTGTACGTCATGCCTAGCATCTAGTCATTCCCTTGACCTGCTAGGACTCCTCACCAAGTGTCCGGTCAATCCCTTTGACCCACTTGGACTTTTATCTTCGTGCCAAGTATCTGGTCACTCCCTTGACCTACTTGGACTTCCACCAGATGTCTGGTCAATCCCTTTGACCCATCTGAATTTCCTCGTGCCAAGTATCCAGTCAATCCTTTGACTTACTTGGACTTCCCAACACCAGATGTCCGATCATCCTTGATCCATCTGGATTTTCCCTTGCCTGGCTTCACTCACCAGGACTTTCACCTGGCTTCACTCACCAGAGTTTTCCTTCTGCCTGGCTTCACTCACCAGGACTTTCATTCTGCCTGGCTTCACTTACCAGGACTTTCACAGTCAAGTATCCAGTCAACCTTGACCTACTTGACTCTTCTGCAATCAATATCTTATTGTCAAACATCGAAATCCAAACCAAGACTTAAGCTTGGTCAACCAGGTCAACCTTGACCTAAGGGATATTGCACCAACATATCCGGTCCAACACAATATCAACTAATCAATAGAAAGATGGGAGAGAGAGGGGCAATGGGAGTGTCAAATAAATTTTATTTTAATATTTTAAGATAGCGTTTGATATAATTTTCCACGGCGACAAATAGAATTGTAAATTAATAAATAATAAAATGTCCCAAAGCACAAGAGTTACGAATTCGCATGAAAAAATTTTCACTGTTAACGATGGATTATTTAACCTTTACTTAATAATCTCTGCTCGCCCTGCGCAACCAATCCGACACGGCTGCGCGCAAGCGCAAGCGCAAGCGTAAGCAAGAGAGTCCCCCGGCATGGCAAATAGCGAGCGCAAGTAGCGGGCATCCCCGCACGGCTGTATTACGAGCACAAAAGGTAGAAGTTCCCACGCGGCTGCCCTCGAGGGCAAGCGACGGGAGTCCCCACACGACCACACAAGCACGAGCGCGGTGAGCATCCCGCATGACCTTCTCTTTCTTCACGAGTTTCTCATCTCCTTATTTAAAAAAAAATAGATCAGATAGTTCACTTTTAATTACAATTGAATCATAGTTATGATTTATGATTCGACCGTAATTGATTATGATCATTTTTAAAATTTATCATTTCTATTAAATTATAATTTGAATCAGAACGGACGATTGAGACCGTCGAAAGTAGTTAAGTGTCCAAGTTATTAGACGACGAACAAGGATAGCCTCCGACTATCCGCTTCGACCCAAATTATAACTTAATAAGGATGATGAATCCAAGAAAAAATCACCATATCATAATTACAATCTGACCACAATTGAAAATAATCCATCCCTAATCCATTTTTCTGTGGAGAAGAAATCTACTCCCAATTGCTCTTCTGGGATATTATTTTCTTTTCCCTTCACTTTGTATTAAAAAAAACTTAAATATTCTTTAATATTTAAGAAGCACTAGACTTTTTATTCTTTTCCCGCAGTGATTTTTATTTTAATCAAAACTGTGCCAGAATTAAGAGATCTCATTTCTACTCTAGATTTAAATTATTTCCATAAATATGAACTTATATTAGACAGAACTTACATGAATAATGAAATGATCGATTCAAACACTAGAAGTACTCAATTTGAAACTTAATGATAACTAAATTACAAAACTAAAATGTTCTAGCAATAAACACTTCCATTTCATAAATTGGATGATAGTTAGTTCAAGGAACGAAATGCAATTTAATGTTTAGCTGCTGGTGAAAATTGTCTCACAAAGCCTTCCTAGCTGAACATGTAGGGAAGAGGTCTCACAGCCATGAAGGCATCAACTACCTGCAACACACACAAGTCGATCAGCTCGTAAATATAACAATTAAAGGAGAGAAAAAAAACACACTAAGTTTATGCTTTAACATTAGCTTGCTCAAACAAAATGGAATTGTTCTTGTTCCTATATTTAAAAAGAAACTAATTGCACCTAAGTTTATATGGAAATTCTAAAACTGCTGGATATTAAGGGGAAATAAATTTTGGGTTTCTGTTCATTGATTTGTTTATGTCTGGGTAACACATTCATAAATATTAGTTCTGAAGATCCACTTAGATGACATAGATCCCATTCCTAGAATTAGAAATGGAGTCAAATTCTGCATCCAAACATCTAAATTGAGTCATTAAAATAATAAACCATTCATATTCCGTTGCAACCTACCAAATGAGGCCAGGGTCTAATCTTAATGTAGAGTATCCTTTGATCAAGGAAACTAAATATGAAAACAATTCCTCACCTCATCAGTGACCAATGCCCGAGCCTTGCAATGCCTCTCTACCATTTCAGACAGAACCTCTATGAGACACTTTTTTACTTCACCAGTTAACATTCGCCAAGCTCCATACTCCTGACATAAAATCATGAAATGTGTTCTTCAGTGAAATAAAAGAAATACTTGTCCCCGAGCGAGGCATATAAGATCACAATCATTTCCTCATCCCATGCATGCTAATCTTGCACAGGCACAAATAACGCGATGGATGGCAAATGGCAAACTTAACGACGTGAACATATGTTGAGTTTTAATTCAAACTATTCCTTTTGTTTTTTGGTACTGCATAAGTGTATGCATTTAGTCCCACATTACTAAGCTAAGAAGGTTGGAAAACTTTATATATATGGAGTCATTCCATTCTTGCTTAACAAAGTTAAGGGGACTTACATGAATGCGCGGCCGAGCCCAAATCAGGTGTTTTCGGGAGGTTCAAGCCGGAAATCCATAAATCGGGCGCGACGCACACGATCATCGCGCGCAAGGGGGTTGCAAATCCTCAGCTCGTGGGCCTCACGCTTGCAGGCGGTCTGGTTGGAGGAGAATTTTGCCGGAGAGCCTCTGCACCGTGGGCGGCACGCCGACGCTTCAACCGGAGATAACATTTTCTCAATCTCTCTTTTTATTTACTTGTTTACTGCATGCTTGTTGTTTTTGGTGCAATTATATTACTGAGTTGCTGCTCTCGTTCAAACAACTTTATACAACAACATAATCATGGCAAGCACGAGTAATTCATATTTTTGTAAAGAAAGCAGGGTTCAGGGTAAGATCTCAAGAAGAGCCTTCTTTATGTGATCAAGTGTGGCAGCATCTTCAAGAAAGAAACTCAGGTACTTGACAGGAATATCAAGTACCTGAATCATCTCACACGGATTATTTCCTGCTGAAACAGAGTTGATATCGTTTAAGGGAAACATCAGAACATCTAACTAGTGACATACTCTATTAGATCATAAATGAAGGGAGATGAGACATCTTCCTGCGAAACCTACTTGGTGAACATGAAGGGAACCAAATGCAACGCCTCGGAAGAGGGACCTCTCCCAGCAGCTGGAAAGGAAAGGACGCAGTTTTGGGACAAACACAATATCTCCTGTTAAGAGTTTACTCTCCTATTTTGGCTTATTTTGCTGCACAGAGTTTGCCTATACCCTTAAGGTGGATGGGAAGCGTGATGTTTATAGCTTCAGAGTTGTTCTTCAGGAACTAGTTATTAGAAAAAAACTTGTTGTGCAGTTCAAAGTTGGAGTGGACATTGTGCAATGGGTTAAGAATATGTGTAGAGTATTTTATTTGTTTGTAACTATGGATGATGTGGCTAATTTGTTGGATCTTACAATCTTACGATACATTGACACAAATTGTTGGATCTTGCTAAATTCAGTTCGGATGATGTCGCTAAATTTTCAAAAAAAAATCTTTTTATTATTGATAGAGCAAGGCCAAGGAAGGTTGTTATGTGCTCATTTAAATAGGATGATTCATCAGCACAAGTTTAGCAACTACAAAACTAAAATATCTCTACTGTCTTATGATAGATTTTAAAAGTCACACAATAGATCATATTGCACACTACAATCCATCACATGAGCCCACTACAATGTCACACTAACCACGTTGCATGCATTCTACAGACATGCAATCCATTTATGACACTCACAAGTCCACATTTGGACTTGCTTTCTCTCACACTCACAAGTTCGAGCTTGGACTTGTATTCACACTTACATCCATTACATAACATCTCACATACATAGCAATCTCAGTGGTGTTTACAAGCCAATGGTGTTTACAAACCGATCGCAGACGATGGATAGCATTTCCAGCAATTACACATGCTACCATCAATTACAAAAACACGATCAGGGATTTAGAATTATGGGCAGAAATAAGTGAACACATGCTATACAAGTCATGACATTTTGTTACATGAAACATTGCATAAAGTTCATAATCCAGAAACATGATTAACTTTTCGTAACTTAAAAGTTTTGTAAGTTTGTATATGATACACCAATGAGACATGAATACATCTATCTAAAATTAAATATAAAATTTAGCGACAAAGTATATATGTATATATGAGATAAAAAATACTAATGATACAAGACTAATATCCATCCATAAGCAAAAAAAAAAAAAAACAAATGTCGACATCATCCATAATTACATTTCTTTATGACGTTACAACACTAGCACTACTTAACCAAACCAACTAACAAACAAAACAAGTATACAACCAAAAGAATTAAGTTCGCTATCACGAATATCGTGATCATAGACGATACATTCCAATTTCCCATATTATGTCTAGAATAAACAATGTGTTCACTTCGTACCCTTGACTCCACTTTTGGCAACATTCTAAAATATATATCACTAGTGTCTTCATTTATTCCAGTATCATACCTCACTCACTTTAACAATCCATGCTGCTTACATCCATAATATAGTCTTCCTAGGTTCTTGATAGATCTGGAGACTAGCACTAATGCTCTCAGTCCGCAGTCCCTGCATCGTACAATTTCAAATTTGATATGGTCGATATTGCTGTTACTTGATGATGACATTCAATAGCAACCTAAAAAGTAAAATTCGACAAAATTAAACTAAACAATAGCAGTTTGCATAAGTAATGAAAAATCACACAATTTTATGACTAATTTGACAAACTTCACTTAAAGTAGCTTCCACTTGCATTAAAATACCTAAATTTTATGACACGTCATATTTTCCAAACAAAAAAAAGCTAAATAATGTATAGTACTGTATGCCAAAAACTTGATTTACCATCTATTCATAAAATGTGTAACAATATGCTACATTAAAGCTACTTAGGAGAACCCATCATAGTCCCAAATAAGATAATAGTGTTTAGAATGAGATAAAAATCAAATTACATGTTTTAAGTGTAGAAAAAATGAGCACTACAAAATTAGATGTCCTACAACAAGGAGAAAATAAAATTAGATGTCCTACAACAAGGAGAAAACTCTAATATCGTTTGATGAAGGAGGCACCATCCACATCCGAATTATTAATGACCAACGAGCACACAATGTGCTTCTTTTATAAAATTAAATATCAGATGACAAGCAAACTACTAAAGGGATGATATGCAAATATTCAAAGTAGCTACAACTTGTATTAAAATATCTAAATTTTATGACACACCATATTTTCCAAACAAAAAAAAAAGTTAAATAATGTATAGTATTATATGCCAAAAACTTGATTTACCGTCTATTCATAAAATGTATAACAATATGCTACATTAAAGCTAATTAGGAGAATCCCATCATAGTTTCAAATTAGATAACAGTGTTTAGAATGAGATAAAAATCAAATTGCATGTTTTAAGTGTAGAAAAAATGAGCACTACAAAATTAGATGTCCTACAACAAGAAGAAAACTCTAATACCATTTGATGAAGGAGGTACCATCCACATCCGAATTATTAATGGCCAACGAGCACACAATGTGCCTCTTTTATAAAATTAAATACAAGAAGACAAGCAAACTATTAAACGAATGATCTGCAAATATTTATTTTATATAGTTTTTTATAAAATTAGGGAATGCAGTAGCAATCCAACAATAGCATATTCAAAAATTCCACAACAAACTATCTAAACAGAAGTATTATAAACCATACCACAAATATATAGATCAAAATTGGGGACTGCAAGTTCCATTTTCTTATGTTTTATTTTCACCCAAATCAAACTACAAAAACATATAGATCTTGGCGGGAGAAGGGGAGAGAGAGGGAGGAAGAAAAGTAGCAAGCTGGATGAAGATGAAGCTATCGACAACCGTCGAGTTCGGGAGATGAAGCTGATGGTTGTCGTGGAGTTCGGGAGATGAAGTTGATGACAGTCGTCGAATTCGGGAGGGGACGGAGATGACTGTCGTCGAGTTCGAGAGGGGACGGAGATGGTGTCGACGACGGATCCAGTGGGGTTCGGCTAGAGTTTGGGTTAAGGCACAGAGAAGGCTTTTCGAGGAGAAGAAGGTTTCGGCGAGTGGTTTCGACAACTTGAAAGCACGTGTTTTGCACGCTATATTTTTATCATTTCTGACTGGGACACGAGGACAAACATAGTTACGGGACAGAGGATTCGAACTGAACGAGGCCAACACCGACGCCAAACGTCTACGTGTTCAATGGGACAGACTCTGCACCCGAGTGTTTGAGAAAAAAAATATAAGGATAAATGGGATGGTCATGAATAAATTTGACTAAAGAACCCTCAATTCAATATATATATAATTAATTCAATAAATAAATTTAAACACCTCATTAAATTAAATAAATAAAAATAAACTTAAATAGATATAAATCGAACTTATTAATATTTGTAAATAATATTCATAAACAATATTCATAAATAAATATTAAATAAATAAAAATTATTAAAATAAATAAATAAATTTAAATTATCAAATTTAATAAACAATCAAATAAATAAAAAATTTTAATAATCAAACAAACTTTCTTTAAAATTCAATGAACTTAAATCAAGCTTAAATTAAAAAATAAATAAATCTAAGCCAAAATAATTGTAATCGAGCTTAAATTAATAAAAAAAATCTAAGCCAAAATTAAACAATTATTTGATTTAATTCATTTTAAGCTCAACTTGACTCAGATTAACTTATTAAATAAATTTGAACATCTCAAAACTTAACGGTCATGTCCCAGATTGAAGCATCAAGATTTTGCTGGACAAGAATATATTGAAAATAGAGGGAGTGTAAGATCATATTGCATTGTGTTTTATAAAAGAAAAAAACAATTACTTGAGCAGGATTCGAGTGAAAATAAGTTAAATTTTGGCTGTTTTTGTTACTTGAAACTGTAAAGTTGCATCAAATCCAAAGTCGTCTCCTGGTTGGAATTTTGATTCAAGCTCCTCGAAGCTTTGTTCAACTCTCAGATCTTTTGTGACTTTCAAACTTTTCTGCAACAAAAGCAGAAGAAGAAAAAAATCATAAAGCCGTAGACCAAAAATACTTTTCATGCATTAACTAACGAACTTTGTTCTACAAAACTAGACTAGATGAGGATTGAGGAGATTCGACAAGGAACCAAAAACCAACCCTATCTGCACACAAAAATGGTCATCTGTCTCCCAGGAAATAAGTAAATATCAAGCTGAGAGTATACCTTTTCAACAAATTCAGCAACAGTTGTGTTGATCAATTTCTTGATAGACTGTTTGTAAACTTTTGAAGGGCCGATGATGTGCAAGAGAACATCTTTTGGTATCTACAATGAAACAATAGAAGTTAAATTGAAACATATATCATCAGAAAATACACAATGGTATGAGAGAAGTAGCAGTATCTTAAGAATTTGAGAAGTTTTCTCTAAGAAAACATTCATCAGTTTAAATATTTCAAATAGGCTTTTCAGATGAACTTTAAAAGATCAACTGTAGCAGCACATCAAATCCTTGTTATCTTCCCCATGTCAAGGGATTGATCCCAATGCAGACCAAAAACAAATATTTGTTGTATGAGACTACTGTTTCAGAGTATGATCAATACAGATTTTCTTCGTTCCAAGTTTGAAATACCACGGGGGAATATCTGTCATTTGATTTATTTCATTTTATTCTATGACCAGAAAACTTAAATTCTTGACATCTATAACACTGAACACTATGGCAATGTTGAATTTACCAGGAGTGGCTAATTTAGAAGCCCACTAAGAACATAAAATGAGTTGGCATCATAAGCCATTGATAGCGAAGGCGAAATTGCTTGGGAATTTTCTTAATCAACAGTCAAATTTCAGGCATATAATTGCATTTTTTGCACAAGCAGGATTGTTTACCACTATATGAATATGTTTACTTTGATTTTACTCGTGAATGAGTAAATGATAGGTTTTCACATTTGAAGAATTGCAAA
Organism: Zingiber officinale; assembly: GCF_018446385.1. NCBI lineage: Eukaryota > Viridiplantae > Streptophyta > Magnoliopsida > Zingiberales > Zingiberaceae > Zingiber > Zingiber officinale. The sequence continues at coordinate 169,496,276 of NC_055986.1, read as the reverse complement.
CCAATCTAATTGAAATGTGAAAACCAAAGCCACCAGGGAATGACGTGAAAACCATACCAAAAATGCAAAAGACATCCTATATACAGAAGAGAAGCCATTAATTTTTTCATCTCAGATTACTCCAATAGAATCTTGCATCAACGAAAAAGATAAAAAGTTATAACTAACTTACATCAGGAGTCTTCCCTAATAGTTTGAAGCATTTTCCCCAGGAGCAATGAACAATGAGAACCAAAAGGAATACAAGTCAGTGATGTTGTTCAAGAAAACTTGATCATTAGGCAAAAAGCAATTGAAATAAAGCATAAGACAAAAGGATGTGTGTACTAAGATTAAAAGGAAAAGAAGTTTTTATTCTATCTCGCATTTTCATTCTTGAATCAGTAGGTAAGAAAGGAAAAAGTATGACTAGGCATTTTGTATTGAATATATTATTATCCAATAGTTAAATGAACTTCTAGTCACAATACTTAAAAAGGGATTATTGCAATGAAGAGATAGATGCATCTAAATGTGATATAATATAGATGTGGTGTTAATGAAAGAAGAGAGTAATATGTGAAGTCCATGAAGGTTGGAGGTTATTCTGACTATACTAAACAAGTAAAAATATCCAAGGTAAGACTGCCACAGTCATTATGACCCAACAATCCTCATAGATTCAATGATCAACAAGGTGGGTAAATGCATATTAAACTTGCCAGTAGAGGCAAAACGGCCAAAGAGAAAGATTTTTGTAATAACTATGTTATGATCGCCAATTTAATAAATAAATAAAATTCATTAACTAGAGTACAATGAAGAGGAAAAAAGAGAAACATGCACCAGTGCAGAATTAATAAGTGCAGAAAATGATTTCTATTGATAAAAAGTGATTCAAGATTAGAGAATCACTCAAATATTGATATAAAATGAATGATTAAAAAGTTTGTAATGGAATATTAACCTCCTTTCACTCTCCGAAAACCAGGAATTGGTTGTGCAGCAGCAACTAACTTTGAGAAGGCATTATCAAAATTCGCCTGAGTTCTAGCACCAGATGCATCAACTCTGATCTGCTTCCAAAGTCACATCATATTATTCTGAGTTTGTACGCTCCAACAATTAGCTCAGCCATGATAGGCATATTAACAGTTAAATATGGCACTCAAATAATTTGGAAACAATATAAATCCATAAAAGAAAGCAATTTCACCAAAAAAAACGTGCACGTAGGAAATAAAAGAACATGAACTTAACCTTTATCTCTCGGTCACCCATGTTTGTAGTTGTAACAGTGAAATCCTCAAATGTAGCCAATGATTCACCAATATTACCTAAATCTGCATTCCTATTTTATAACAGATGTCACAACAAATTGTATAGTAGGTAAGGAACAGTAGATTAACACCTGAGGATATTGCTAGTATTGCATTGGGAATTCTGCAACCAATCCTGCACAAATAATGTTTAACCGAAAACACAAATTAACGAATATAAAACTAGGGCTTCTTCATAAAATGGCACAATGCAGAAGCATTAAGCAAGGATGACACATGAAAGCAAGAGGTAGTTTTTTTTTCAGACGTTGCAGCTGGAATAGGAAGGTTTTCAAAAAAATTTGGAAGTGATACCAGCATAAAATACCATGTTTATGTGTGTCTGTTGCGCAAGAGGGGGGCAACACCTCTCAACCTCTAATGCGGAAGAAGAGGAAGAGAGAAAGAGATCGCGCGGAACAACAAGACAAAGACGCACAAGAAAGAGCAAACACGAGAAAGAAGAAGAAGAATTACCATGGTTCGGCGGCGTACCTACTCCACAAAAACAGTCAAAACTTTATAAGTATTCTGTCTACACAAAAGAATCACATTCAATGATTCTCATGACACAATAGGTTTACAATGATCCCTATAAATAGTGTCAAAACCCATACTCGGAAAAACCGTAACAAAATTATGTTATGAAAAACCATAACAAATTCTGTTACAAAAAAAACTTAACAGATTTTTCTTTCATAATGTTCATTCAGATATGAGTCACCTGTCAATAATCTCCACCTTGACACCTTCCAAGAACACGAGTATCTGGGCAAAACTCCACCTAGATCTCTGAGTCTGGGCTTCCTTCCTCTAGTAATCTCTAAAGAGATCAAGTTCAAGTAATGCTTGAACTTCTTTGTGGTCACTTGCTTTGTCAACATGTCTGCAGCATTGTCTGCAGTGTGTTACGAAACCGCAAGTGCACGGCTACGTCGTCATTAATAAAAATATAGATCCGGGATTGGAAATACTCAAAGACTCACACCTCAAATTAGCTAAACTAACGAATTCTTAAAGAAGTATCTTGCATAAAAGTGAAATGTAGAAACAAGTAAAGTAAACTGAAGATAAAGAGTAAAGAAAGTCTTGATAAGCGAAATGTTCTAGGCGTTTCGGTTTCAATGTAATGGGACTATCATCAATTCTTAATGCGCTTAGCTTCGCCCATTCCCCATCATCAATTCTCATACATGTAGGAAGTCTAACCAATGTACCAACTCTAATCCGCGGCTAGGAGTCAGAGTGTTGTCCCTATTGTCATCCTATGCTTATAAATGGAAATAGTAATCTAAGAAGTCCAGTTAAGAGGGAATCCCTGTCACTAGGACCCCCGATCATACATTCCTAAATCACACAAATCACCTATGAGCACGGGATTAGGGAAAACCTATTAAGCACAGTTAAATCTCCCTTGTGGGAGAATTGCCCTCTTCATCTAGATCTATCACTAGATGTCCAGTTAAGAGGAAATCCTCGTCACTAGGACCTCCCAGTCATACAATCTAGAAATCAATCCAAACTAAGTGAACAATCCACACACATCCATTAAATCTAACATAAAAAATAAGCACAAATCCACACATGCACATTAGATTTAACAAGAATAAGAATAAAAACATCCTCTCAGCAGGACGTTGGCGTAATCCAAGAGTTTTGCATCAAATCCTCATCACACATAATCCCTAATCCCTAGAACAGGAAATCTACTCCATAACAAGAAGGGAATTGAATCCGAATACAAAGAAACCAAGCCTCAACATTCAAATAAAGAAAAGAAGAGAAGAAGAGACTTAGCGAATGTCGATGAGTGATCTTCAGAACAATCCTTGCCAATAGAGATATAGAGAGCTAGATTTTGACCTTGGATCGTCGATTCGAAACCTCCGATACACCATATCTGAGCTTTGGATCGTCTTCCCCAAGAGGGGAAAACTTCCTCTCTTGAAATGGGGGAGAATCCCCCATTTATAGGCTAGCACCGCCCCTACCACGAGCCGTGCGATGACCATGCCTCTTGGGCACAGCTAGAGCTTGTTGGCCAATGGAAGTTGGCACACGGCCGTGTGAGGTCCAGTGAAGTTGATCTCTGGAAGTAAGGCACGACCGTGCCAATTAGCATGACCATAGTCAAGTTGAGCTCTGGAATCGCCACACGACCGTGTGAATCCACACAGCATGAGTGGGATTAGCTGATGAATGTCCCACATGGTCGTGCCCCTAGGCACGACCATGTTCTTATTGCTCTTGGGTGAAGTAGCACGGTTGTGACAAGAGGCACAACACTACTCTACTCCTTTCGCCACAATCTACTCCTTAGCGCGTTTTCGCTTCGATTTCGCCCCAAAAGTGTTCCTATCATAACAAATTACATGAAAGCATATCTTCGAACCAAAAGAGTAATAATGCTGAAATAATGATGAAAGGAAGTGCAAATGCATAGAACTAACTTAAGATAAAATCGTAAATGTGTGATAAAGTATGCATAAATGCATATATAAACTACACGCATCATAGTGTAAACTTTCTCAAGTTAAATTTCTCCTAAAGCAATCAGCTCTATGATCTTGTGAAACCTCACATCAATGTGTCTGGTTCTCGCATGATACACCTAATTCTTCACTAAATAGATAACACTTTGACTATCACATAACAACTTGACTCTACCTTGCTGAATGTCAAGTTCGCTAACCAACCTTGTAAGCCATAAAACTTCATTCGTTGCTTCAGTTGCTATCATGTTCTCCGATTCTGTAGTGGACAATGCAACAATAGTTTGAATCATAAACTTCCACCTGCCACAGTGAACACGTATCATGTAATAGATCTGCCATCTAAATCTCCTACATAGTCTGTATCTACGTACCCAGCAACTAAACGATCTTCCGATTGTCTACTGGACATTATATCATAATCAGTTGTATTTCTCAAGTATCTGAAATCCACTATCCTAATGTGGTCGACCAGGATTTGAGAGAAACTTGCTCAACATGCTAAATGCTTGCGCCAAATCTGGTCTTGTCAACTGCACTGGTATAAGGAATCTTTGACATCTCTTGAATCTTCTCATTCGTCTTTGGGTACTGTGTACTGGATAACTTAAAGTGATGCGCCAAAGGTGTGTTCATTGACTTTGCATTCTTTATATTTAACCTATCCAGCACCTTCTCCACATAGCTACGTTGAGACAATCAAAATCTCCCTACAGCTCTATCCTGTGAATCTTCACCCTAAGAATCTTCTTGACCTCTTCCAAATCTTTCATGTTAAATTCCTTGCTCAGTAGCCTCTTCAATTTGTCGATGCTCTTTCATCTTCTTTGTAACAATGAGCATGTCATCCACGTATAGTAGTAAGAAAACTAGTAATTCATCTTCAAGACTCTTTATATATATGCAGCAATCATACTCACATCTCCTATATCCGTTTTGAATCATGTATGAATTAAACGTTTATATCATTGCCTAGGAGATTGTTTCAATCCAAGTGATTTCTTCACCTTGCAAACGAAGCAAACGAACCGCTCTTGTCCAGGCTAACTAAAATTGTGATATAAAAATTTTCTCGTCCAAATTACCATGAAAAATATCGTCTTCACATCCATTTGCTCCTACTGTAAATCGTGATGTGTCACCAAAGCCAACACCACTCTAATTGACGTATGTCTTACTATGGGAGAAAAAATTTCTCCATAGTCAATTCCCTTTCTCCGTGAATACTCCTTTACTAGTAACCGAGCCTTGAATTTCACTTCTTCTCCCTCTGACATTGCTTCTTTCTTCTTGAATACCTACTTACACCTTATAACTCGCTTTCCTTCAGGAAGTTCCACTAGATCCCACGTTTGGTTTTTATCCGATGACTCCATCTCCTCCGCCATAGCACTCATCCACTTATCTTTCTCAGAGCTGTGTACCACCTCATAAAAAGATATAGGATCTCCGCTACTTGTGATAAGCACATAAGATACCGAGTCTTCAAATCTGTATCTGGTGGGCGGATTTACAACTCGTCTTGTTCTGCCACCACCAGCTATAGTGCGATGCTCCATGTGCTCTAAGCTAGAATCATCGGAGTCATGAGTCTCTAACTCCACCTGCATAACATCTTTCTCCATGTTGCTATGTGGTGTTTCCTTTTCTTCTTTCTGAGTATGTTGCAGCATAACCTTCTCATCAAACACCACATCTCTACTGATCGCTACCTTGTTTGCCTTAGGATCTCAAAGCTTGAAGTCTTTAACTTCTTTTTAATACCCTAGAAAAATGCACTGTTTTAACTTCGCATCCAACTTTGATATTTCCTCACTAGATATATGCATACAAACTAGACATCCAAAAATTCGAAGATGAGAGTAATCTACTGAATTCCCTGTTCATAATTCCTCTGCTACTTTATCTTCCAGTACTGTCCTTGGTGATTTATTAATGAGATAGCATGTCACGTTTACCGCTTCCGCCTATAAATTCTTTGGTAGCCCTGCATTTAACCTGAGACATCTTGCATTCTCATTGATATGTTCAACCTTTCTGCCACACCATTCTGCTAAGGTGTCCTGCGAACCGATAAGTGCCTCATTATCCCATGTTGCTCACAAAATTCCTGAAACTTTAAATCCGTGTACTCATTGTCCGACCTAAGGCATTTGATCTTCCTTCTAGTCTGCTTCTCCACTTCAGTTTTCCACATATTAAACTTTGCAAAAGTTTCTTACTTGTAACGCATAAAATATACCTAGACCTTTCGTGAGTAATCATTAATAAAACTCACAAAATACAAGTGTCTTCCACGTGATTCTACACTGGCTAGTCCTCATAGATCCATATGTACACCGTCTTGAATTGCACTTTGCTCTGTTTTCCAAGAATACAGATTTTGTAGAATTCAACCTTGCACGACTTGACACACTTTAATAAATCTCTCTTATGAAGTTCTAGCATCCCATGTTCACCCATATGAGCCGCATATGCACAAGACAGTACTGTCTGATTCAGACTCCATCGAGATGACTCCACCTACAAATGTAGTCCCTATCAACTTATAGATGTTCCGTGCTAACTTTTGTCATTTCATTACCGAGCTCCTTTTCTAACTTTTATCACCCGCTTGCTGATTTGTAACCACAACCAATGTCATCTAGTGTGTCTAATGAAATCAAGTTCTTCTTAGCTCTGGTCTCTATCTGATATCACATAGGTTTTGATCACACCATCAAACATCTTGATTCTAACGTTCCCTATGCCGATAACTCTGCATGACGCATCGTTTCCCATCAACACTAAACCAGAATCCACTACCAGATGTTAAACCAATCCTTATTTGGAATCATGTGATATGAACATGCAAAGTCTAAGATCCATGCATCCATCAGTTGCTCTGAACTCGATGATAGCATATCTCCATCACCGTCTTCTTCAACCATGTTTGCACACTTTGCCGAACTACCTTTGTTCTCTGCAACATGTTTCTTTGTCTGAACAATATCTCTTTATATGACTTTTGCCTCCACACTTATAACAAGTGATCACCTTCTTTCTTCTTGATGTAGAACAAGCCTTGTTATCGCTGCCCAATCCATACCAAGTTTTGCTCCTACCACGCTCTTGGTTGCTATTCACCACAAGTCCTCCTTGAGAAACTTCATTGCTTGTTTTCTTCCTTTGATGAAAAATAGCAATGCACCTTTGATCTCCTCCAATTTAAGAGTTTCTTTACTCCACATCAAAGTAGTAACCAAATTCTTGTACGTAGGAGATGAAGGTAGAGAATTCAGCAACATCAACGCCTTATCTTCATCTTTGATCTTCACATCAACTCACTTCAAATCGCTCACAATTTGGTTAAATACGTTGATGTGCTAGCTCATATCGATTCCCTCTGTCATCTTCAGCCTGAATAATTTCTGCTTAAGATACAATTTATTTGTCAATGACTTTGACATGTATCAACTTTCTAGCTTTTGCCAAACTGTCACTAGTGACTCCTCATCCATGACATAGTACATCACATCATCAGTAAGATAAAGTCTGACAGTTGTCACTGCCTTTGCCTGAAGTTCTTTTCAATTCGATCTCTCTATACTTTCCGATTTCTTTTCTCCTAGCGTCTTCACCATGCCTTGTTGCACCAACAAGTCCTTGATCCTTCTCTGCCATAATCCGATGTTCCCGGTTCCGTCAAATGCCAACATATCAAACTTCGCAGAAGACGTCCCTAACATGTTGAAGAAATCTGTAGCTCTAATACCAATTGTTGCGCAAGAGGGAGGCAACACCTCTCAACCTCTGACGCGGAAAAAGAGGAAGAGAGAAAAAGATCGCGCAGAGCAACAAGACAAAGACACACAAGAAAAAGCAAACACGAGGAAGAATAAGAAGAGAAAGAAGAAGAGTTACCATGGTTCGACGACATGCCTGCTCCACAAAAACAGCCGAAGCTTTAATAGAATTCTCTCTATACAAGATAATCACACATTCAATGATTCAATGATTCTCATGATACAATAAGTTTACAATGATCCCTATAAATAGTGTCTAAACCCAGATCTAGAAAAACTATAACAGAATTCTATAACAAAAAATCGTAACAAAATTCTATTACTAAAAACCGTAACAGATTTTTCTTTCATGATGTCCCTTGCACTGACCTTCATTCAGATATGAACCATATCTTATATGAGCATGGTGTTGACTCAACCAAGTCTAAATTTTGGTTTGAAAATAATGGCCAGGGATCTACTCAGCATGTCAATGGAAATGGGGCGCATAACAGGCTGCCTCAGCTAACATAAGCCAATGACTAGGGAATCAACAAGTGTCCGGGTTAGCATGTGCCATTTTAAACCTATAAATATCAACACTCATAGATAGAGAGAGTTTACACTATTGGACTAGAGAACAACCACCAAAATGTTATACTCTTCTTTTCTTCCACCAAAACTTGTTATTGAAATATGGAAAGAAGGAAACCCCAAGCAGCTTGACCAATCTCATCCAGAAATTCTATTACCTTTAAGCCTGAAATTAAAGTAAATTCAAGTTTCCTTTGACTTGAATTTCATTATAAATCTGTGTCAAGTGGGTCTCCTTCATTGTTGTTGTGATTTGACCATGACATGAACTTATAGAAAGATGGATATAGCATTTTTAGACATCAGAAACCAGGTAGGGTAACAGGTGCGGAGAGAAGGGAGAGATGAAGAAGAATAAGGGGGAGTGAAATGTTGTCTTCGATAAACTAAGTTCATTCTTAAAGAGTCAAGCCCAAGAATCTCGCATAATGGAAAATTTTTGAAGAAATTGGCGTGAAAGATTTGAGTATATATCTACTAGCAATCAGGCTATTATCTTGCTTCCAGCTATTGTTTAAGATACTTGTAGATGCAACCAACGAAACAAACAATCTGAAAACATGTAATAAAATCATTCATCCTAACATAAAAAAAGAGACCGACAGCACCCTAAAACCAAGCATGCAGATCAGGGACACAAATAAAATAAAAACAAAAAAGATAAAAAGTAAAATCTAAAATGAAAAAAAAGCCAAACAAGTAATTCACAGACTGCATATACCTTCTAAAATTTTCTGAAGAAACACGTTTCAGACTAACCGAAGCACATATTCTGGTTCTCGGTGAAGTCAGTAATCTAGAACAGAAAAACTTTCTCTGCTTTTGAAGAATCGCCTACAGAAACAAATTAACAGCCACAAACTGATATTAAACACCAAGCAAGTATATTTCGAGGACACAACTGCTTTGAGTACAGATCGTTAACAAGCACTTAAACAGACAAAAAAAAAAAAAAGCATTAGCACGCGTACAATTTCTTCATTCTCATCTGGCAAATGAAGGACGCCAGCAGAAGTATATAGAATGTGTAGAGGAGAAATGGATGCAGCAAACAAGAAGATAAAAGAGGTGCTATTTCGAAAGCGTTCGCCACCTGAGGATTGTGCCCGATGAAGAGGGTTTGAACAGCTGACTCCATTTCGAGCTTTTCTTCTTCCTCCGCCGGAAACCAAAGCCCAAACCCTATCAGCTATCGCTCTTGTGGAGTTCCGCTGGAGTCGTTTAAGGGCGCAACGTGGCGGGGTGCCTTAGTTTTTTTTCTGGTTATTTATAATTTGTTAAAATGAAATAAATGTGATGACGGAGATCGAACCCTGTGACCTTAATTTTTAAACATTATACATTTAAAAGTAAAAAAATTATCAGGACCTAAGTGAAAAATTGGAAAACTTTATTACAAGCTTTTCTCTATTTTCTTAAAGCTCCTCCGAAATTCAAATATTCAACTTTGTTTCCTTTCCAAGTCCTAATTAGCCGAGAAAAGGAGCCGGTGTTTTACTGGATCGCAGAATCAATTGGATTCGCCGATTTGGGGCGAAGAGGGTGGCGCCGCCATGTCGGGTCGCTTGCTGAGGCGAGTCCTGAAGGAGCGGGATGAGAAGACGCTTGCCTTCCCCGATCCTTACACCGAAGCCAGCACCGTTGACGATGAGGATGAGGATGAGGATGGGGATGAGCAATCCAATTCCACGGCTGCGACAGGCAGACTCACAAATCCCTTTGATCTCCTCGACGGCGAGGTTGGCGGTCGCTAACCTCTAATTCTAGGGCATTCTCCTTCTGTGTTTTTTTGTTTGATTGCCACTGTAACTTATCTTCTTTGTGAAGTTTTAATTGATACTATTTTCTCTACCGAAATTCAGCAAAGTTAATGAAATTTTATCTTCAGGAGGATGATCAACTTCAAGACCAGTCGCATGATACTGTAAAAGAACCTACAGCCAGGAAACCTGCTGGGACTGTTCTGTCTTCTAATCAGAAATCAAAGAAAAAGAAGAAAAAGAGCAAACAGAGCTCAAAAGCAGAAGAGTCGATTGACTCCATTCTAGAAGAGCTTTCAATCAATACAAAAGCATCTGGCAATAATAGTTTGCGTGAAAATGCCAATGAAGTTCACTATAGTGGCAAGAAGAATGGTGTACCTTCGATCTTAGTGGTTGATCCAAAATTTCTAAAAGCTGAGAATGAACTGCGAAAAATATTTGGTTCTAAAGTGGTCAACTCTTTTGAGAACCAACGCAGTGTTGGCAGTTCAAGACAAGTACATGGTGCAAGACGTGCCAGCTATAATTTCAGGAAGACATTTCTTGCTACTCCATTAGGACATTGGCCTCGATGGGATAATTCCTTGACTATGGAGCTCCTAGAGACGAAGGATGGGGTGCAATATTTTAGGTACTCTTTTGTTATCCACCACTTAGATAGCTACTGAATTGTGCCTTCATAGTTCATGGATTTTCATTTGTCCTTGTTAGGTTTTTCAGTTAAATTATTATGAAGATTTGGAGATTCCAATATTAGATTCGCAAAATTGTTTCATGTATTATCTTATTTTTATTTATTTTAGATCATTGCATATAAAAAACATTAGGGACTTGCAGTGCATATATCCGTTTCTACGCATGTCAATGAATACATCATTTAGGTAGGCATCCTATGTCCTTGAGAATCAGAAACTTAGTGTCATATTTATTTGAATTCATTCAATACATATACAAAAACTTATAGGGTTATTTTCCCTATGTAGTTCCCTCCCCTTAGGTTGGTACATATACAATTGAGCTATGATTTATTTACAATTTGGCCATCAATACATACCTAGAACTTTTATATGGAACTGTGTGAATTGTTTAGATTACACCTTCCTAAGATGTTTTTATGATTCAGGTACGTGCACTCCCCATCTTATAAATTTGCACAAGAAGCATTTGAAATGGCAAAAGCTGCAAATGACATAAATGCAATCGGCGCTGTCTTGGCACACAATGCCTATCATATAGATGCTCTATTAACCTTTGCTGAGTTGTTCAAGTATTCTGGAGAACATCAAACATCTTCTGAGACAATTGAAAAGTGCTTATATGCATTAGAGTGTGCTTGGCATCCACTCTTTACTCCCCTGCAGGGTAATTGCCACTTGAAATATAACCATGATACAAACAAACCATTATTTTTAACCCTTTTCAGCCACATGAGGAACATGGACAGACGTGGATGTCATCGGTCAGCTTTGGAGGTTTGCAAACTTCTACTTTCACTAGATTCTGATGACCCGAAGGGAGCACTATTTTGTATTGATTACTTCTCTATTAGAGCACAAGAGTACCGATGGTTGGAACAGTTTGTTGAGGAGTATAGATGTGATAACTCATTGTGGTTGTTCCCTAATTTCTCATATTCTCTGGCTGTAGCTCGTCTCCATCTTGAGCATGAGGACGACGCTAGTGGTGATAAAGCCACATCTACCGATCTTATGAAACAGGCCTTGATGCTTCATCCTTTGGTGCTCCAGAAACTAGTAGCCAAGGCACCTATGAAGGAGGCGGTATGGACCCAAATACTGAAACACCCCTTTTTTGGTTCAGCAGAAGCAGGAAGCCCCTCACTTGAGCACCTGATCAATATCTATGTTGAAAGGAGTTATATTTTGTGGAGGTTCCCGGAACTGCAAAAACTATTGAAGGATGCAGCTTTTCAAGTGATTGAATCACTTAAAGAAAATAATAGTGAAGCCAGGGACTGGGATTGTGTAAGGAAGGAAGCTTTCTCCTCTGAAAAGAATGAGTAAGTTGTGTAATTTTTTACTTTTCTCTTCAATAGCTGCAAATTTCATAATAGAGATAGTCGAGTTTCTAGATATGAATTTAGAAAGCTCAATTTTTTGTAGTATGGCATGACAAATGAATCTCATTCTTAGTTAAGCAACTTAAAAACTAGACTTGGTATTTTGACCACGTATGAGTATGCCTCGAGAATACATGGACGAAATTTCGACATTAATCCCAGATTTTGCATTTGCAGTGTACTTTTTTCTAAGTGTCTATTTGACTTTCTCATCAGGTATTCACATCTAATGGTATCCGATTTCTCTGATGTGATTCCGACAATCCCCCCTGAAGAAATACGAGACTTCATGGTTGGCCCTCCACAGTTGCATGAGATACAAGATGCTGAAAGAGAGGCTATCCCCGTGCGTGTCCGTGCTGCTCCTCGTGAGATCATTGGCCGCAATGCTGCAATCGTCTTCCTCGAGTCGCTATTACCTTGGGCTGACTACGGAGTCGACAGAAACAGAGAACCACATGACCATGACCAAAATGACCATGGCCAAGATCAACAGTAGATCAGTTTGGTGGCCAGTGATCTACTCTTCCTTTTGCTTTGTTTTGCATCCTGAAAGGAGTTTTCCCCCTTTTTCTAAGCTTCAAATGCTTTCATTTTATATACCTGCCTTTTACTTTTGCTTGCATGCATCTTGTGTGTCTCGATCATGTCCTTGATTTGGTAAGATAGTGTTGGAAACGCAAGCTCCTCTATATATTTTTTAATCACTCGAAATGAATTTTAGTTTTGATCAATTTGCTCACGAAAAGAAACAACGTAGCATTAAAATCCTTGTGAAATTATGTCAAAGATAAGAAATGATCCTACAGAATAATATCTACAACTATGACAACCAAATAATAATAACTTAATTCATTAATTATCAAAAAAGGGTGCTTTCATATCTCATAATTATAATCATCACATGCCTCTTAATTAACAATAAGCAAAAAACTAAATGTACAAGTGGCATTTTTTTAAAACATAAATATGTTTTTAATTAATATAATTTAAGTGCTCGTGTAAGTTGACATGTAACTATCAATCTAGAACCGAGATTTATTCCATTGAATTATTCAAAGAATTTATCAATAATTTATGGCATATATGTGTGCCAATGTATGACTTAAACTCCAAGAAATAAAGTTATGTGTTCCCACCTGTAAAATAATAATTTTTTTTACATGTCATCATTGACTCAGGAATAATACTATATTGTTCGGCATCTTGCTGCTTCAATGCCAATTGACTATCTCTCATTATTAGTCAACTCATGGGGGCTGTCACGCCGCGTGTGCAAGCGCCACATCACACGTGGAAAATGCCGAAAATATTGAACTTGTTGTGGGTCCGAATTTCACTATTCTTCACGTTATCCTCCTACTTACCACGTCAGCGAAACCGCCAGTCACGCGGCAGGCTCGCGGTCCAGGCTCGTCGACGCCACCGCAGGGCTCCACGCGGCCGCAAGATGCCGACGTGACCCACACGCCACGCGTCTGAATTCTTCTGGCGCAAATGAGTTACTGACCCGACACGCGACACGGGTGCCAAAGTTTAGTACGTCGTTAGGCAATTCATCTACGGTTGCGGCACCCGCACGGCTGGCCAATGGAATGAGAGGGTAGAAGGGAAAGTGAAATAAACAATTGATCATCTTAATTTTTGTGGTCTAAATGACAGCTCATGCCATCTGTCATCTTCCTGTAGGCATAACATCAGACAAATTATCATTTTGCTTCTCAAATTTTATTAATTTAAAAGATTGAGGATAGACAAACGGAAACCTTTCAGCGTACGATAAAATAGTTAAATGTTAGGGGGCAAACTTAAAATTTAGCTAACAGGTAGGATAGACCCACCGCAACGTTTCCCTTAAAAGGGCCAATGAAGCCCCACGGGCGGGATCAACCGGTTATGACATGGTATTCTTGTAACATGGGTCGGGAGGTCGAAGGTCTGCGGCAGCAATTGCGATAACATCAATATCTGTCCGTGCTAAACACCTTCGACCGCCATGTCATCGCCGGGCCCGTATTCACCGTGATTTACTCCCTCTCATACTCGTGGGGCAGGGGTGAGGGGGCCGCTGGGCGGCGGGACCCGCCTTTGCAACATTAAAAGGGCCAATGAATGGTCGTGGCAGCACAAGAGAGGGACGAGATGGAGATTAGCGAGATGGGAAGCAGCTGCTTTGAAGCGGACTTCTCCGAGGAGAGGCGAGAAGACGAGGAGCCGAAGGTGGTGGCGGTGGAGGAGGAGGAGGTGATCCTGTGGAGAGGAAGATGGGTAGAAGAGTCGTGGCCGCGGAAGAGCGGCGAGGTGATGCTCGAAGGGTACATCGACGCGGAGGACGGTGGAGAGGAGGGAAAGAATGGTGTCGGGAGGACGAAAAGCCTGACGGATGAGGATCTGGAAGATCTCAAAGGTTGCCTTGACCTAGGGTTTGCGTTCAGCTACGAGGTGATTCCAGATCTCTGCAGCACGCTCCCAGCGCTGGAGCTTTGCTACTCGATGAGACAGAGATTCTTGGACGAGAAGCAGAAAGGGTCGCTTGATCGCTCTTCTTCGGGTGAATCAGTCGATCTGTGCCCGACGCCGCCGTCGCCTCCCATCGCCAATTGGAAGATCTCTTGCCCAGGTAAAATGAAATTTGTTTAAAAGAACTTGTTTTTATCGTCGTATAGGGATTTGCTTTTCGTCCGTAGAAAATCGACCAAATTTTTTTTAAAAAAAAAATTGTGCGATTTGTGAATACTAGCTCCTACAGAAAAGTTGTCATCTAACAATTTGAGTCACAATTGTGCATTATCTGATTCATCTTTCGCTTGTGTTGTTTCCAGGAGATGATCCGGATGATGTTAAAGCACGGCTGAAGTATTGGGCCCAGGCTGTGGCTTGCACAATCAGATTGTGCAATTAAATATTGCATTTTGAGTTCTTAGGGTGATTGAAACAATGTCGATTGATTGGTCGATTGGATACTACCTGATGCTATGGTTACGAGAGGAGCGAACTCACCTCGAAAATACACCACAATGAAAACTGAGGCGTCATAGAAGATGACATGAAGCCTAAAAGAATTAAATGCTGAATATTGACGTCCTGATGTCTTGGATCAGACGAACAGCTTATAGTAGTACAGGTTGTTAAAGAGAGGATATTTGTTTGTTTGTTTGTTTTGTATGGAAGGTTAGATTGTCAATAATGACTGATGTAACAAGAAATGGAAATAATACTAGAAGTTGATATTGGATATATGAATACAGATGAAGTGAAAGAGGTACGGAGTGGAGTTTCGTTATGAATGAGATTTTAGTCCTATATTGAAAGTTTCAAAGTAAATTGATTAATTTATATTGATTCATATGTTTTGATAATGTGAACAAATATATGAGGAGAGACTCTTTCCGCTTGAATCATGTTATTTTGTGTGTAAGCATGACTTGCATGTGCAAATGTAGAATCAAAATGGTCGAGTGAAATAGCTCGTCGAGTAATGAAGCATAGTCAGAAGTGGGACGAATCTGTTTCAAGGAAATTGTGTTCATCGCAGGTCTCGGTTCACTTAGTGTGCATGCCCAGTCAAGTTCTACGCTTCACCTTGCCCGGTCGATTCGCTCGGTCAAAGGCTCACTCGCCTGGTTGCTTCATTCGCCTAGCCAGCCTCTACACCCGGCTAGTCTCAAGCTCAACTTTGACCCGGATAGTCACAATCGTTCGGCCGCCATTTCGCTCGTTCGGTCACCCTGCTACACTACCCGATCGTCCACTTGGCTGCTTCGCTTACCCGATCGCAATTTCGCTCGGTCTATTTGCTCGCTCGATCGCTTGCATCACTTGCTCGGCCTCCAGCTCGCTCGCTCAACCTTTCTGCCCGACAACCTCCAACTCGCTCGACCACTGGGTCTCTCTGCTCGCCCAGCCGCTTGCTCTGCCTTTTTGCTCAGAGGACCTACAGCTCGCTCACCAGCTAGCTCGCTCGCCCGACAACTCTGCCCGGTCGGCCTGACTGCTCGGTCAACCTAACTCTCCAGACGCTCAGCTTGCTCGGTCGCTCTATCAGGTCAGACTCTCCATTTGCTCGACCACACTATCTTGTCGACACTCGGTCTCGATCGCTCGGACTCGGCCGCTCAAACTTTGCTACGCGAACACTTTGCTTGCTCAACCACTCCGCGGACAGTAATTGGAAAAAACTAACCCCTGCTGGTAGCCTGAGATTATCGGCTCAAGTCATCTCGACAGATAAGTTAAATTTAATTTCGTGTGATTTAAATTCGACAAAGTCCCAAATATCTTTGGCAGATTGTTTTGTCTAACAATCTTGAAATAGACTTGATTCTGTTAAGATAGCCACGTAATAGAATGTTGAGGTGCAATAGACTCAACACATGAAGGCCCCTTCGCCTCGATTGGAATTATGTCAATCAATGACAGGGAAAAGTCAGAGAAGTTTAGTCGATTGAACTTCAAGAAGTGGCAACACAAGATGCTCTTCTACTTGACCACATTCAATCCGGTTTGGTTCTTGACCGAAGACCCTCCCAAGCATACTGATGCGCAGACCATTAGGGCAGTGGAGGCATAGACTCATTCTGAGTTCCTTTGCCGAAACTACATCCTGTCTTGCCAACTGTATAAAGAGAACGACTAAAAAATTATGGAAGTCCCTAGACAAGGAGTACAAGACGGAGGATGCAGGGGCCAAGAAGTTCATTGTGGGCCGATTCCTGGTCTGTAAGATAATTGACTCCAAGATGGTGATCAACCAAGTCCAGGAGCTTCAGGTGATCTTTCACTATATCCACTCAGAAGAGATGGTTCTGAGTGAAACCTTCTAGGTAGCTGCTATCATTGAGAAGTTACCTCCTGGTTGGAAGAACTTCAAGAACTACCTGAAGCACAAGCGGAAGAAGATGAATGTGGAAGAACTTATTGTTAGACTTCACATCGAAGAAGACAACAAGAGTTCAGAGAGAAAGTTGTTCTCTCATGCTACTATGAAAGTCAACGTGGTCGAGCACGGTCAAAACTCAAAACAGAAGAACCCCAAGCCTTTCAAGATAGGACCCAAATGAGGCATTAGTAAGAAGAAGTTCTTTGAGAAGTGTTTCAACTGTGACCGAGTAGGTCACAAATATTCAGAATGCAAAAAGTCGAAGAAAAACACAGGAGACCAACTTAAATGAGGGGCCAGAAATGGACGATCTCTGCATAGTAGTCTTAGAATTGAACCTGGTCGGTTCGAACCCGCGGCAATGGTGGATCGATACTGGAGTCACCAGACATGTGTGCTGCAACAACGAGATGCTCCACAACTTCGAAGAAGTCACTCGAGACAAGTAGTTCATGGGGAACTTAGTAACCTTGACACTCGGACGCTCGATCTCGGCCGGTCAGACTCAGTCGCTCAGACTTTGCTGCGTACACTCTGCTCGCTCAGCCACTCCACGGATAATAATTGGTAAAAACCAATCTCTATTGATAGCTTGAAGTTATCAGCTCATATCATCTCGATAGATAAATTTAATTTAATTTCATATAATTTAAATTTTACAAAATCCCAAATATCTCCGCCAAATCATTTTATCTAACAATTGATTCTGTTAAAGCGTTCGTTCATCCATTTTGTAGAAATGATACTGATGGATTGGATAACTGGTGACTTGACTTCTGGATGAGGTGACCTTGCAATTTGTCATTTCTATATCTGTCTTGCTACTTCACCATGTAAAATTGTGAAAAGCAGTGGCTTGTTTGGCTATCCTATCAGAATGGGGCTTGGTCAATTTCCAGCATAACTCAGAGCCCCATTAATTCTCCAGGTATTTATCAATCACATTGATTACAGGAAGCATGTGGCTTTTAGTATGCCAAAATATATCCATTAATGGCTTTGATGTCCTTGTTCTCTTTTGTGAAGCTGGTTACTGAATAGTCAAAATGCTAATCTAGTGCATGGACTTCATTGTTCATATGCTATTTATTGCAGATAGCTGTATGCATCTTTGTTTTCTTTTATCACACAAGATGGATGACTTCAACGTGTGTATAGTAGTGCAATGAGCTAAGACAAGTAGGATTGTTTGAGAACTTTATTTTGATATATTCCATTGTCTGTGTTTAATAGGATCTCCTTGATGTGGAGATTCATTGAGTGACTAGGCCATTCAATCCAATGTGCTTGCACTCTCATCATGTATGCATTTGCTAACTTGAGAATACTTGTAATGATTATTATGGAGCTTACTAGCTGATCAGATTTGTACTCAAAAGAGAGTTTTTGGTTCCTTAAGAGCTTATTAAGCGAGATTTGCTTATATCTATAGATCTTCAGCATTGTTGCAAGAAGAGTTGACAGCAGTCGGATTGATTTCCCTTCCAAAAACATCACAAAATGGAACAAATTTCCCAACAAAACAGCTTTGAATTTCTTCTGAAAATTCCCTTGTGTCATATACAGCTAATAATTAGGTGGGGCGCTTTGTATATATCCTTTTTGATCTTGATACTCTCCTGGTTTCTGACGACTTCTTTTCTTTATTTTTCCTTTTCATTATCTTGTTCATGTTTTTGGAACAAGTTCCATCAGGCTGGCCAACAGTTGGATGCACTATTGTGTAGGACTGTAAATGAATTAAGTGTTCGTGAATAAATTTAGTGTTCGATTTGATAAGAGCTTATTTATGTTCGTTCAATATATACAAGATTAATTAAATAAACAAACTTGAACAACTCGTTAAGCTAAATAAACAAGCTTGAACACATATTGTTCAGCTTGTTAATATTCGTGAGCAACATTTGTAAACAATGTTCATGAACAACATTCATGAACAGTATTCACGAATCATATTCATTAATAATACTTTTTTCAATATGTTAAATAAACAATAAAATAAATTTAAATTATCAAGCTCAATAAATCAATCAAACAACTAAAGTTTCAAACAATCAAACAAGCTTGAATTGAGAGATCAATAACATCTAAATGAATCAAGCTTGAACCAAACTCAAGCCAAGCTTGAAATGAAGTTCGATAATATCTAAACGAACCAAACTCAAGCCAAGCTTCAAACAAATTCAAATTTATAAAAAATAAACCAAACCAAACTTGAACATTCATTTTAAAAGGTTGGTTCATTTTAAGCTCGGCTTGGCTCGATTATATTATCAAATAAGTTTAAACACCCCAAAACTCAATTCAACTCGACTTATTTACAACCCTACTATTATGCTTCAAAATAAATTTTTAATAGATAATAACAAATAATAACAGAGAGACTTCGCGCAACAATAAATGTATTATCGTGTGACTTGATGGTTAAATTTTAGTAGTGTAACAAGTCTCTTACAATGCAAGAGACCTTACATCTTGCATTGGTGCACATTTTATAAATATTTTACTGCTTATTTCTTTTATAAAATTGAAAATCACAAAAGTTGCCGAACCTAAATTTATTTATTTATTTACCTATATTATTTGAGATCGGATTGAGATTCTTGAGAATTATTTGTCCTTTTCTCCAAATCATTATATATAAAAATAAAAAAAGGATCATGGAATCACTGCACTGCACTAAAGTATGAGCAAACTTTTTTTTCATCAAAAATAAAAAAAAATGAAGGAGGGCCCCTAAATATTCATATCTCTTTCCCAATATTCTCTCCCATGAGCAACCTTTAATATGCATATCCTAATTAAGTGGAAAATGCAAATTTTCATTTCACTCTAAAAACAATCATCTTTTCAAAGTTTTACCTGGAACTTTCAAATAATTAAAATATTTTTAGATTTTTAAGACATTTATCCTTTCTTTACTTGGTAAAAGAAGATATAAATTCAAATGGTATTATAAAAAAAGAGATAATTGTAAATGCAAAGTGAACATTTTAAATTATAAATATCGAGTCTTGCATAAAGTTGTACAAATAGAATAATAATTAATTATAAATATCAAGTTCTTGAATCTTGTTAACAATATTAACTAAGTAATTTTAGAGTAGGGGGTCACTCCTAGGGCTTTAGCCTTTGTCAACAATTAAAACTCTACATTATAAAAGGAAAAAAAAAGTAGGTTGATGTTTTTCATATTGTAAGGAACTTGCATATTAAATCTTTCTCTTGAAAAATTATGGCCCAAGTTAATTTAAGAGTAAATTTATTTTCTAATCTTGAAAGAAACTTGCAAAGAAAGGAAAGATGAGATTTTATGTAAATTAAATAGATGGAGTGTGATTTAATAAAACGACCAAATAACTTTGATGTGTAAAGGAAACTATAAAACTTATTTAGATGAACCAGAAATAAAATAAAATAAATAAAAATAATAAAATAAACACATGATTATCCACTTTGCATTATTATATTCCTTTTATCCTTTCTATCTTTTAAATTAATTAATTAAGATTATTATTTTCATTTATAAACTAAGACCATCTCATTTATTATGTACACAAATTTTTCTAAATGTTATTATTATTATTATTATTATTATTATTGATCATGACCGAAAGTCGGGGAGATAGATATTGGGGATGTGATGTTCTTGCTGGCCTCCGGTGGACTTCGCTCCCGCCTGCAACACAAGCAGCGTTAGTGACGAGCCAAGGAAGGAGTCCCGACGATGACCCTCCGACGCTCAAGTCAGTCTCTGGTGAAGCAAAGAGAACTGTAGTGCAACAGTAAACATCGTGAGAAAAGCATACCTCCGCTGATGCCTAGACCCCCCCTTTATATAGGGCTCTTGTAGTGTGTGTGCACGCTTCTTAAAGCGGGTACACTTTCCCAAGCTTTTCCTGAGAAGGCATGTTAGTAAAATGTCTCTGACACAGTACCTTAACGGGCCGAGCATATATCTGAAGTGACAGTGAAAGCTTCTGTTGTACGATCCTCTGTCTGACCATGCCACCTATCAGCGACACTAGCTCCCAAAAGGACGTATAGGATATCCCACTGTCTGCTGTTTGATCGAACGGAATGGCCGCTTGACTATAATTATGCTATCCCTTTGCTATCTACTGCCACGCTGAGCAAGATAGCTGTTTAGCTAAAAGTCTGTTGTCGCGTCGAGCGGGAGAGTCGCTCGGCCAGAAATCCGCTGTCCTGATCTGTCACTGGGCCAAGAGAAGGCCACTCGACAGGAAGCTCACTGTCCGCATGCTCGACTGATGTGGAGTCTGCTGTTAGGTTGAACGGGAGAACCGCTCTGCTCGATTTCTATGTGTCCCTTGAGCGTCAGTTTGATTACTCCCTGTGCCCAAGATGATGGGTCGGTGCTCAACTCCCCGATCGACGTATAACTCGTCCGATCGATCATCTATTGACCATCTTAACTTTGACCTTCACGTGACGACAGGATGGGACCCCACCTAATTATTACATCAATTATTATTATTATTATTATTATTATAAAGGAGTCACTATTCATAGTTCTTCCCATTAAAATAGTTGCTTTTGCTAAAAGTTTTTTTTTTTATATTTTACTCAGATTAATTATAAATTATGACTCCTCCTTTGTCCTTATCTAATTAATCTTCTTAATTTAATTTAATTTGGAAATAATCCAATTCACTCTTTCATTACCACTTTTAAATTGACATTTTCTAAAAATTTATAAAAAAAATATATTCAATAAAGTAATTAAAGATATTAGAGAGGGCATTTTAGAAAAGAGATATTTAGGATGAAATTTCTCCTTTTATATTTAGGGAATCGTACTTCCTGAAATATCATTTGCCTCCTTAGAAAAGGTTAGTAGTTAAAGACAAGCTCGTCTGCATCAATCATCCTCTTGCAAAGTTTGCATCTCCGATCCCTCCTCCTCGTAGGCGCCGTCGTAGTTAATGGTGTTGCGAGCCTGATGGGCATTGGGAGCTCGAGATCCCGGAGCAGCAGCGACAGATCGTTCCCGGAACGGAGCTTCTCGAGGGAGCAACCCTACGCTTGGGGGCAGAACAGCTTTCCGGCCCACGACGTATTTTCTGAGACTCAGCCAGCGCCGCCGCCACCGCCTTCATGGGAGCAGAGCTACAACGACAACCCGGCTCCTCCTTTGCACCGGACCGCCGCCGCTACCCGTACGCGACAGCTGCCGCAACCATCGGAGCTGCAGACTTCCGCGAAGCCGAGGCTGGATCGGAGGTATTCGAGGATAAGCGACCAATATAACTCACTTGCGGAGGTAAATTTTGATTTCTGTGAAGATCTACGGAAAGCTTAGTTTATTAGCTACAATTGTTGAGTGTTTAAGCTGGTAGATTTCTTTCATGTATTTAGATTGTGAAGAAGTTTGAATAATCTTTGAAACTAATTAGGATAGCTTTAGTTTGTGGCTTCATTAGCAGATCTTTACTTTCTGAACAACTGAATTTTACGCTAGTCATCTATATAACTATAAACGTTCAACATGTCTCATCTTTTGAGTTCATTTCCTCCCTTTTTACCTTCCTCACTTTTATGTGAAAACAATTTGGCTGAATTCCAAGAGTTCATAATTGACCAGCCTTGAGAAAGGATCACTTCAGCGACTGAATATCATACTGAAACTAGATGTTGGAAAATGGCACTACAAATTATTCCTGTGTAAAAAATTTGTTATTTTTATGTGGTTTACAAATATTGGCGTTGTAAAATCCTTCCCTTATTGAATAAAATCTATCCAATTTATATATAGTATCTAGTTCTCGTGGAATAAGCAAGCAAGTTAATGTTTCTATCAGGTTTTAGAGTCTCATTATTGGAATTCTTTTTCTTTACAATAAAAAAGGGTTTCCCCTAATCAAAGTTGACCAAAGTTATAAAGGACTAATCATTACTATTGCACATCTCTAACACTACTCAAGATCATTAGGAGAAGGAGCATTAGGAAGAAAGAACTAAAATCAAGTGTGCCATCTGCTATTTATAAGAAACAAGGATTGTGGAAAATATATCGTTATTTACATTTGAGCAGTGAGTCCTACATACGTTCTTACTTGAATTAACATGGTAATGGGTATATAGAAATATACAAAACTTGTAATGCATGTAAGATGTAAACCTAATAATTGTAATAATGGAGTTATTAACACTATTTACATTAAAACTTAAATGAACAAAAAAGGTGTATGTAATGATTGAGGAAATTGCTAATGGAGAATCCGACTAGTAAGTCACTTGATTAGAGAACTTCAAGAGACAGATTTAAGATTGATGTAGCAATTTCCTGTTCTATTTATCATGAGGCACTTCTATGAAACCAAACTACATTATGACCTAGTGATTGTAGGCCATACTGTTGGTGCATGTGGAGCCGGCAAGAGGGGGATGAATTTATCTGAAATTACAAAAATACCCTTCTTGATCTTTCAACTAGAGTTAGACAAACACTTAATTAAATTAGAACGAAATAAAAGGAAAATACGAGACAACCAGGTTTACTTGGTTTGTAATCGGAAGATTGCTACTCCGAGACAATGAAAGTTCACTATGATCTCCTTCAACGAGCGAATCCTTGGAGGTGAAGAAGCCTCGTACACACATTGAAGAATAGAAAAGAAAGTATAGAGTATGGAAATAAAAGTACAGAAAATGTTGTTCTAAATGAAGAAGACCGGGCCTCTATTTAAAGCCCACTAGTCAAAAATAGCAAAAAGACCGGGGCTCTATTTAAAGCCCACTAGTCAAAAATAGTCGTTTGTTGACGTGGCATCTCCAAACGCTTGGACTCTCTCTGGGTGCCCCTGGCTGTGCGCTTTATCTACTTGCAACGGCTACTCAACAGTGCAAAGATAACACTTTATCCTTGTCTGGGCGCCTGGACCCTCTCCGAGTGACCGAAGTGCTACTGACGTGGATTCCAATGTCATCAGCAGCAATAGCTCCTCGACGGGGTGCCTGTTTTGATCCCAGGTGGTCCGAGCGCCCGAACCCTCTCCGGGCGCCTTGACTCCGGGCGTCTGGACAAGTCAACACTGATGACTTGTCTGATCTTCCGCTCCAGTTAGTTGGGTGATTC
This sequence comes from Zingiber officinale, assembly GCF_018446385.1. Lineage (NCBI taxonomy): Eukaryota > Viridiplantae > Streptophyta > Magnoliopsida > Zingiberales > Zingiberaceae > Zingiber > Zingiber officinale. The sequence continues at coordinate 169,472,307 of NC_055986.1, read as the reverse complement.
TCCGACCATCCAAAGTTGGGCTCATCCGAACCCAACTCCGGCCTTATCCTCGAGCAGTCTTCCGCTCCGACTTCTCGTCCCTTGGAAACGCTGCGCGCATCCTTCTCGCTCCACCGGCGTATTTTGCCGCAGCTTCTCGTCCTTTAAATACACCGAGCCCGTTGGTTCACTCCTCATGCCATCCTTCTCATCCACCGTGTCTTCCGCCCGACTTCTTGTTCCTAAGTTCCTGTACATTTAGACACAACGATTAAACCCAATAGGACCTAACTTAACCTAGTTGACCATATCAAAACTTACTCGAGTACTTACACATACTCTGTCTTTAGTTTTTGACATACTCTGTCCCTAGTGATTAGCACATTTAACTTTACAATGACAAATTTGCTATTTGGTATTAACCCGCCAGTACTTTCAACAAATGTTGGTACACTTTCATACTGTTGTTAAAAATTTAGCCAGCAGCTAGGATTTCCTGTATGATCTAGATCATTGAAGAAACCCTTGCTGTTAAGAGACTTCTAATTCTTTTGTTAAAGCCTTGAATCTCAACACCGTACCAAGTTCTTACATCATGGTATTGATTTTATTCAAAGCTTTGGGCTTCTTGGTGCTTTTCTGAACACATGCCACAAATGACCTGTCTTCAAGCTTCAGTATTTGTGAAAATTTAAATGTTCCCTCCATTTTCTTTCATCTGTGTCATAGATTTCTTTCCAATTACCAGCACCTTACCTTGACAACCTAAATAGCCATCTATCATTCTTTACAGTCAATCACTTTGTTCTATTGTGCATTTTATGCTTATACTATATCCTGTTAGCAGGGTAGTAACTTTTGACAGTGACTGAATGACTCTTGATGCCTCCCCATTTCAATGAGTTACATGAAGCATAATTTTCTCTGAGAAGTGATATGTAATAGCTTAAGTTACAATAGCTTTTGTATGATGAGTTAACAGATATTAGTTGTATCTGTGACAGATTTTGTTTCAGCATGTTTTCTATTCTTTTCTCTCTATTTAAATAGTTTGAAAATTCCAATTTTCAGGTTACTGAAGCTCTTTCACAAGCAGGTCTTGAGTCATCAAATCTTATTGTCGGGATTGATTTCACAAAGAGCAATGAGTGGACTGGTTATTTTTTGCCTGGGACATTGTCCTTTATTACTTATTTGCTACAAATTGAAATCAACTATGCTGACATAAGATATCATTTGATAATCAGGTAAACGGTCATTTAGAGGTCGCAGTTTGCATCATATTAGTGATTCTCCAAACCCATATGAGCAAGCAATCTCTATTATTGGACAAACCTTATCAGCATTCGATGAGGACAACTTGATCCCATGCTTTGGGTTTGGAGACTGTAAGTTTATCTGATTTGAGGTGCTTTTAAAAGCAATTCTCTTTTCCCCGCTGTGATATTAAATACTTTTATGATTTCAGCATCAACTCATGACCAGGATATATTTAGTTTCTATCCTGACGAGAGACCATGTAATGGATTTTCGGAGGCTCTAGATCGTTATAAAGAACTTGTTCCAAAATTGAAATTAGCTGGTAATTATGCTACATTTACTATTTCTGATGTAAGTGCCGGACAATTTATTCTGGGTTGATTAAACTTCCACCTTAATTTACTCCAGGTCCCACCTCATTTGCTCCAATTATTGAAATGGCAGTGACCATTGTGGAAGAGAGCGGAGGGCAGTACCATGTTCTATTGATAATTGCTGATGGACAGGTATACTTTCTGTAGTGTATGTCATTGTGTTCATGGAAATTTGGGTGGTTGATTCTATCCAGATACAGACGCCTAGAAACAAAATGGAGTCAATGGCATTGCGATGGATTGGACATCAAGTTTGAAGAGTCCTTTTCGTCAGCTCTGGAACTTTCGTGTCTTGTTCTGGCTCTACCCATGGGCTATTTATCTCCTTTCTCACTAATATTGTGCAAATTCTTTCTCTTATGCTAATTCTTGCTTAATATCACATGCATCTCTGATGAATACTTATGATATACTTTCTTAGTTTTAGAAAAAGAATCCATCGTCTTCTCTATTTCTCCGTATTTCTTGTTGCTGCCATGACAAGCTATTCTCTACACTTCTCTTTCTTATAAATCCTTTGTTTGCTGTAGTTCGCTCCACAATCATGTATTTTTTTAATGGGAAATGTCTACGCAGGTTACAAGGAGCGTGGACACTGAATTTGGACAATTGAGTTCCCAAGAACAAAAGACAGTTGAGGCTATTGTGAAAGCTAGGTAAAATTTGCACTTCAAAATTTGCAACTATATAGCACTCCAAAATCCAAATATGATTTTTGATATGTTTTAGTGATGTTGGTTAGTACAAGTACGATTGAGCAGTATGGAAGAGATGGAAAGGGATAACTCCTAACTTATATATCAGGATTCTTTGGTTTCAGTGATTTTCCTTTGTCAATAATTCTGGTTGGAGTTGGAGATGGCCCTTGGGACATGATGAAAGAATTTGATGATAACATTCCTGAACGAGCCTTTGACAATTTCCAGGTAAACATTGTTGTATGCCCTCTTATAAATTTACACTAGGTTATTTTATCTTAAGCTGTATTTTTCCCTAGTTTGTAAATTTTACCGAGATAATGTCAAAGAACATGCCTGAAGCTAGAAAAGAGAGCCTATTTGCTCTTGGAGCACTGATGGAAATACCTTCACAATATAAAGCAACACTTGAACTCGGAATTTTAGGGTACAGATTTGAAGTGTCTTTCAGTTTTCTTCCTACTCATAGTACAGAACTGCATATTGCTGAACCATGTTCTCTTCTATCTTATTGGTCTGGAACAGTCGTCGGACTGCAAAGTCACCAGAAAGGGTCCCTCTTCCTCCACCAATCGGAGGGTATGCAGCCTCTGTCGGATCAAACAGTTTTAAATCAACCAGTTTCAAGCGAACTGAACCTACATACTCGAGCTACGAGACGTCAACTGTTTCTAATGCAACTCCTTCTGCACCAAGTTCTTCTTACGATAATCATGTACGCTCTCTCATTCCTTGTATGCACTTCATATTGTGTGATATAATATCTTTCTATTGTTCACTGTGATTCTCAGCTGTTTCTACTTCCCGCTGCTTACAAAATTACTTCATTCCCTTTCGCAGCTTTGTCCAATTTGCCTTACAAATCCGAAAGATATGGCTTTTGGTTGTGGGCACCAGGTGAAGTTTCCATTAACTGTCTGATTTTAGTTTTGCTCTGCGGTAGTCGTAATATTTCAGAATATCTTGAGCTACTAACATTTTCAGTTGGGTTAGTATCAGAATCTATCCTATGCTTTGATTTTCTATTAACTTATTGTTTGTACTGAATTATGCTAAAATCCGGTTCTAAGATCCATTTTGCACTTTAGAGAGATGATATATTTTGGAAGTTATCACTGTTTTTTTTTCCTGATCAAACATGGAAACTTTTTGATACAATTGACATGTTCTTGCTCCAATTTTGTCTCCTACCAGACGTGCTGCGAGTGTGGTCCTAGTCTTGAGACGTGCCCGATCTGCCGGACTCAAATCACTACCCGAATAAAGCTCTACTGAGGCGGCATTGTTTAAGACACTCCATGCCGCAACCAGAGCGCAAGATAATGATCATTCCATAAATCGAACTCTTTCCTTCTGGTCTATTTAGTTCTTTCTTAGATTCAAAAGTACTGTAATCTATTCTTGGTGGTACTGATTTAAGCTTCTGTACATAGAACCTAGCTAGTCCTCGATTTTTCGTTCAAGTCGATCATCTCTCTCTGCATAGCTCGCTTGCAACCAAGAGAGCCATGTGGCATCTCATATCATGAACGGATCATGCGTCGAATTCTATAAAATTGATTCGAATCTTTTAAGAAAATAATTTTATAAGCTTTACGATTCATTAAACTATCTAAGGAATTAATTTTAGGTTAGATATAAAAAATAGCACCTATCTTGTTTTGGCTAATTAATTTTGTGAGTGATTGAAAAGAACCTCTGTTGATAAGGAGCAGTGGGGAAGAGGTAGGTAACATGAGGTCCGTATCGCCCCAAGAGGATAAGAAGAGAACCTCTATCACATCCTTTAATTATAAACTCTCACTTGCTTCAAACTGCCCACGCGACTAACGAAGAAGAGGAGGAAGAGGAGGAGTTGGCTCTGTTTCTCATGGCCGCCACCATTGCCACCATGTCCCTTGTCAAGCCCCAAACCATGGCCACCGCCTCCCGCATCAAGCCTACCATCCGCAGCAAGCCCGTCTCCATCCCACTCCCCACCATAACCGCACCACCGACGGCTTCCATCATCGCCGGCGCCGTCTTCTCCTCCCTGAGCCTCTCCGACGCCGCCTTCGCCGCCCAACGGCTGGCCGATCTGGCGGAGAGCAGCGACAACCGGGGCCTCGCGCTGCTGCTCCCCATCGTGCCCGCCCTCGCCTGGGTGCTCTACAACATCCTACCGCCGGCGCTCAACCAGCTCAACCGGATGAGGAGCGATAAGGGGGTGGTCGTCGGGCTCGGTATCAGCGCTGCCGCCGCGGGGATGATGGCGGCGCCGCTCAGCGCCTCGGCGGGTGAGGTGGCGATGATGGCCGATGCGGCGGCCGGAGATAACAGAGGGCTGCTGCTGCTGTTTGTGGTGGCACCCGCGATTGCGTGGGTCTTGTATAACATCTTGCAGCCGGCGTTGAACCAGCTCAATCGGATGCGATCTGAGTAATCTGTCAGCTTATATTTGCAATTGTAGGTTTAATAATTAAAACGTGTGTTTGTTCATACTGCCCAAATTCATCACTTTCTTCTTCTTTTGTTTTTTCCTACTTCAAACAATATGATCCCTTCCGTGATCATTTAAGACAATACAAATATATTAAGAGACTTCAACATTAATAAAAATTGGAAAAAAAGTTAACATGACTAAGGATGAGCATTTAATTAATTCTATCTATAAATTAATTTAATTAATCAAAAATTAATTTAATATTAACTAATTAAATTAAAATTTAACTAAAATTAAATTAAAAATCCATTATTTCAATTAACACTAAATTACCTGAATTTATTTAAAAATAATAAAAAATTATATAAAATTAATACGAAATTAACTGAATACTCGCATAGTATAGCTTGTACCCTATCAACTGATAATGAGAGAATGAAATCGGGATAAATACCAGTCCCTAGTATGGGTAAAAAGATACATATTGAAACAAATAATTCTCGTGGTCTAGAATTCAAAAAATTAGAATTTGTAACATGAAATAACTTGTATCCATAGAACATCTGACGTAACATAGATAATAAATAAATAGGAGTTAATATCATTCCTATTGCCATTTCGAAAGTAATTAGTATTTTTGACATTAAAAGAAATCTTTTACTAGTAATTATTTCAAAAAAAAATTAATGATTCTACAATAAAACCACTCATTCCCGGTTCCCAGCAATGCAAAAGAAGCCATTGAAAAATTATTGAACATGGTAAAAAGTTTTGGCATTGGGATCGATACTGTCGCGATAAACAAGACCCATTCTATTATAAGTCGTTCCCGTCAAGAAAAAAAATACAGCACTAATAAATCCATGAGAGAGTTTGTAAAATAGCACCATTGAGCTCGATTCCAGTTATGAAACCAATTCCTATAAATGTAAAACCCATGTGAGATACAGAAAAATAAGGGTGTGTTTGATTTGTCCCATTTTCAATTTCATTTTTTGAAAAACGCACGTTTTTCGTTTTTTTAGAAAATGACTTTTCCGTGTTTTTCGTTTTCTTAGAAAACTCTCTCTCATTTTCTTAAAAATGAACGTGGAAAACGCAAACCAAACGCGTTTTCCATTTTCTCAGAAAATGAAAACAGAAAACAGCGTGGAAAACGCAACCCAAACACCCCCTAAGCTATTCTCTTTTTCAAATTCCGTTGACCGAGAGAGGTCGAAGCTGCATAGATTATTTGAATAATTCCTATTATTACCAACCAAGGAGAAAATATGGAATGAGCGTGGAATAATAATTCCATATTGATTCGAATAAGTTCATATGCTCCCAGAAATTGATCCTTATGATCGAAGTTATATACTCTATAACATAGGACTTATACACACAAGCAACGGAGAGCATACAAGGGCTTTGGAATATTATTTCCGGGCACTGAAATGAAACTTATTCTTACCACAAGCTTTTAATAATATGACCGTGATCTGTCATTACGTGCGACTATCTCTACTATAGAAAGAAGAAAAAAAGATTCAATTAACTAGTAAATACTAGAATGAAATAGGTTTTCTATATATGCATCGTCTAAAGCAACGATTTTTATTAGCTGTAGCAAGTAAAGAGACTTCACGAGAACCAAAATTAAGAAGAAATGGATAAAGCCTATATACTCCATGGATAAAGGATTGAATTGATAGAGAAAGCACCGTAAAGATCAATTAGCAAGCTATTTGGTTGATAGAGTTAAGAACTGCTTTGCTTACTTATCCCGTGATACAGGATAAAAGTTAGGAATCAAATTATGTAATAGAGTTGATCCACTAAGGTATTGAGCAACGGTGTAGCATCAGATCCCAAAGATCGTAAGTTCTTTTTTCTTATATTATATTAGGATATTAGGGAGGAAAGTCTTTTTAAAAAATTCTATATCTATATTATATAAATTCCATATATACAATCGAGATAGTTACCTTTCAGAGAATTCTAACACTATATTTTAACACTATTATATATAGGATATAGGGTCGATCCATACTTCATTCCTCTAAGGTGGGAGAAAAGATAAAACTTTTTATTGATTAAAAAATTAGAGTTTTAAACTTTGATTAACTTCTTTTGACTAACCCAACAAAAATGGGATACTTTTATGATAATATGACAAATTTAATTCAATTAACATATTAACATAAGGTAAATTTGTTGGATATTGGGGCCTAAATGGACCAATACGATTTTGAGGAGGAAAAATCGGAAGCCATCAATTGTTGAAAGTCATAATTGACTTCAAAATTGAAATCTACGTTTCGCGTAGATAGATTTAGACTATTAATTTGCTCAAAACCGATTAAGGGTGAATGAGAAATTAATGTTCAAAGTCGGCCCAAAATAACGTTGGTTATTCATTAAGGAAATGCAAGGGAGAATAGTCCCACATCGGAAATTTCCGATGTGCATTCCTTACTTATTAATGATGTTGAGTTATTGGAGTTAACTCAGAAAAGTACCAGGTACTCTCTGCTCAGGGGCGAGCAGGTGCTCGCACCTGTGAGCCCGCCACCCGCCACGTGAGCACGTGCGCAATGGGCGCTTTGTAGGCGCACTTTGCACTTCGCATCGTCGCGAGGAGCCTCTTCCTTCTGTATAAATAGAACCCTCCAGATTGGAATCATATCACTCAACTTAATCTTCTCTTCCTCAAGTATTCACTCACTCATCTTGTGCATTCAAGAGTCCAAGAAGCCTACGAGAAGGTTCGCTGGTCTCGGAAGTCGGAGTGCTACGATTCCGAGACGATTGTCGTCGTTGTATCTTGGGAACGAATTGCAACAATCCGTTAAGCACCGTAGCGGAGCAATATCGTTTACGGAGATAGTGTCGAACACTAGCCTCGACGATCAGTTTGCATACTCCGGAATTTACCGGAAACAACAGTCGTAAACGATAGTCCGTACAAACTGATATGGCTACCAACGACGTTCCAACCGCCATTCCGATCGCTGTTCCGACGGCCGTTCCGACAGCCGTTCCGACATCCATTCCGCACGGAGAAAAGCCGGAGAAATTCACCGGAGCCGACTTCAAAAGATGGCAGCAGAAGATGCTGTTCTACTTAACAACGCTAAACCTTGTACGGTTTTTGCGTGAAGACCCGCCAGTCGCTACGGACGGTAGCAAGGCTGCTTGCGATACGTGGACGCACGGAGATTTTCTGTGTCGCAACTACATTCTCAACGCCTTGGACAACACGTTGTATAACGTGTATTGTTCATTGGAGACAGCGAAATCTTTGTGGGAATCGCTTGAGAAGAAATACAAGACCGAAAATGCCGGACTGAAGAAATTCATCGTCGGCCGGTTTCTGGATTTCAAGATGGTGGACTCAAAGAGCGTCTCATCTCAAGTCCAAGATATGTAATTAATACTGCATGATCTGGACGCCGAATGAATGAAGCTGAACGAGTCATTCGCAGTTGCTGCGGTAATTGAGAAGCTTCCTCCGTCATGGAAGGATTTCAAGAATTACCTAAAGCACAAGCAAAAGGAGATAGGGCTGCAAGACCTGATCCTGAGGCTACGAATAGAGGAGGATAATCGAAAGTTATCCGACTGCAGAGGAACCAAGCGGACTATAGACGATATGTCCAACCTGGTCGAGCCGAACGCTAAAAAGTCGAAACAGTTCAAGAAGAAGGCACAAGCGAAGAAGTTCAAGGGATCCTGCTACAATTGTGGAAAGGCAGGACACCTGTCCAAGGACTGCAAACGCCCGAAGAAGCCAACCAAGGGCAAAGGATCTGCGAACCACGCCGCAACCTCTCTTGAGGACTTGGATCTCACTGCGGTTGTATTTGAAGCCAACTTGGTGGATACCAACCCGAAGCAGTGGTTCATTGATACTGGAGCAACTCGTCATATCTGTTCCGATAAGGCGATGTTCTCCAAGTATACTCCGATAAATGGCAGGAAGCTCTATATGGGTAATTCCACGACGTCGCCAATTGTCGGACTCGGAAAAGTTGTTCTGAAGATGACGTCCGGAAAGGAGCTAACACTCATTGATGTACTCCATGTTCCCGACATCAGTAAGAACCTAGTTTCTGGAGCGGCACTAGTTAAGGCCGGATTTAGGCTAGTGTTCCAGTCAGACAACTTTGTACTTACGAAGAATAATATCTTCGTAGGAAAGGGGTACCTAGAAAAGGGTCTATTCAAAATGGTTGTAATGCCTGTACTCCGAAATATTGATGGTAATAAAATAAATGCTTCCAGCTATGTTGTTGAGTGTTTTAATTTGTGGCATGATCGACTCGGACATGTGCATAATAATACTCTTAAACGTCTCGTCAAATTAAATTTATTACCAAACGTCAATGTTGACGGAACACACAAATGTGAAGTGTGCGTGGAAGCAAAAATGACGAAACTACCTTTTCATTCGGTGGAAAGGTCAACGACTCCTCTAGAGTTAATACATAGTGATCTGCGACTTGAAATTTGTGCAAACTAGAGGAGGTAAAAGTATTTTATTACTTTTATCGATGACTGCACAAGTTCTTATGTCTTTCTTTTAAGAAGTAAAACGAAGCCCTAGAGGCATTTAGAACTTATAAAGCGAAGTTGAAAATCAACTTGACAAACGAATTAAAATAATTAGTAGCGATAGAGGTGGAGAATATGGTGCACCGTTTAATGAATTTTGTTCAGATCCGGCATTATTCATCAAACAACGGCACCTTACTCACCTCAATCGAACGGTGTTCCGAACGTAAAAATCGGACACTAAAAGAGATGATGAATGCCTTGTTGATAAATTCAGCTTACCTCAAAACTTGTGGGAGGAATTATCGGCAAATCACATTCTCAACAAAATCCCTCATAAGAAAAGTGATAAAACTCCTTATGAACTATGGAAAGGCCGCGAGCCATCGTACAATACCGAAAGTGTGGGGTGCTTGGCAAAGGTCAAGTACCTAAACCAAAGCAAGTAAAGATCGGACCTAAAACGTTCGATGCGGTATTTGTCGGATATACCCATAATAGTAGTGCATATCGTTTCCTAGTTCACAAATCAGACATTCCTGATATTCATGTGGGAACAACCATAGAATCTCGGAATGCAATATTCTTCAAAACGTATTCCCAAATAAGAAGGAAATGTTGAAAATGATAACAACGGAAGTTCAAACGAGAATGTCGTTACCGAACTTAGCTGTTATAAAAGAACTATTGACGATCAAAACAAAGAGCCACGTCGTAGCAAACGGGCTAGAGTTGAGAAATCGTTCGGGCCAGATTACATGACTTTCATGTCAGAAATGGAACCAAGAACATTAAGTGAGGCTCTCTCTAGTCCCGATGCTCCAATGTGGAAAGAAGCTGTCAATAGTGAGATTGAGTCTATCATGAATAATCATACTTGGGAATTAGTAGACATTCCTTCTGGTAATAAACCATTAGGTTGTAAGTGGATACTAAAACGCAAGTATAAAGCTGATGGATCAATTGACAAGTATAAGGCCAGACTTGTAGCCAAAGGGTACAAGCAAGAGGAAGGCCTTAATTACTTCGACACCTACTCACCGGTGACAAGGATTACGTCCATACGAGTGCTAATAGCCATTGCAGCACTGTATGACCTTGAAATACATCAAATGGATGTTAAGACTGCGTTCTTAAATGGTGAGTTGGAAGAAGAAATTTATATGGAGCAACCCGAAGGGTTCATAGCTCCAAGAAATGAGAAAAAGGTGTGTCGACTTGTTAAGTCGTTGTACGGACTTAAGCAAGCGCCTAAACAATGACACGAAAAATTTGACAAAGTAATGTTGTCAAACGAATTCAGAATAAATGAATGTGACAAATGCATTTATGTCAAAAACACACCTGAAGGCTATGTAATTGTCTGTCTATACGTAGACGACATGCTAATAATGGGCAGTAATCATGATGTAATCATGACTACAAAGAAAATGTTGACCAGAAATTTTGATATGAAAGATATGGGTCAAGCAGATGTTATATTGGGAATTAAAATTCTCAGGACATCAGAAGGGATAGTTTTAACACAATCCCATTATGTAGAATCTGTATTGAAAAAATTCAATGCGTACGATCTCTCTACAGTGAAAACACCTATGGATCTAAGTCAACACTTAGCGAAAAACCATGGTGAGACCATATCGCAGTTGGAATACTCTCGGATAATAGGCAATTTGATGTATCTTACAAACTGCACACGTCCGGATATTGCCTGTACGGTCAACAAGCTGAGTCGTTTCACCAGTAATCCAAACGACGCCCATTGGAAGGCATTGATGCGAGTTCTTAGATATTTGAAATATACTATGAACTATGGATTACATTATGGAAAATATCCCGCTGTGTTGGAGGGATATTGTGATGCTAATTGGATATCAGATACAAAAGATTCCAAATCCACTAGTGGATATGTATTCACGATCGGTGGGGGAGCAGTATCTTGGAAATCCACTAAGCAGACGTGTCTTGGTCAACTATGGAATCCGAGTTTATAGCACTAGACAAAGCAGCTGAGGAAGCTGAATGGCTGCGGAACTTCTTGGAAGATATTCCGAGCTGGGAAAAACCTGTACCTGCCGTACTGATCCACTGTGATAGTCAATCGGCGATTGGAAGGGCACAGAGTAGTATGTATAATGGGAAGTCAAGACATATACGTCGTAGACATAATACCATTAGGCAGTTGATCTCGATGGAGTGATTACAATCGACTATGTTAAGTCCAAAGATAATTTGGCAGATCCTCTTACGAAAGGGTTGAGTCGAGATCAAGTATACTGCTCATCAAGAGGAATGGGATTAAAAATCTACAACTGAAAACGACTGAAGTGGAAAACCCAACCTTGTTGACTGGAGATCCCAAGATCTTGGTTCAATGGGACAACAAAGTTTCAGAAGTTGTGGTTCAGCACAGGAGATAGTTTATCTCTATCCCAATCCTAGGATGAATTTGTGCTGTCCTACCTCATGTAGTGAGGTTAAGCTTATGCTTTTAGTGACTTCTATACCTTATAAGGTGGAGTATGGTAGGATACTCTTTATAGAAGTGTCACCTATGTGAGTGTGAAGACAGGCCGCTTCAATGAAACACTCATGAATCCAAGATGGTGTCCATGGCCAAAACGGAACCAACCATGAGAACCTAAAGTAGGTGAGATAGGTCTCTGTGTGGGTGTTATTGTCTTAGTATACACAAACAGCTGAGCAGTTCAAGACATCATGTTCACTGCGCAGCCTAGTATACTCGAAAGCATTCCACTACGGAAGGTTCAAAGCCACAAGCTACCTCTCCCGATGCAGTGACTTATCGATTGGACTCTTGTAAAGTGTCAGCATGCATACACGCATTACATTAATTTCCATTCATGTGGGGGATTGTTGGATATTGGGGCCTAAATGGACCAATACGATTTTGAGGAGGAAAAATCGGAAGCCATCAATTGTTGAAAGTCGTAATTGACTTCAAAATTGAAATCTACGTTTCGCGTAGATAGATTTAGACTATTAATTTGCTCAAAACCGATTAAGGGTGAATGAGAAATTAATGTTCAAAGTCGGCCCAAAATAACGTTGGTTATTCATTAAGGAAATGCAAGGGAGAATAGTCCCACATCGGAAATTTCCGATGTGCATTCCTTACTTATTAATGATGTTGAGTTATTGGAGTTAACTCAGAAAAGTACCAGGTACTCTCTGCTCAGGGGCGAGCAGGTGCTCGCACCTGTGAGCCCGCCACCCGCCACGTGCGCAATGGGCGCTTTGTAGGCGCACTTTGCACTTTGCACTTTGCACTTTGCACTTTGCACCGTCGCGAGGAGCATTGAGGAGCTTAAATTTATGCTCCAGGTGACATTGCAATGCCTACATGGCACTCGGGTGACGTGTCAGGCTAGTACCTGACATGACAGTGCCTATGTGGCATCCTCGTGGGCAAAGGGAGATGACTGGACAGTTGGTTGGGCGAACGGATGGCAGCCGTTGATCAACGTTGATCAAAGAAGTATGGTGGATCGCTTGTGATGCGATCTAGAGCGTTGGATCACAATGAGTCACGATCTGACGGCTTGGGATGAGACATGATCTGAAGCATCGGATCAATGGATCCAGATCCGATGGCTGATAGATCTGAGGGTCACAACTCTTAGATCTGATGGATGAGATTAAATGGGCTATGTGAAGGGTTATAACTCTTCAGTCCGGACGGCCCAGATTAATCCACCCAAAGGTCACACCCCTCCCTAAAGCCTCTTCCTTCTGTATAAATAGAACCCTCCAGATTAGAATCAAATGACTCAACTTAATCTTCTCTTCCTCAAGTATTCACTCACTCATCTTGTGCATTCAAGAGTCCAAGAAGCCTACGAGAAGGTTCGCTGGTCTCGGAAGTCGGAGTGCTACGATTCCGAGACGATTGTCGTCGTTGTATCTTGGGAACGAATTGCAACAATCCGTTAAGCACCGTAGCGGAGCAATATCGTTTACGGAGATAGTGTCGAACACTAGCCTCGACGATCAGTTTGCATACTCCAGAATTTACCGGAAACAACAAAATTAAGATAGGACGCAAGCAAAAAGAATCGATTGTTGAGCCGTATGAGGTAGGAAACTCTCAAGTACAATTCGAAGGGAAGGAGTTACCTATTCCGATTGGAGAGAACATGCCATTCTACAAGGTGATTCTGAAATTACAGAGGCTTAGTACGATCAAGCTGTTGAGTATTGGAAACAAACTATAGTGCTTAGTTCAGATAATTATATTAAAGCACAAAATTGGTTGAAGATCATGAGGCGTTTTGAATAAGACCACTCCCATTTTTAATTCATTAAAATTAGTTGTTGGATCCATCAATCAAATAAAATAAATCACATTTCTATAAAAAGATCCAATCAAGAGTTTCATTGTATCCATTCTTTATAAAATCATTGTATGGTATTTCATAGGAATAAAACGGTATAGAATAAAACTAATAAAATAAAATAAAACTAATAAAGTTAGTAAAAGAAAGATACAAGATCCAGTGGAATGACTAAATATGGATGGATCTTATTAATCCTAATGAATGATCTTGTGATTTCTAGTAAAGGAATAGAATATTTTATAGAAATAGATTCATATAAGTACTTATACATTCAGATATAAGTGTACTAACCCATCCAACATAGCAGTCAATCTTTCTGACTCAGCTCATCGTCCCCCAATGGACTCTCAACCACCTAACCTAGCTAGCCCAATCATGCACAGCTACAAAGAAACAGTCGAAAGCATTTTTAGCCTTTAAGAAATCTGATGAGAGACATTAATTCAGATAGTTTCGCTTAAAAAATATAGGTTTTATAAATTACAGAACATGTAGTAGATAGTGGTGTGT